>NW_025767427.1:0-560265 GCF_003918875.1 Haliotis rubra
TCTTTTTTTTTTCTTTCATGTATTGCTATTATCTTATCACTGTTGTAGCGGTGTAAGAGAAGGACCGTTTAAAAGGGTATTTTGTTTCTAATTATGTTTGAACAAAATGGATTCTTTTGTTTATTGCTTAAGTTTTTCTGAAACTAATGGTTGACATGATTATATTAAATTAATTGCTGTATAAACAATTACTACTCATGTCATAGGTAGCACTAGTGTGTGTGTGTATGTATTGTGTATATGTGGGCGTGTAATATGCTAATATGGAGATATCAATCTGTGCATTTCAATTTCAAGGATGGCAATATAACGTAAATCCGACTGACTAGAAGCGTTTAAAGCAGTGACTAGAAGCGTTTGAAGCAGTGACTAGAAGCGTTTGAAGCAGTGACTAGAAGCGTTTGAAGCAGTGACTTGTAGCGTTTGACTCAAGCAAACGTTCAAGTATTTACAAATTTACTTTTGGGACTCTTTTTTCTCTTTCATTTCCATTATTCCTTTCACTATCAACGAACTATCATTTCAGCTTCCTTCCCATGCTGTATTAGGATCTTTCAATTTCCATCTCACGTTTTTGGACACCCTTTTCAAAATTTCAATTTCGCATTATCGAATTCCCATGCAATTTTGGCTCAAAATTACTTAATAACCTTCTTGAGATGTTTGTCAGTTTCATAGCATTACTTTATTAGTCCCTTGCATTCCACCATTTCCACCAAATTCTGATTCCCTTGATGCCGCTGAATTAGGTGCAGATAGTGGTCCTCTGGCAATAAACAAAGTTCGGACAGGAGATCACTCTCGGGCGAAGCGCCTGACTACGAATTTAGCGTCGGTCAACCCTCTTGACGTTGTGCTCTTAGTCGGAGACCTTGACGGGCATGGTGTATGACTCAGGCGTTAGATATCGGCCGTCATGGACGTCAACGACAATACGCCAGTATTTAAAGCAAGGCAGTGCACAGCGTATCTGTGGCGAGAGGAATTCACTGGAGGCACGATAAAATAATATTCGGAACATGAATTAATGTAGAGAATCTATGTATGCGTTGAGGATACGCTGACATGCATCAATCAGGTCAACCAATCCATAAAATACTTTACTCGAAATTGCGGTCCCTTGGTTCCGAAATAAACAAATAAATATGTAATGTGAATAAATAAATAAATAAATATGTTCTGACACAACAAGAAGCGATTCATATACCAAAATACACGAAAGACTTTGATCGAGGAGAGTTGAGATTTGTAGCTAAATAAACAAATAAATAAATAAAATAATAAAAATATGTCAAAAAACAACAAGAGGTTCAATATGCAAACGCACGAAAGACTTGATCGAGGAGGTTTGGGAGCTTAGTGGTTAAAGTGGTCGCTAGGCACGCCCGGGATCAGGCAATTGGGATTTGTAACATATACACTTCGACGAACAATAACTAAATTGCTGTGGTCTTGGGAGAAATCACAGAGGCCAGACGACGAGGTTGCGGAGCTCCTCCATAACAGGGCAACCCTGCAAGATCCGGGTTAGTAATGGTCTTCAGCAACCCATGCTTGTCGTAGGAGGCGACCAACGGGATCGGTGGTGACAGTCGTTTGAGTAAGCTGACAATACGTCATCGTAAAGCCCGTAACTGCGCAGATCGACGGTTATGCCTTTGAACACCGGACTGTCTGATCCAGACTCGATTATTTCATACAGACTGCCGCCATATAGCTGAAATATTGCAAGAGCAGAAGCGTAAAACTAAACCCATTGACTCACTCCATACAGGGACCGGGTACACCATTTGTAATTGCCTCTAGGAGGATACTTCTAGAATTCATCAAAGATCTGGAAACATCACATGTGAAGAATATTTATAAGCCGGAATAAATTTCCTTGAAATCTTTCGGAAACCTACTGCATATCTTTCACCAACCTTTCCAATGTATTGGTACTTTTCAGTAAATTTGTAGGGATTACCACTTAAAATGCACCCATTGTGACACCCATTTTTGAAACTCTAAATTTATGTTTGTGCTAATAAATAACACCTGCTACCTACTTTGTGTAACTTTAATGTAAAATGTTTTCTCTGATGATGAATAGGTTATGGAAGGTTGGCGGAGACAGCAATGGTCAACAAATTTCAACATAAAATCAACTTGGAGAAGTTAATCATCATTTCAACGGATCGGTATAATTGGTTTCGAACTCTTTAGGAAACTTCTAATTATTAACCTTCAATTGCGACTGATGCTGACAGTGTGGAACCAATCGGTCAGTTTATATCTAACATCAGTGACGGTAACAACGACGGTTTGTTCAGACTTGACGGGGTCGATCTGTATGTGCAAGTTGTAGACTACGAATCGGCACCGTCAATAGATTTCACGTACTTCCTTGATTTGTCAATAAGTTGCTGGACTACGCAGCTGATGTAAGAACAGGCGTCACTTGCCGTTGTATTAGAGTAGGGAATTTTACTAATGAAACGATTATTACCGACATATCACGCTTTCAAAATAATAGATACAAACATCTTTGAAATATAAAAACATGATCTATCCGACCATTTTTTGTTAAGATCTGCACCCTCGAGAACGAGTTCGCCCCTGTGTGGAGCAGGTATAAGTCTGCCCTGCGTGGACGGTGCAGGACATTTCCCTGGTGACCCTCGTGGATGAGGATGTAAGCCCCGATTATGACGTTGTCACCGTTACAGCGACTGGACGCGGGACCTCGAGAAGACGGTGAAGTGACGTACAGTATTACGTCAGTTGTGTCAGGGTACAGCGAAAATGTGTGTACAACTTCGAGGGTCATGAAACAGTTAAAACCTTTGCTATATTCAAAGCGGGTTTTTCGAGCATTACAAACCATGGCCCTTATTTTTTCAAAATTATATCAATTTCTTTACTGATTCTTCTTATGTCCCTCAATTCCGCCAACTGCAAAATGAACGTCGGCTATTTTAGGATTATCCAACTCATCTGCTCTTGATAATGAGTGTCAACATTCTATAGTGTTCATTATCGAATCTGGAACCGGTAAACTTAAATCCAGTTCTCAGTTTCGATTTTTGACCAATCGACAGGAGGGGTCAAGTATTATGACGTCACGATCACAGTCTCCGGATAAAGGAAACTGTACCGAAGACCACTTCAGCAGTTCAACGTGTCAACCTCACCAACGTCAACGAATATCGCGCCGGAGTTTTCGAACGACATCTACACCGTCAACGCAGTTCGTACCGATGTCGTGGCATCGTCACCGTGACGTTGCTTGGCAGATGACTATGGATAGTCCCTTCCTTTACTACGAAATCGAAGCTGGCGAACAAATCCCTATGTGTCTGCTGACAGCGTTTCAGGGAGGTAACTCCCCATATGCTCCCCCAACTTGAGGTAATCGCTGTGACAGACGTATCCAAATCGATACCATTACTAGTGTCAGACCAGGGTCCCCGAATCTTCAGGGAAAAGGTCACCTACTGGGTGCTCTTTGGAAACCGTCAAACCAATGCAGCGTAGCAAGCAAATCTATAAAGCAAACGTCTACACGCCAACGTTCTCAAAGTCTCCTTCAACACCGGTTGCTGTTCCAGAAAAATACCACAGGAGGCAAATGGTTGCAAAAAGGTTTCCAACGAGAAGCAATACTATCTCCGCCCATTGTTGCGAAAAGATTGACATTGTATACATATGAAATATATATGTTAGGTAAATCTTTTCGAGCAGATTCGCATGAAGTATCAGTGATTGCAGCTTACTTTCTGATCGAATTTCAATATTGACTGATCACTGACAAGACTCTTTGTCTGTTGCTTAACGCCGCACTCAGCAATATTCAAAGCTGTATGACGCATGTCTGGAAATAATGTAGTCAGGGACAGGTAATCCAGTAATGGAAATCATGAGTATAGATCTTCACAATCGGAGGAACTGCTGGACTAACGTCAGGCCAGTTACCGAGCATGACCACCTAATCTCCCAAATCGTCTCCTGCCACAATCAAGCGTGCGTTGCTGGATATCCAGTTGTATAGGATCTTCCTGGGGAGACAGGGAGTAATAAAGTGGTGCATTCATTTGTTCTGGTATTCCTCCTAGAGCAGGATGTGGCTCGGATGTGGAAATTTGTGATACTATTAAGTATATTTCTAATTCCTGTCAGTAATATTTCTTAATGAATTTGTAATATTAGTAATTCGTCTGCCCGTCAGATTAGCTCTATAATGGGTACCGGAGTGATTTCATCAGCCTCTGGAATCATGTCAAACTCAGGGGACATTAAGAATTTAGTCCGGCGATTGGGGTAGCCTACAGTGGGTAAATGGCGGTTCTGTTCAGTTCACGCTGCAGACCCGGGTTCGATTCTCCATATGGGTACAATGTATGATGCCCATTTCTGGTGTCCCCCGACGTGATATTAAGCTGGAATATTCGTTGAAAGTGGTGTAAACCAACTAACTCGCTACTCTTTAAAATCAGTCCAGTATCAGAGAAAGAGAGTTACGCTGATGCGAATTTGCTCTTTATAAATCTGATTCTTCGATGAACATATAGGTCTACTGTTGCGTTCGGTGACAACACAAACCAAATAATTTATACACGTATTACAAAGTCAATATTAGTAATTATGTTTCCCTGTTCAACCAGAGACCCTTATCTTGGACCTTCACTGCAACTGACGCTTCGACAATGGAACTAACGGTCAATTTGCGATATTCAACATCAGCGACGGCAACAACGCGACAGCTTGTTCAGACTTGACGGGGACGATTCAGTATGTGCAAGTCGTGGACTACGAATCAGCAACGTCAATAGACTTCACGTAATTTCTGACGGTCACCGCCGTTGACCACGCAGCCGATGCAAAGAACGGGTGTCACCTCGTCGCTATTGTGGAGGCAGAAGCGGTGGTTTATACTTAATCAAACGATATTGTTAAAACTTGTCTTACGCTGTCCAAATAATAGATAAAATATCTTTTAGATTTAAAATATATACGTCCGATTATTTTTGTTAAGATTTACCCCGAGAACGAGTTCGCCCCCGTGTGGAGCAGTCCTTCTGTGAATGGTGCAGGATATTTCCCTGGTGTGACCGTGGATGAGGATGTAAGCCCTGATTATGACGTTGTCACCGTTACAGCGACTGACGCGGACCCGGAGAAGACGGTAGAAGTGACGTACAGTATTACGTCAGTTGTGTCAGGTACAGCGACAATGTGTAGGGTCATTAACAGTTAAAACTTTTGCTATATTCAAAGTGGTTTTTTTCCGAAACATAAAACATGGCCCTTATTCTTTTCAAAATTATAACAATTCTTTACTGATTCTTTTTATATTCCTACAATTGAAAATAAACGTCGGCTATTTAGATGATCAACTCCATAATGCTCTGGTGATACGAGTGTCACCATTCCAGGGTGTTCATTATCGAATCCGGAACCGGTAAACTTAAATCCAGTTCCAGTTCTCGGATTTTGACCAAATCGACAGGAGGGGTCAAATATTATGACGTCACGATCACAGCCTCCGATAAAGGAACTGGCACCGAAGACCACTTCCGTTAACCAACGGGTCAATCCTCACCAACGTCCAACGACATCGCACCTGAACTTCAAACCGGTTGACATACACCGTCAACGCAGCCTGTACCGATGTCGTGGCATCGTCAGCTCATGACGTTGTCGGCAGATGACGAGGATAGTCCTCCCTTCTTTACGAAATCGAAGCAGAACAAATCCCTATGTGTCCGTTGACAGCGTTTCAGGGGAGGTAACTCTCATAGCCTCCCCAACAGGTGTCGCTGTTACAAACTTGGTCCAGTCGATACCATTGCTGGTGTCAGACCAGGGTACCCCGAATCTTCAGGGAAAAGGTCACCTACTGGTGCTCTTTGAAAACTGTCAAACCAATGCAGTGTGCAGCAACGACAGCAACGTCTACACGCCAACGTTCTCAAAGTCTCTTCACACTGTTGCTGTTCCAGAAAATACCACAGGAGGTAAATGGTTAAAAAAAGGTTTAAACGAGAAGCAATACTATCTCCGCCCATTGTTGCGAAAATGCTAGACATTGCATACATGAAATATATACGTTAGTAAATCTTTCGAGCAGATTCTCATGAAGTATCAGTGATTGCAACTTACTTGCACAATCGAATTTCAATATTGACTGATCACTGACAAGACTCTTTGTTTGTTGTTTAACGCCGCACTCAGCAATATTCAAGGAGAATGACGGCAGTCAGGAAATAATGTAGTCAGGGACAGATAATCCAGTAATGGAAATCATGAGTATAGATCTTCACAATCGGAAATTATTGACTAACGTCGGCCAAAGAGTTACCGAGCATTTGATTCAATTCCTGATCCCGTTAATCGTCTCCTGCGACAATCATGTGTTGCTGATATCCAGTTGTAACAGATCTTTCCCGGGAGACAGGCAGGAGTAATAAAGCTGGTGCATTCATTTGCTCTGGTATTCCTCCAGGGAGGGCAGGATGTGTCCGTATGTGGAAATTTTATCACTATTAGGTATATTTCTAATCTTCTGTCAGTATATATTAATTAATGAATTAGTAAATTAAAGTATTTATCTGCCGTAAGATTAGTTCTATATAATCGGGGTACGGAGGATTTTCGTTAGCCTCTGAATCTCACAAACTCCAGGGACATTAAAATTTAGTCCAAGCGGTGGGCTAGCCTAGTGGGTAATGCTCTCGCTCGTCACGTTGCAGACCCGGGTTCGATTCTCCACATGGGTACAATGTGTGATGCCCATTTCGGGTGTCCCCCGACGTGATATTGCTGGAATATTGCTGAAAGCGGCGTAGAACCATACTCACTCACTTAAAATCAGTCCAGTATCAGAGAAAGAGAGTTACGTTGATGCGAATTTGCTCTTTGAGTAAATCCGATTCTTCGATGAACATATACTCCTTACTGGTACGTTTGGTGACAACACAAACTAAATACTTATATACGTATCACAAAAGTAAATGGTTAGTAATTATGGTTCCCTGTTCAACCAGAGACCTTCTTATCTTGACCTTCACTGCAACTGACGCTGACAATGGAACCAACGGTCAGTTTACATTCAACATCAGCGACGGCAACAACGACGGCTTGTTCAGACTTGACGGGGACGATCTGTATGTGCAAGTTGTGGACTACGAATCGGCATCGTCAATAGACTTCACGTACTCCTTGACGGTCACCGCTGCTGACCAACGCAGCTGATGCGCAAGAACAGGCGTCACCGTCGTCATTTCGAAGCTGCATACCAATCAAACGATATTATTAAATCATTGTCTTATGCTGTCAAAATAACAGATAAAATATCTTTTTAGATTTAAAAATATATATACGTCCGATTATTTTGTTTTAGATCTCCCCGATGAACGAGTTCGCTCCCCGTGTGGAGCAGTCCTTCTGTGAATGGTGCAGGATATTTCCCTGGTGTAACCGTGGATGAGGATGTAAGCCCTGATTATGACGTTGTCACCGCCGTTACAGCGACTGACGCGGACCTCGGAGAAGACGGTGAAGTGACGTACAGTATTACGTCAGTTGTGTCAGGTACAGAAAAATGTGTACAACTTCGAGGGTCATGAACAGTTAAAACCTTTGCTATATTCAAAGCGGCTTTTTTTCGAGACTTAAAAATGGCCCTTATTTTTTCTTTCAAAATTATAAATAATTCTTTGCTGATTCTTCTTATATTCATACAATTGAAAATAAACGTCTGTTATTTAGATGATCAACTCATTCGTTTCAGATACGAGTGTCAACGCTCCAGGGATGTTTATTATCGAATCGGGAACCGGTAAACTTAAATCCAGTTCTAGCTTCGATTTTGACCAGTCTCGACGGGAGGGGTCATCAAGTATTATGACGTCACGATCACAGCTCTCCGATAAGGGAACGTGTACCGAAGAATCACTTCAGCAGTTCAACGTGTCAACCTCACCAACGTCAACGACATCGCACCTGAATTTCAAACCGTTTCACATACACCGTCAACGTAGCCTGTAACCGATGTCGTGGCATCGTCACTTGTGACGTTGTCGGCAGATAACGAGGATAGTCCCTCTCCTTCTTTTTACGAAATCGAAGCAGGAACAAATCCCTATGTGTCCGTTTTCGACAGCGTTTCAGGGAGGTAACTTCAAAGCCTCCCCAACAGGTGTCGCTGCTGCCAAACTTGGTCCAATCTGATACCCATTATTGGTGTCAGACCAGGGTACCCCGAATCTTCAGGAAAAGGTCACCTACTGGTGCTCTTTGAAACTGTCAAACCAATACAGTGTGCAGCAACGACAGCAACGTCTACAGCGCCAACGTTCTCCAAGTCTCTTCACACAGTTAAGCTGTTCCAGAAAATGGACGGGGAGGTAAATATTTATTATCCAGAAGAAATGTTTAAATTAAAATCGATGTTTTTTGCCCTCTTTTGCGAAAAATGGAATGTACTCAAAGGTCTGTATGAAATACAAACGCAAGGAAATCTCTTGAGCATTCGCTGGTGTGCATGAAGTATAATTATACTGCAGCTGCCAAAAAATGAGTGAGTGAGTGACTTTAGTTTTACGCTGCTTTTCGAAATAATCCGGCCCGGAACACCGGAAAGGGCTTCACTCATTGTACCCATGTCGGGAATCGAACCTGGGTCTTCAACGTGACGAACGAACGCTTTACAGCCTGGCTACCCAGCCGCTTCGCAGCTGCCAACAAATTCTAATTGCAATGATTAAATAATTGTCTATAAAACCTCGTTCAGCACTATTCCAGCTATATCATTGTGGTCTGTAAATATTTGAATCTGGGCCAGACAATCCAGTGATCGGCATAACGAGCATCGAACTACGTAATTTTGGAATCATCCATGGGAGCTAGCATGCTCGCCAAATCTCAACAGTCGCCTTTAACGACCGACAAGCTGAAGACCAGTTCTAAACTAAATCGTCACGGGGGACTTTAAACGTCAGTTCCGTGTCTCCATTAACGACGCTTGTAGCAATATTCCAGCAATATGACGGCGGGGGACATCAGAAATGGGCATCACACATTGTACCCATGTAGGGAATTGAACCCGGGTCTTCAGCGTGAAGAGCGGGCGCTTTAACCGTTAGGCTACCCACCCCCTCCTGTTGATTACGCTTGAGTACAATGTTACCAAATATATGTTTAAAAATGAAGATGAACTTGTTCTCTATAATCCAGAGAGTCTCATCTTAACATTCACTGCAACCGACGGCGACAACGGAACCAACGGACAGTTTTCTTTCAACATTATCGACGGCAACAACGACGGATTGTTCCGACTTGACGGGGACAACCTCTACGTGCAGGTCGTAGACTACGAAGGCTCAGCTTCGGTAAACTTTACTTACACCCTGATCGTAACCGCCGTCGACCATGCTGCTGATGCTAAAACGGGAGTGACTGTTGTCGTAGTTGAGGTAAATATTCGCCTGACGACTGGTGTAGGCAGATGGCTATAATCTATTGTTTGCAGACGATGAAGCATCATAAATTAACGAAATTTGATTATCAATGCTGTCTTGTAATTTGTTAGGTTTAGCCGATGACCACCTTTCTCAAGGCCAGTTTAAGACTATTACAATTCTTTGTAAAGTAAAGGCTGTCATATAGAATTAATCCTATGTTACGTTTATGTTCGTTGTTTGTTGTTTAACGCCGCACTCAGCTATATTCCAGCTAAATGGCGGCGGTCTGTAATTAAGCAGCCAATCCAGTGATCAACAGCATGAGCATCGATATACATACTCGAGATACGATGACATGTGTCAACCAAGTCAGCGAGCCTGACCACCCGATCCCGTTAGTCGCCTCTTACGACAAGTAGGGGTTGCTGAAGACCAATTCTGACCCGGTTCTTCACGGATCGCTAAGTTTATAAAGTTACCTCAGCCTTAGGGTGTCAGTGTGGAGTTGCTTAGCCTAGTGGTTAAAGTGTTCGGTTGTCACGAGTGCTTGGTTCTGTTCTCCACATTGGTATTCGTGAAGACCATTTCCATCTGCACGAATATGGCTTCTTTCCAGCGGCGGGTTAAACACATACAGTGATTAGTTTTCGCCGCTTTTATAGCAATATTTCAGCAATATCACGGCGGGCGACAACAGCAATGGGCTTCACACATTGTACCCATGTGGGGAATCGAACCCGGGGCCTTCGGCGTGACGAGCGAACGCTTTAACCACTAGGCTACCCCACCGGTGTGGTTAGACCAGATCGACGTTAGTTCATGAAGATCTAATTGGTCCTGGGTTTTGATTACAAGTCAGTCGCGAAGATAAATACATAGATAGGTGCTCCTGTGAATTCGACTCAATGCAACACAACGAATCGGTGGTCTCTGACTTTTTGATAGTATGTATTCAAGTCACATAGCACAACAACGTTAGAGACCGACGGATGGAGTAGGAACATGTTCAGGTAATAATTTACTGTTAGATTAACCTTGCACGAATGCTGGTTCAGATGTTTAAGTATTTACATTTACCAGATCAGTCCCCAGAACGAGTTTGACCCTGTGTATCAGAGTCCGAAGCCGGACAGTAGCGGTGAATTTCCAGTACTGACCGTCAACGAAAATGAACCTCTCGGATATGAGGTCATCGTCGTTACTGCTACCGATGCTGACCTTGGAGTTGATGGTCACGTGGTCTACAGTATCGAGTCGGTTTTGACAGGTAAACCAACAGATATGATATATTGCAACGTTTAAGTTTAAATACTACCAGCAGTTGTTGGCTGACAATGAAGTCGCTATTTGAAGATCGCTACCTTTGAATACAGTTACCTATTATCATATAAGAATGGGTTCTTTGAAGGACATTTAGAATTGTTGATGACCTGTGGGGGTGGGGGTGGGGGTGTCAGGGGTTCGGATATCAGTTTCTCTATTTGTTAACGCATTAAGCTTAAAGCGAGATGAGGTTGAGATATTGCTTTTTACAAATTTTTCAATACTATTATGTTAGAGAAGTTGCAAAACTTCATTCATAAACGATTCCTTTTTGAAACTAAAATGATTGAAAATTACAATGAATAAGTTAATTAATGACGCCAACTAGTTATCGTATATCTGTTAATGTATACCTAATGTTTCTTCAGTACTCTGGCCATGGGTTCTTTGAAAACTGTCCGGTGTACTGATGTCTTATGAGGTTGAACATGGAACCCGTATGGTCTCTGATATAATTCGAAATTCTGCCTTTATGTTTGTGTGTTGATGTTGTGGTGCCCATAGGCGGATCCAGAAGGGGGTTGCAGGGGTGCGCACCCCCACCCCTTTTGTCCTGAAAGGTTATTAAATGACCCGTGAAAACGGGTGGAAATGAAGTGTGCACCCCCACCCCAAAGTTCTCAAGAGTGTGAAAGTGAAAAGAGACACTACAAACAACTATGGTTACACGAAATTCCAATTCCTTGTTTCCTTACGAAAATGGTATATACAAATGAATTTTTATTTTAAATTTACAAAAAAATTCGTATTTCTATATTTTATGGCGAGGTTCAGGCAGCATGACCTTAACTAAGACGTAACAGACTGCCCGTTTGCGAGGTCGTAAAATGATTCACAATTCACTTGGCTCACTGGTTACACCTGTTACGTGTTCTTTGCGCTTATTCAGTGTATATTTGTAACGTACGATGTAATTGATATACATGTAATATCAAGTCCGTACTAGACCGCTAAACCGTTCTAGAGACTGAGCTTCGTTTTGAGATTTCCACGATTTCCAGATTTCCGTTTGTCAGAGCACGCTGTACCACAGAGCACCCTGCGATACGTGGATTAGAAGGAGCGTAGCCTGAGCACGCTGCGATACGTGGATTTGAAGGAGCGTAGTGTTGCAATATACAAGTGATTAGATGGATCAAATAATATTGATTAATATTTATACAACCAGTTGAATGAGTTGGTCTCAAAATTCTGGACTGGTTATTGTACTAAGTTGCGCAATAGGACGGAGCCCAGTCAGCAGGAAACTGTTGTGTAATCAGTGTTTTGACTTGTGAAGTATATCAGATTACCTTCTTCATTCATGTGATGTGTGTTTCAGATGCAGGTGCTAGTGAGCCAAACAAGTTCACTGTGGACCCATCCACTGGACGTCTGACAACGTCATCACATTTGGACTTTGACCCTTCAACAGGCGGAACTGCATACTATAATGTCACAATCGCGGCTTCTGACATGGGGTCCTCGCCAAGAAGCGCCACAGTACTCCAGACAGTGATTGTTCACAACATAAATGATATACAGCCAACTTTATCAGTAACCATGACAACTGTGAATGTGCCATGTGGTACCGCAGGTGGAGCATCACTGGTGACGTTAACAGCTGTTGACGAAGACGGACCAAATCTCAGTTTTGCTATCGATTCAGGGTCTAATCCATACGTCTCCGTTAGCAGTTCAGGGGAGGTAACTCTTCTAAGTTCGCCAGTAGGTAGCGCTGTGGATGACCTTGTTGAAAATATTCAAGTCGTGGTCTCAGATGGTGGAACTCCGGAATTAACAGTAACTGGACATGTACAGATTCTATTCGAAAATTGTGGAAACAGTACTGTTTGTCCTTCCGTTACTACGGCAACGACAACAGTGGGTAAGATTGAGACTTAACATGGGGCCAAGGATGGCCTAGTTGTTTCTGGCGCTGTAATGCGCTTTGCAAAGTTGCGTCCCTTGGCAAACTTTAAACGTGGTGAGGGGCAGGAGGGTAACCCAGTGGTTAAAGCTTCGCTCGTCGCGCGGAAGACCCGGGTTCGATCCCCACATGGGTACTATGTGTAAAGCCCATTTCTGGTGCCCCCCTGCCAAGATATTGCTGGAATATCGCAAAAAGCGGCTTAAAACTAAACTCACTCATGGGTTCGAATCCCAGCTCGCCCTATGTTTCTGGGTCTGTCAGTACGATTCCCGTTTTCAACAACGTAGTCAACGTCGAACGTCTGGGACCAGCATTCCTCCATTAAGGCCAAGATTTTCCCATATACTGTTTAAACCCACCCACTGACGATAATCGTATTACCTCTGACACGATGAGGTTTATAACGTTGAGTATTTGTTTAAACGTATATATGGGTGGATTGAGTTTAAGAAAGCTTATGAAAGATTATCTGTCACATCACATCGTGTAGGCTTCGTGTAAGCAGCTATAAGGTGTATTACCTATCAGAAACCAACCATTCAAATGTCTCGTTCCGGCGAGCGGCGAGCCATGGACAAACGGACCAATGACCGTGCAGCTTTCATCGCCAGAACGGATGCACTAAATGCGCCATATGACTTGCTGATTGCTCGACACATTGCTTTTGCGTGAGGCAGAGGTAGGATTCGCACAAACTTCATGCACGGAGTTTGATGATTTGACATTCAAATGATACTTTTTGATACCCTGCCTTGCGTTGAGGTGATAAAAGCAGGATATTTCGGCCCTAGATAGAGAGAATCTCACCCGAGTGTCTTTTGATAACAAATATATCACCACGAGTTGATAAAGTAACAAATATCCGAGGCTTGCCGAGGATATTTTTACTTTTATCAACGAGTGTTGATATATTTGATATCAGAAGACACGAGGGTGAGATTCTATGTATCATCCAAAATCATTCTTCATTAGTTTTCAATGAAAAATGTACATCTCTGAACACAGTACTGCCATTAGATTTGCAGTGCAGCGATGTCATAGCATTGTGACGTCATCAAGTTCATGGCGTCATAGCATTGTCAGGGCATTATGCAAAATCTACTGTCAAAACGATATCTCCTAGGAGATATCGTCTGATCTCACACAAGCGATATCTCCTTTGGAACACAGTTTTGGATGATAAAATACCACTTTGCTGGCAATATTAAACTGACGTCGGACCAGTACAAGCAGTCACGCACACACGCACTCAAGCACGTACGCGAGCACGTGTTAAGTTACAAGTAAAAAATGTGCAAGGTGACTTAAACCCCATTTTACCTTACCCCGTTTCTAAATATGCATAACTGCAGCTGCAGATGTTGTTCATGTCTCTGCTGCAGCTCCAACGTGTGACTGCAGCAACATCACGACGACGGAAGATAATCCTCCGTCCAGGTCAGCCAATGACGTCATTGAGACTTGGGTAATGAGGGCAGTGGTCATGATGCTGACGGCAGCGTTGTTTGGGGTTCTCGCCATGCATTTCAGGTAAACCTTCACACGGTAACCATAGCAACACAGTGGAGGATAGACGCTATCTTTAGTTGACTAGTCATTCAGGAGCCTCGGACTTAGCTTATATTAACGGGGTTTTTTTTTTAAAATGAATTTTTTTAACCAACCAGATGTGTAGTTCTACTTTCTTTTTTACGCCAGTATATTATGTTTATTTCCAGACCGAAGACACCCACCGTCCCTCAAAAGAGTAGCGGTAAAGGTGAGAATTTATTATCAAACAACGTTCCTTGATAAAGCGGTGGTAGCCTTTTGAACGCTCGCTTTTCTCGCAGTGTACCCGGGTTCGATTCTCAACATGAATACCAGAACACCTGAAGTGTTCTATTGAGACTCTTGCCAAAAGCGACGTAAACTCAGGCACTCAGTTTGAAAAACAGACTAATGTGTTTGAACAACGTCACCCAACTGTTAGATTTCTGCGTGAACAACTCGCTTTGTGTTAGTGATCCTGTTAAGTGAGTAAGTGAGTTGAGTTTTACGCCGCACTCGGCAATATTCCAGCTAAATGGCGGCGGTCTGTAAATAATCGAGTCTGGACCAGACAATCCAGTGATCAACAGCATGAGCATCGATATGCTGTTAAGTACACACTCGACATGTAAAGCTGTGAGTACTCTCCTATCCCCCGCTCGCCCTGAATTTTTCATTACAACGTGAAATAAGAAATAATTTTATCTTATATTTCCCATGGCGCTGTAGAAATGTTACCCCGATGTGATGAAACAAATAGTTTTCCCTCGGACAAACCAAGTTCACACATGTCATCGTATCCCAGGTGCGGAAATCGATGCTCATGCTGTTGGCCACTGGATTGTCTGGTCCAGACTCGATTATTTAGACCATCGCCGTACAGCTGGAATATTGCTATAGTGCGTTTGGCTCAAAAGCGGACCGATGAATTGCAATCTAACTCGAAAACTAATAAACATATAATACTCAATGAAACACTGATCCTAATCAAAACATCAGACCAACTCTGTCATTTGTTTGCAGAATTTATGTCCTAAAATTAAAAAAGTTGTTTAACAAACAATCATTAAAATATAGACGCAGTTCACTATTTCTTACGAGGGAGGAGTGCAGAGAAAGGGACAGCCAGGTTTTAGAGAAGCACGTGCACAAGTGCCGACAAAGTTATTGATTCATTAACCTGTGCTGTGCCGTCTCCATCCTTTCTCGCACACCTGGCTGTCCCTTTCTCTGCACTCCTCCCTCGTAACAAATAGTAAACTGTGTCAATATTTTAATGATAGTTTGTTAAACAACTTTTTTATTTTGAGGACATAAATTCTGCAAAAAAGACACAGAGTTGGTCTGATGTTTTGATTATGATCAGCGTTTCATTGAGTATTTTATGTTTATTAGTCTTCGAGTTTGATTGCAATTTATCGGTCCGCTTTTGAGCCAAACGGACTATAAGTGCGGTGTTAAACAACAAACAAACAAACCCAAACCAGGTTAGCTTAATTATTCTTGATCTGCCTTATTAAAAAATGTTTCCGAAACAAAGTTACTCGATCCACATCGCAGAATAATTTGACTCTTATGTAAATTCTAAACTTCTAAACAATTGGCACAAATGGGTTTTTAAATATATTTGTTAATTTTGTATTTTCGCCCGCTTGCTCTATGAAAAATATGGACAGCCTTATTCCGATTTGTCTGACGTTGAAGTTTAAGGTCATTGAATTGAATAGAAATGGTCCCCCGATTACCAGGAAGTGATTACTTGAAATGGGACTGTTACCTATAACGACAGTCAGGGAACGCTAAATTATTAACTGTGTATCTTCACCTTTCAGTGTTTCCCCGAGAAACTACCCTGGAGAGAGGGATCCAGGATGACTCGGGAAAGCCCTTTGAAGATGATCTGTAAGTATGTGTACCGTGAAGATTCGGGTTAGATTATTGATCTTCAGTAACCCATGCTTATCGTAAGAGGCTACTAACGGGATCGGGTGGTCAGGCTCGCTGACCTGGTTGACACATGTCATCGGTTCCCAATTGCGCAGATCGATGATCATGCTGTTGAACACTGGACTGTCTGATCCAGACTCGATTATTTACAGACCGCCGCCACATAGCTGGAATATTGCTGAGTGCGGCGTAAAACTAAACTCACTCACTCACTGTAAGTATGTATTTATTCGAACTGTGCGTACAGTGAAGTACGTTTATAACGAACACGCTTTAACGAACTGACTGATATAACGAACTATTCTTGGGTCCCTGGCGCAACATATTCTGTTCGCAATATGTATAAAGAACTACTGTTATAACGAATTCGAAGGGACCACAAAATTTAGTTCACTGTAACGGTAGTTCGTTATACACTTTTCAAATAGAACATATCTTCATTGACAGTACTGAAAAGACCATGGGCCTATAGTACATTGTATATACAGTAGCAAAGGGTGCAATAGAAATGAATATATCGTAAATAATATCACATCTGTTATGCAGAGGATATTCATTTAATGGTATATATAAACATTGCAAGATACTTTGTGACTGTTTAATTTTGAGATAACATGAGGGTATAGAATTTGTCTATTCGGGGGTTCAAATAGAAATATTTCTTTATGTATTCTTTTCTGATATTCTCACACAATGGACAAACAAGCAAGAAAGTAACTTATTGTTAAAACATAGTGAAGAGTACCACTTTTGAAAATACATATCTTTTAGTCTTTGCCTTAAATCATATATGAAATGCTCTGGTGCTGTTACATTTTGTTCTCTACAAATGTGATCATACACGCTGCATACGATACAACAATGTTAGCGTTGACGTTCAGCGATCTGTGCTGGTGCCTTCAATCAAGTAGTTGTCTGGTCCTGATTCCAATATCAACACTGCGCCTGTAAACAACATTCACTCATCCATTCTCTTGTGACCCCGGGTGTGGCAGCATCTATGGAGCTCCTAGGTTTCGCTTATTTTGGGGGTTTCTCCCTAATAAGGCAGCACAGGTGCTGCAGGCGACACAGTTCGCCGTGAGCAGTGCTTGTGGGTTTCCTCCAGGGGTAATCCTCTGATCTTCTCTTAAATACTGTTCATAGCCAACCTGACACGTGAAGAATTGGTCTTCTGTAGCCCATGCCTGTCGTAAGAGGCGACTAACGGGATCGGGTGGTCAGGCTTGCTGACTTGGTTGACACATGTCATCCTGTCCCAGTTGCGTAAATCGATGTTCATGATGTTGATCACTGGATTGTCTCCAGACTCGATTATTTATAAACTGCCATCACATAGCTGGAATATTGCTGAGGACAGATTTAAACAACACACAACTGTATAGTGTTCAAAGCAGGGTTAAAAGCAACTCATTCGCTTCAAACAAGTACAGCTGAAATTGACGCCCCTTGCTCACTGCCATGTATAAAACCTTTGTATTTCAGAGAACACCATTTCCTTCACAAATAACCAAGGAAAGACCTTCACCCAACGATGTCGAAATAAAAGGGACATGCCAACAAAACGCATGTGGCCATGTAAATGATATGGATGAATACACTACGTGGGCAATAAAAGATCAATAGAACCGTCCAAGATGTTATTCCATTTAATTAATAACCATCTTACCATCCAGTAATGGAATGCCAGACCCCCTGTTGTTAAGCATGTACCAGGTTGTATATAACAGTAAATTGACAGCAGCGCACAGCTGGCCGAGATAATGTGTTGATACATTTCATCAATGTTTTCTTGTTTCTTTACCTTTTTAGCTTTTATAACAGCCTGAATCCTGACACATTTAAAATGTTGTAACTATAATAATAATTGTGACAAATATATTTTTCATTTACATGTACAGTACTTTTGTCACAATATTGTAAAATTTGTAAAACAATTAATGCTTATGTTTCTGCGGTTTTTAATATTGACCTACACTTTATCATTGGTTGAATTTGCTTGATTTTGTGATCTCTTGTTGTATATTTTGTTTAAGTTCAAAATGAAAATGCCAGTTGCACATAAAACAAACTTTATTATTTCTATTCTGCCGTTTTATAAATACGTAATATTTCATAGCCATCAGTAGATTAGAAGATATGTCAAAAGGCCGACTTCAATCCCCATATTGAAGAAAATATATAATAAGTATTTGAAAAATGTTATTTAATGGTGATTACATTTTGTAACTGTGTATATTTTTGTATTATTTTGTATTAAATACAATTATTTATACCAACAGCTTATACTGTTCTTTTAACTTTATCGTGTCCGGCTTGTATATTGTGAAGACCTGTTCACCAGCCAATGTTTGAGGCTTGTATTGTGAAGACCTGTTCACAAGCCCCATTTAAACAGTGTAAATATTGACGTCCCCTACAGTCCATCGACCTTACTTTAGGCACCCAGATTTTTATCGATTAAATTTGAGTGAAAATATTTTTATATCATGAAAATTAGATATGCACTATTTGTATCCTTGACCTAACCAACTGAAGCTTCTTCCTTCGTTATTATCATGTAGATTCCTGATCAGCATCAAACTGGTCTTCAGCTTACGCTCATGCTTATGATCACTGTTGATTGGCAAATATGTAAAATCCCAGTTTAATATTGCTGAGGGATATTTCTCTTCGACCACATGACAGTAACGTATACTACGGGCAACTATTGAGTGAGTTTAGTTTTACGCCGCTTTTAGCAATATTCCAGCAATATCACGGCGGGAACACCAGAAATGGGCTTCACACATTGTACCCATGTGGGGAATCGAACCCGGGTCTTCGGCGTAACAAGCGGACGCTGTAACCATTGGGCTACCCCACCACCCCCGCAATATACAGTGCCGTATTGCGTCCTACACTCTGGTGGGGAACAAAGGTCTTGGGTTCGAATCCACGGTCCTTCCCTTTTATGTTTAAACCGACTTGTCTTGATGTAAACTGAAAGAAATCTCGGAAAACAATTTTGAAGCTTACTCTCTGAGTTTCAAATTCGATGGTCAAGCGAATCTTATGTCGCAATGTTTTATATAACTACTCCGCCAGAACAGAACACAGATTTAATGATTAAAAAAATATTGTTTTTGAGATGACCCCCGACTCGAAATGCTTCACAGTACAATACATTATGACAAGGGTCATGTACTGTGAAGCATTTCGAGTCGGGAGTCATCTCAAATTTTTATATATTTTTTACAAATCTTTAATCCTCGCAACGACACGAGGGCCTGTGGAACAGAATACCAAGTTGAATGTGTGTTTTTTCTCAAATCACCAAAATAGCTACAAACACAACTATTACAGCGTATATTTATTAACCTATAATAACGAATATCTAGATATGGATTTACACGGACAAATAAAACAGGAAGAAATGTGAAGAACAATGTGCTTATTTGTTCATTGTAATAAGTGTTTAGGATGCAAACACATACACTACATAAGTAGATATAAACAAAATCCTAAACGGGAAACACATTTAATGCGTTCTGTCAAAACACTCTCTTAATGCAAACCCCGTTTAGTTTTTATACATGCTTTTTTCCCACATTTTGGCCCAGAAAACGTTTAGCGCCAAGACAGGTTTATATACACCTAAACCCGTTAACAATATGGAACATGGATGTGTTTAACATCGAAACACAGTTTTTATAGTGTGAAGTGCCTATCTACACACAAAAGCATGCTCAAAGCGTAACAGGGATTTTACCCATTTAAACGTGCACTTGATTTTCTCAAGCTACCTGTGAAACATGTTTTACTGTCACTTTACGATCTCGTCCTACCGGGTACCCATTAACTGCTGGCAGGAAGAAAATCGCTTTCCCACGGAGACACTAGGTGTCCACCCACCAACGACTCGACCAACCCTACGCTATGGAGTATATAAATGTTATGTGAATACGTATTTGTAGTGGTGATATTGGCGATCGTTGATATGCTACTCAACACTTGGAAAGGATAGTGATGTACTTCCTCTTGTTTACTTTTAATAAGCTGAATGTACTCCATTTACCTGATATGATCTCCAAGCATCCAATCACACTCAGTTTACATCCCACACTCTGAATATCCCTATCGAATGTTGTGTAGTATAAACTTGATTAAACCCGTTTCTGAAACGCTTTCTGGTACATGAAAACCTGCTGCAAGAAAATGTAAATGTTTTTTGTCAATTACAATTCTATACGAAGTTGAGGGAGAGCTGGATTCCCAACCTCTTCAAATTGACGATTTGTTGGTAAGATCATGTGACCGAACTGCTTCAGCCAATCAACAAGTGGGCTATAGCCGTCATTTTGCCATGAATTGAGTAGCCATGGAAACCACCGGAAAGGCGCTGTGAACGCATGCGCAATATGATGGTCGATAGAGGAGTAACACGAAGCAAAGACGCCATCAACGAGAACTGTTCCTTCATCTGTAAGTGGCACATACACGCCTAGAAATGAACGAAATAGAAATGTGTAAAATTGATAATGTGCCAGTGGTAAAAGTATGTGTAAATATGAAACGTTTACACCCGAGAATAAACAATCTGGATTATTCGGGGAAACAGATTCCATTTAGAGTAAATGCAAACTCGACGTGACAAATATATCAGTGAATCACCGGGGTTCTCCCTCGCCATGTCCCGTCCAGCCAGCCAATCACACGATTCGTCCGTGACGGCTGGGTAGTCTAGTGTTTGAGCGCAATAGTGCAGTGATAAAGCGTCTGCCTGTCACGCTGAATGCCCCTGTTCGATCCCCTTGGAGGCACATAGGTTCGGGTCCCAAGGTAGGCACATTTGCGTACAATCATTGGACAAGATACTTGAATCCACACTGTCTCAGTTCACCCAGCTGTAAAATGGGTACCCGTGAGGATGTGTTGGCAATGCGAGAGATTAGTTCATTGCTCCTAGCAGGCAGCATGACTGTATGATCCCCAGGGAGTTAAAAAGTATCAGATAGTACGATGGTCCACCATGACCGGGGATAGTAATGTACGTACCGCCGTGAGCAGGTAATGGGCCTGGATATGAGCGCCATATACGTGGACTATTATTATTGTTATACAATTACTATTATTTACAGCGTTCGTTCGTAGACCCGGGTTCGAGTCCCCACATGGGTACAATGTATGAAGCCATTTCTGGTATCCCCCGCCGTTATATTGTTGGGATATTGCTAAAAGAGGCGTTCAACTCAACTCAACTCACTCACTCACTCACAATAGATTGTTTATTGTCGCCCTTACCTTCTTTCACAACCGGCTGAATGTCAGTGACCAGGGTTGGACACAGAGGCTGCCCACACGTCCCCGTTGAGAACAGGTAGTCCCCTGGCTTCACGGTCAGCGCGAACCTGGACAGAGAGGATGACGTCACATGGGAGGCGATTATGAACCTGGGCCTAGATTTTCGAAGCTCTCTTAGCGCTAAGATAGTCGTAAGTGCCATACATTAACATTAACTTACGACTATCTTGGCGCTAAAGAAGCTTCGAAAATCTAGGCCCAGATCCTAAAGCATTCGTAGCACTATGCTATTCAAAAGCCTTATAAGGTATAGAGTTACGACTGGTCGTAACTTTACGAATGCTTTGTGGATCGGGACCCTGTATGCCTTTACAAATGCAGACAACCCATGTTATCTGTTAAACAGGTATTTAGATAATTATCCTTATCATGTTGGTCAGTTGTAAGATAATTATCGCATTTAATGATCGCGGTTCAGATTTGTAAAATGATGGTGATGATATGCCACCAGGTTCTGTCTGTTTCGCCATACACCGCCGGTGTGAATCGATGCTCATGCTATCAATCACCAGTTAGCGTGGCACGATTGTTTTTATGCCGTTGTGATATAGATTCAATGTTGCGTCTTAACACATCATTGGGTCAAAGGGCGTCGTTCCACAAAGCGAGGGGCGGTGGGGTAGCCTAGTGGTTAAAGCGTTCGCTTGTCACGCCGAAGACCCGGGTTCGATTCTCGACATTTTGCACAACGAGTAAGACTTTGCGTCGCATCATCATTATTTAAGCCATACAGCGACGAGGGATGCACAACGAAAGTTATATATCTATGTCAAATAATGCAAGTAACGATCATCTTAGTACTAAGATCACTATGTGGAACGGGCCCTAGTCGACCTCTAGTTTCATCTTTTTAGTTCCACTAACACGAGTCCGTCGGTCATACAATAAACTAGGGGCGGTGGGATAGTCTAGTGGTTACAGCGGTCGCACGTCACGGTGAAAGACCCGGGTTCGATTCCCCAGATGGGTACAATGTGTGAAGCCCATTTCTGCTTTCCCCCGCCGTGATATTGCTGGAATATTGCTAAAAGCGGCGTAAAAACATTCTCACTCATGACTTTTTGTTATGAGTATTGTACAATTCGAGAAGAAAAAAAGACACTTCGAGAAAACCTTTGACCAGATCAATCATGGACATTTTTGATCAGCTGTTTATTGGAAAATACGCTATGTAAAATTCCAAGTTTAACATTGCCTACGGATATTTCTCTTCGACCACAGTAACGTATACTAAGTGAGTGAGTATGGGTTTACGCCGCTTTTAGCAATATTCCAGCAATATCATGGCGGGGGAAACCAGAAATGGGCTTCACACATTGTGCCCATGTGGGGAATTGAACCCGGGTCTTTGGTGTGACGAGCGAACGCTTTAACCACTTGGCTACCCCACCGCCCCTGTATTCAGACTAAGGGAAACATTTTGTAATTTATTTGTAGTATTGCTGTGTGACATTTAACTCTTACTAAATTGACGTTGAATTTACAGCTATTCATTGCGATCATTATACTATTATCGCACCGTGAGCATGGCATTCCGATCGTGACAGCTCGTAAATTACCGTGGTAGCATGCTGTCAGTGTTGTTGCTTGTAGCGACGAAAACAAGATGGCGCCCGGAGAGAGTCAGGCTTGGCCCACTTGCCGTGGATATCGTCAGGTAGAGGGCGCTCTTTGCTGGCTGACGTTTCAGAAAGGTTTTCACCTCGGTGAAGCTCACCTGGCCATTGGCAACTGGACAAACAAAAATCAGGTTCATTGAGTACTTCAGTCTCAAATATCTCAAATAGCTACAAGATCATGAACACGAGATATTGATCCAGATGATGTAACCTTATAGATATCCAAGTTAGAATTGATCTCCAGCAAGCCCATCCTCGATAATCTCTAGGGTATACGTTACGATCAATCTCCACTATACCCTGGATGCATCCACGGCTGGCTTTTTATCCAATCATGTGTCTACGCTGGGAAGTTGAGCGTACCAAACACAACTCACTGTCGCTTCTTAAATGATCTAACCGTTTAAACTTGGCAACAAAATTGATGTAAAGGTACTCTGAAAGAGGTAGAAGGAATTCTTTCACATATTTTTTTAAAGTTTCAGATCTGTCAATTTGTATTATTTCCCCCAAAATCTGAGTGGCACTGCGAACAAACCTTCGCGACTGCGACCGCTATCTTTGCATTCGTCACCACTCGCCTCTTTTCCGTAACCTCCAAGATGATCGGCTTGTCCCGGAATAACACGAGTTGGTCACGAATGCTATCTTTGTTCATTCGTCACCACTCGCCCCTTTCCGTAACCTGCAAGAAGATATTTGGCTTGTCCCGGAATAACACGAGTTGGTCACGAATGATCTTTGTTGACACTGGCAAGCTCGGTTGTAACAGCGGCTTAGCTGATTGGCTACTGTGAGAATGCGGAGCCAGCCGTTGATGCATCCAGGGTATAGTGAAGAGTGATCGTAACGTATACCCTGCAGATTATAGAGGATGAAGCTACCCATGCTTGTCGTAAAAGGTGACTAACGGGATCGGGTGGTCAGGCTCGCTGACTCGGCTGCATGCCATCTCATCCCAAGTGCTTATATTGACGCTCATGATATTGATCACTGGATCATTTACTGACCGCCGCCATTTAGCTGGCAGATTGCTAGGTGCGGCGTTAAACAAAATACAAAATAGGTGATACAAATATGTTATAGACGAGGAAGTCCAGCATTTCTCACGTTGTAAAGTAAACAGTTTAGGTGACATTGTTTAGGTGACATTGAATAACAGAGACGAAATCATATATGGACAGTTCCCACATAGGGAAACTGTAGCGCAAATAATGGTGTGCTACAGAAAGAAATATGACCGGTCTTCCTATCCCTCGCATATAGAAAGACTGGCCATTTTTCTCTCTGTTGCGCAACACTATTTGCGCTGCAGCTTGCCTATGGTTCACGTATTGTGGCAAATACCCCACGTATCAGAATGTAGTTTATGCTTAGGTTTGCGGTGTGGGATAATGTTGTACAAAACTGAAAAACAATAAAACATACTTTGACTGTCAATGCAACTTGGGCAACGTATGATTCCAGTCATATGACAAAACAGTCCATTGTAGTTGTGTCGAATTAGACCAACATAAATACTTCGAGTTATCAGAGGTTCGACACAAATGATGATTGCTGAGGAATGTACGCGAACACAGTTTAACTTCACGACACATCAATGTTCGAGACAACGACGTTTGAATACAATAATCCATGTCTGTCGGTTCAGCAGCGAGTGAGTTTAGTTTTACGCCGCACTCAGCAATATTCCGGCTATATGGCGGCGGCCTGTAAAAAATCGAGTCTGGATCAGACAATCCAGTGATCAACAGCATGAGGATCGATCTACACAATTGGGACACGATGATACGTGTCAACCAAGTCAGCGAGCCTGACCACCCGATCCCGTTGGTCGCCTCTTGCGACAAACATGGGTTCAATCGTATTTACAGGTGTCGACATATAAGTGTATCGAAAATGTGCCTTAAAATAGCATTCACTCACCCCAAGACAACTGCCCACCACTGTCCCATTCCACATCCATATCATGTACCTGTTTTCACCTTGTGCCCCGCTCTGAGGTTCTTCATTGGGATATCAGTGCCATCCTCCAGTGTAAGTGTGGCGTCACCGGGGAAACAAACCTGGTTAGTCCAGGGACAGGGGCAGCACTCCCAGTCGCTGTTGTGCACCCTACTACGACAGCGACATTCGCACCGCTTCCGGACGGATAGGACATCCTCCTCCTGGATCACACAGACCTTAAACTATAGGGCCTCATTCTCTCCCCACAGAGGTTACTTGTCATATCTTCCTGCAACCTCTGTTCTAATACGGTCATATTTCCCGGTTCTCGTAAAATCCCCTAGCGGCAAAAACCTGCAACACGAATTACCTCCCTTCTTTCTATCCAATCAGAACACGTGTTATATCGATGCAAGTAAAAATGGGGCCTCAAATATCCCTCTTCTCTGCCGGGGACTTGTGTTGATGTGACACATAAGACATTTAATGGCAAGCTTGTCAGTTGTCAACGAGGGCGATGGTGACGCCATTGATCCGCCATTACATGACTGAGTTCTGTCTAGAAGTAACGTTTGCGTATCGCGCAGGGGAAGAGGTTCAAGTTTTTCCGAAGCATACGGAAATTACCGAGTCCTTGCGAATGATCACTTTTGAAACAACGTCGCTGATTGCACAACTAAATCTGATTGCAACCAATCACGAATTCTGAACTCTCGCACCATGAAAGGGCCGTATTAGAACAAAGGTTCGTAGGAAGATATGACAAGTAACCTCTGTGGGAAGAGAATGATAGGGCCTGTGTTGGTCATGGCACTTCGCGAATCCTTAGTACTTCCGGTGACGAACAACGTTTCATACCTTTTCGAATTGTCTCAGGGTTGTCAGTTGACAGTAAGTAACCGATACTCCTTGCAGGAAAAACAAATTTCCGATCTAACCATCCCCAAATTAGCCAACTATTACGACTGTCAACAGCTGTGACAGCCAAGCATTGTTGTACTCTTGGTACCGGTCTAGTAATGTCATGTTTGGTGGTCGCGCACTTTTGAAACAGAACTGGTTCTTGAATATACGATTGTCACCGGAAATCAGGCTAGACTTACGGGCTCTATTTAAGTGCCGCGATACAGAGGCAGTAATTGAACTTAATTTCGCTATTTATATGCAATAAAATACCTACATGAATTTTTTAAGTGATATCATCATATATCATATGGAAATTAGGTTGAAGCGCTGGATGATTGTCCCTGGGAAAACTGAATATGAACTTTAAGGAAATAAGGCCTAGTACTCCATTTCCAGCACTCTTCGTGAGATCAGTGTCAGTTATATCACGGCACTGGGTGTATTGCAATATAATGTTTTATTTTATTTTGACCTTCTTACGGTAAACAAATTCGCCTATTAAGAGATAGGTGACGCTGGAGATATAGAATGGATGGATGGATATAAGCGAACCTGAATGTGATATACGTCCCAATATACCCTCTGTAGTCATATGGCCTCTGTCCAAGTATATCATCTGTGCCCATATAGCCTCTGTCGCAGTATATCATCTGTGCCCAGAGAGCCTCCGTTCCAGTATATCATCTGTGCCCATATAGCCTCTGCCCCGTATATCATCTGTGCCCATATAGCCTCCGTTCCAGTATATCATGTTCCCATATAGCCTCTGTCCAAATATATCATCTGTGCCCAGCTAACCTCCGTTCCAGTATATCATCTGTGCCCAGATAACTTCCGTTCAAGTATATCATATGTGCCCAGATAACATCCGTTCCAGTATATCATCTGTGCCAAGATAACTTCCGTTCAAGTATATCATCTGTGCCCAGATAACCTCCGTTCCAGTATATCATCTGTACCCAGATAACCTCCGTTCTAGTATATCATCTGTGCCCAGATAACCTCCGTTCTAGTATATCATCTGTACCCAGATAACCTCTGTCCCAGTATATCATCTGTTCCCAGATAACCTCCGTTCAAGTATATCATATGTGCCCAGATAACCCCTGTTCCAGCATATCATCTGTGCCCAGATAACCTCCGTTCCAGTATATTATCTGTGCCCAGATAACCACCGTTCCAGTATATCATCTGTTCCTAGACAGCCTCTGTCTCAGTATACCAGTAATGTCCTATGAAGCGCTACGCTGACAGTTGAAGCCTCCTTACCTCTTCGTCTTGTTCAACATCTCTCTGTAGAATCAGCTCCTTGTTGGGCCCGTGGCGCAATCGTAACCGAGCTGTCACAACAGAAGCATAAAATTATTCATAACCAGAGAACCATAGGTACAGAAGCTCACCTTATCAAGTGTTACGTCAACTCGGAGGTGCTGATGCCTAATCTGGTTACTTGGTATACAGCCATGCTGTGTACACGTATTACAGCTGATTAAAACTATAAAATCCAATACACATGGACACAACGCGGTTTAGTTTTCTCTAACATTTATTGACATCCTTTTGTATGATTATAAAACTGGCACTTTGTTTTCTATGCTGACCAAAAAGTCAAATTGTACAGTCACATTTCCGTTTTATATTGTAATATATGCATCATGATTCATGTGAAATTTTTTTTAAAATATATCAGCAGTAACATGAAAAAGATAGAGAAAACATATCTATAAAACAGAACATATACTCCAATAATTTCGTTGAACATATTTAAAAATACAGACTAATATATTGCTGAAAATTGCTTTAACCTAAACACATCGCCTATGTGTTGTTAACTGTGTCATGGGTGGCACAATCGTCTAAGGCGCCCCCGGCGAAGAGTTGCGTCCCTTGGGCAAGCAAGGAACCTATGATTGTAGGTTTGAAACCAGGTTCGTCCCAAATATGTTTCTGGACTTGTATACACCATACCCATGCCTGGGTTTCACCGAATGATACACGTCTGAAACCTGCACCAGTTCGGGATTTTCTATCACATTGAGCTGATGCGCCCGGATAGAACTGGAACACGGTGGCGGCGTAAAACTTAACTCACTCACTCAAATGATAATGAAGATAAATACTGATACAAATTATACAAGCACATTTGAGAGGGGTTTTAAGTGACTGCTTCATCGGCTTCTGCGTGCAATTAGGTCACCTTGTTATCACTGGTGCGGTGGGATAGCCTCGTGGTTAAAGTGTTGGCTCATCACGCCGAAGACCCGGGTTCGATTCCCATATGGGTGCAATGTGTAAAGCCCATTTATGGTGTCCCCCGCTGTATTATTGCTGGAGTATTGCTAAAAGCGGCGTAAAAATAAGCTCACCCAGTCACTCTAACTCACTCATCACGCAGAAGACCCGGGTTCGATTCCCCACATGGGTACAATGTGTAAAGCCCATTTCTGATCTCCTTCACCGTGATATAGCTGGAATGTTGCTAAAATCGGCGTAAAACCATACTGACTCAGCTACTCATCCCGAATATATGTCTACTCACGATAACTGCTTGCTCCCTCCACACAACCTGGAACTGGAATCAAATTATCATCAACGAAGCCAAACACAAACTTGCACTGCCGTGCACTATACAGAAGTTATCCATGATACTTATTATTCGTGCATTGAGATAGCCTCTTTATACAACCTTTCAAAATATTCTAGACACGCTTGTGGATGTATTCCGTCAAAGTGGATCTCAACACATTCCGTCAAAGTGGATCTCAACATTCAACAATGATACCCGAAGTGTGATGTATACAGAATATGTGACGATGTTTGAAGCTGAAAGATGTTGGAGTCTTTACGATAACAGCCATTTACACAATGTTTATCTATCAAAATGTGATATTTCACCTATGCGATAAACAAGGGTAGATGGCAAAATATTGACCATGAATATAATGTCCTACAGACCTGTAAACATCATATATTTTTCTGAAAGAAATATGGTAAATTTCAACATTGTATATTTAATTTTTCAGAGAATTCAGAAAGATGTATTAAAATGTATGCCGTTTCAGGCATATTTTGCAATAAAACAATGACATTTACCAGTCGCCGTCATATACATATGGAAAATAATTAAGTACGATATCGGTCGACAAGTGAGGTGAGGTGAGGTGAAATTGGGTTTAACGTCGTACTTGAGAATATCTCGCTCATATGACGACGTGCATGCGTGTGTATGTGTATGTGCGGCTGCTTGTACTAGCCCAGACTTAAGCTGGTTTTATAGTGCTAGCCCACTGAGATACCATGCCACAGTGAAGCATGAATACCCCACTCAGACACATTATACCGACTCCGAGCAGACCAGTCCTTGTTGTACCCATTAATGCCGAGCGCCAGGCAGGGACCAACAAGTACCATATTTTAACGTCTTTTGGTATGACGCAGTCGGGAATCGAACCCGCGACCTTCCGCTCTCCGGGCGGACGCTCTAACCACTACACCACGGAGGCGGTCCCGGTCGACAAGGGCTAAATAACAACATAAAACTGGACAGCTCTGATGCAATTACATATGATGTTTGTTGGTTGTTTAACACTGCACTCAGCAATATTCCAGCTATATGGCGATGGTCTGTAAATAATCGAGTCTGGACCAGACAATCCAGTGATTGACATCATGAGCATCGATCTACGCAATTGGGATACGATGACATGTGTCAACCAAGTCAGCAAGCCTGACCCCCGTTCCTCAAAGTCAACTCTTACGACAAGCATCAATTGCTGAAGATCAATTCTAACTCGGATCTTCTCGATGCAAATAAAAATGATATTTACAAGCCACTGTGGTTCTGAGTACGACATTAGTCAAGTGCGAAAAAAAACCCACAAAACTGGACATCACTAATGTAACATATGAAAACACGATGGCACAGAACAGATATTTGTCAACGCGATCAACTTACTGTGCACCATTAGCAGGAACCACGCCAACACGCTGCAGCTCTTCATGGCTGGATGTGAGGTTTGAGGATGCTTCTATTCAATCCCGGGCATCACCGGCATCAGTGTAGATTATCATTGCGGACTATCAGTTGCACATAACGGTTACTGTCCTTCCTCCGGATGTATCTTGACATTTATAAAGGTCAGTGGTGACAGAATTGTTTCTATAAACTGAGCTGCATATGTCGACGTTGCTGGTTTTATTTTTTTTTTATTTAGTTGTTGTTTAACGCCGCGCTGTTTGTAGATTTGTAGATATGTGGCAACGGTCTGTAAATATTCGCGTCTAGACCAGCAATCCGGTGATTGACATCATGAGCATAGATCAACGCCACTGGGGTACGATGACATGCAACGAGCCAGGCCCCCGATCCCATCAGTAGGACAAGCATGGGTTGCTGGCCCCGGTGTAGCAGCCCAGAATACCCCCCACCAGATTATACCCCGGGGTAAACTATAGGCTAGCCCAGTTTATACCCCAGGGGTATATTCTGGAGCAGGCCAAAGTATACCCCTCCAGCCCAGACTATACCCCTAAAAAATTATGTTGACAATTCACTCAATATGAGTGTGTGACTCGGGCAATGGTCTTGGTGTCATTTAAAGGAATTTGTAGGTGCATTTCATTAACATTACTGCATAATACAAAATATATTTTGTATTTGTTGAGTGCCTCTCTGCAATATGATATTTTCAACTTTGCGTAACCCAGCCGGGATCATGAAAGTGTCTTAAGTCTGAAAATTGTTCGAACTTTGACTTAAGTTTGTTTGCTTTTTTTGTGTTTTTTTGTTGTTGTTGCTTAGCTAAGACTCGGGCTAAGACTGAATCCTGGCAATGCACGCTCTTCTCAGAATGCTATCAGCATGTACGGGAGTTGTAGTGAAAGAAGACCACCAGGCACCTACACGCACAAAATATTGACTTAAGACACTTTCATGATCCCGTGGCCAGTTCTAACCAAGGGCACCGTTTCACAAAGCTATCGTAGCGCTACGACTGTCGTAAGTCGTATGTTTCAGTATAGGAGGTACGGCAGTCTTTGTGCTTCGATAGCTTTTAGAAACGGGGCCCTGATGTTGAAGAACAGATCCGAGAGGAGTGATAAAGCAATTTTCAGAGCTCAGGCTCTGTGACTCGGTTAATTTGATATCATCTTATCCCGACGGCGTTGATCGTTCATGAATCACCGGATTATCCGGTCAAGACTCCATCATATACGAGCAATATTGCTGAGTGCGGCATTTAAACAAAAATAAACACAACAACAGTGGCGAACATGCACACGTGCTTGAGGTGTACTTTTTAAAACCCAATTACTATAATGCTGACAGACAAATGGCCAATGCTGCTGCTGATGTTGATGAGGTACACATGAGAGTTACTTCCCTTGGTTGTAAACATCTTGATTTTGTCTATCAAGTTCTGTTGGTGATCATTATACGAAGGTGGACATTTCTACAATGATTGTTTTGTTTTTATCAAAGCAGTGTAAATGTGAATTATGAATCCCTAGGAGGGTCTGATGATTCTCCATTGATCAATATATTAAAGTGTGATGAGTAATAATATAAAGTGGCTTACCAATAAATTATGATCATGATAATAGTTCATGTTTGTTTATTGTTCATTAAGCAGCACCTAGCAACATTTCAACCATAGGACGACGGTTCGAGAGTAATCAGGCCTCGACCAGACGATCCAGTGATTGACACCAAGAGCATCCATCTGTCAAGTCCCTTGAAGGTCTGGATTAGAATGTGAATGTGTCTTCACAGCCATGCTTGTCCTAAGAGGTGACTAACCAGATGGGGCTCAGGGTCATGACAGTGAGTGAGTGAGTTCCTTCAGTTTTACTCCGCAATCAGCAATATTCCAGCTATGTGAATAATGGAGTCTGGACCAGGCAATCCAGTGATTGACATCATGAGCATAGATCAACGCCACTGGGATATGATGACATGCAACGAGCCAGGCCCCCGATCCCATCAGGACAAGCATGGGTTGCTGGCCCCGGGATCATGAAGTCTTAAGTCTGAACATTTTGCCCAACATTTGGCCTAGCAAAGTCAATATCATTCTGTTCACACTCACTTCACTTTATAAAAAGCGACAGGAATTCACAGTGCATTTACCTCCCGTGGAATACCAGAAGCCTATGAATCACAGTCCACTCTGTGTAGCTAAAATATAATCTCTGACATTGTCTATAACATTCTTAAGTTCTTTAGTCAGATGATTAAATACAACAAAACAAGATGATAGTTTAATGGTTTTATTGTGTATCTTGTACTGCAAGAGGTAAATAAAATTGAGCACCTTGTAACTAATGTTACATAACATCCTCTCAAAAGAGATAGTGGGTACTGTATGATATCCATGTAGATTTGTATATCAATAGATATAGATACCATATGTAAATACAAAGTTGAGAGCAGATAATCCATTTGAATATTGCATGTCATGACATTCACTGCAAGAGGCCATCATCATCATCAGCAGCAGCAGCATCAGCATCATCTTATTACATCATCATCATCATCTTATTACATCATCATCATCATCTTATTACATCATCATCATCTTATTACATCATCATCATCATCATATTACATCATCATCATCATCATCATCATATTACATCATCATCATCATCATCATCTTATTACATCAGCAGCAGCAGCAGCTGCAGCATCATGTTATTACATCATCATCATCTTATTACATCATCATCATCATCATCATCTTATTACCATGCCAAATGATCATTATCCTATCATTATAGGGCATGATCATTATGATCACCATCAACAAAGCTCACCATTATTCTGCAGATATGTACAGCATCACACAGTCTGCACACTGTCAAGACAACATATCAAACAGCACCAGCTCTAGTGAGGAGTTGATTGATATTACCACATTGTCACAGGACAACTATAACTGTATATTTATCAGTATCATGCAGTCTTGCATATCATACCATCATCAATAAGATCATCACCATTGTAAACCAAGGTTAGCCATCTGAAACATCAGCAGTTGTAGCTGAAAGCACATTTCAGACAGTACAATCTTCAAAATAATAAGGGATTGCTTTAGCACAAACATACATATAGATATACATAAAAGTAACAATATATAACAGAAACAATATTTTGATAAAATTTATGTCATCACATTTTCAAAAAAAAATCTTTGCACTGCTGATAAAACAGTGTAAAAAGCTGGAACAAATATTGTGCAAAATTCTTTCATCCATCCACAACATACCCAGTTGTAATGTTAAGCACATCAAGGCAGTACAAATCTCAATAGAGCGAAGCATTGCTCTGGCATAAATATATATACTCATGCCAATAATGGTTGTCACCCCCCTTCCCACCACACCTCACACCCCCTCACCAATTAAAAAAATTGAATGGGGGTGACAACCATTATTGGCATGAGTATATATAAATACCAATATATATCACAAACAAATAGCACACAATGTTTTGATTAAGTTTATGTTATCACATTGTTCAGAAAATTATTTTATTTACCAATAAAATACTGGAAACAAGCCATATGTGTAAAATATTTCACATTAGAGTGAAACAATCAAAGTTTGGGGGAAAATCCAATATGCATATTCTTAGATACCTGGATAAAGTTAGGACAGTGTGTCCATGTGTAATACTTACAATACAAAGTAATAAACAAATCTGATGTTGTTCACGACTCTCATACAAGGTGATACATGTATTGAAAAAACAGTTTCAAGAAATCTGTAGACAAAAAAAGAGAATGGGACTTACAAACCTGAATAAACCAGAATGACAAAACAAACAAAATATGTCAGAGTAACTGAACCTTGTCATCAGGTGTGACCTCTTCGTGACATGTGCGACCTCTCTGTGTGGCATGTGCGACCTCTGTGTGATCTCTGTGACATGTGCAACCTCTGTGTGATGTGTGACATATGTGACCTCAGTGTCACATGTGTGACATCTGATCAACATCAAGTTCAAACCAATGACCATTGATCATCGCTCAAGCAACTGTAGAAGGTTTGAGAAGAGGGCGGTTAGGATTGAAAGAAACCATTCACCATAGAGCCCCTTCCTACACCTACCTACAGATTTACACTGGCAACAGTCCATCCAAAGGAGGAACTTTAGGTCACTCATCGACCTCACATGTTAGAACATTCCTACCAATGACCATTCATCGTCACTCAAGCAAATCGTAGAAGGTTTGAGAAGAGTGGGGTTAGGTATGAAAAAACCCTTCCCCATTGAACCCTTCCTACACCTACCTACTGATTTACACTGGCAACATTTCATTCAACTTTGAGGTCTCTCATCGACATAACATGTTAGAACATTCCTACCAATGACCATTCATCGTCACTCAAGCAAATCGTAGAAGGTTTGAGAAGAGTGGGGTTAGGTATGAAAAAACCCTTCCCCATTGAACCCTTCCTACACCTACCTACTGATTTACACTGGCAACATTTCATTCAACTTTGAGGTCTCTCATCGACATAACATGTTAGAACATTCCTACCAATGACCATTCATCGTCACTCAAGCAAATCGTAGAAGGTTTGAGAAGAGTGGGGTTAGGTATGAAAAAACCCTTCCCCATTGAACCCTTCCTACACCTACCTACTGATTTACACTGGCACTTGGCACTGGATTTACATCCCAAGGAGGAACTTGAGGTCACAGACTTTTCAGGTTGATGGTCCTACTCTGACTGAAGGTACATTGCTTCCCACCACAGACATTTCAGGTTGTTGGCCCTACTCTAACTGGAGGTACATTGCTTCCCACCACAGACATTTCAGGTTGTTGACCCTAGTCTAACTGGAGGTGTAAATTGCTTCCCACCACAGATATTTCAGGTTGTTGACCATAGTCTAACTGGAGGTACATTGCTTCCCAACACAGACATTTCAGGTTGTTGACCTAGTCTAACTGGAGGTACATTGCTTCCCAACACAGACATTTCAGGTTGTTGACCCTAGTCTAACTGGAGGTACATTGCTTCCCACCACAGACATTTCAGGTTCTTGACCCTACTCTAACTGGAGGTACATTGCTTCCCACCACAGACATTTCAGGTTGATGACCCTACTCTAACTGGAGGTACATTGCTTCCCACCACAGACATTTCAGGTTGTTGACCCTACTCTAACTGGAGGTACATTGCTTCCCACCACAGACATTTCAGGTTGTTGGCCCTACTCTAACTGGAGGTACATTGCTTCCCATCACAGACATTTCAGGTTGATGACCCTACTCTAACTGGAGGTACATTGCTTCCCACCACAGACATTTCAGGTTGTTAGACCCTACTCTAACTGGAGGTACATTGCTTCCCGTCACAGACATTTCAGGTTGTTGACCCTACTCTGACTTGAGGTACATTGCTTCCCACCACAGACATTTCAGGTTGTTGACCCTAGTCTAACTGAGGTACATTGCTTCCCACCACAGACATTTCAAGTTGTTGGCCTTAATCTGAGTGGAGGTACATTGCTTCCCACCACAGACATTTCAGGTTCTTCGCCCTACTCTAACTGGTGGTACATTGCTTCCCACCACAGACATTTCAAATTGTTGGCCTTAATCTGACTGGAGGTACATTGCTTCCCACCACAGACATTTCAGGTTGTTGACCCTACTCTGACTGGAGGTACATTGCTTCCCACCACAGACATTTCAGGTTGTTGACCCTACTCTGAATTGAGGTACATTGCTTCCCACCACAGACATTTCAGGTTGATGACCCTACTCTAACTGGAGGTACATTGCTTCCCACCACAGACATTTCAGGTTGTTGACCCTAGTCTAACTGGAGGTACATTGCTTCCCACCACAGACATTTCAGGTTCTTGGCCCTACTCTGACTGGAGGTACATTGCTTCCCACCACAGACATTTCAGGTTCTTGGCCCTACTCTAACTGGAGGTACATTGCTTCCCACCACAGACATTTCAGGTTGTTGGCCCTACTCTAACTGGAGGTACATTGTTTCCCACCACAGACATTTCAGGTTGTTGGCCCTACTCTAACTTGAGGTACATTGCTTCCCACCACAGACATTTCAGGTTGTTGGCCCTACTCTAACTGGAGGTACATTGCTTCCCACCACAGACATTTCAGGTTCTTGGCCCTACTCTAACTGGTGGTACATTGCTTCCCACCACAGACATTTCAAATTGTTGGCCTTAATCTGACTGGAGGTACATTGCTTCCCACCACAGACATTTCAGGTTGTTGACCCTACTCTGACTGGAGGTACATTGCTTCCCACCACAGACATTTCAGGTTGTTGACCCTACTCTGACTTGAGGTACATTGCTTCCCACCACAGACATTTCAGGTTGTTGGCCCTACTCTAACTGGAGGTACATTGCTTCCCACCACAGACATTTCAGGTTGTTGACCCTACTCTAACTGGAGGTACATTGCTTCCCACCACAGACATTTCAGGTTGTTGACCCTACTCTAACTGGAGGTACATTGCTTCCCACCACAGACATTTCAGGTTGTTGGCCCTACTCTGACTGGAGGTACATTGCTTCCCACCACAGACATTTCAGGTTGTTGGACCCTACTCTGACTGGAGGTACATTGCTTCCCACCACAGACATTTCAGGTTGTTGGCCCTACTCTAACTGGAGGTACATTGTTTCCCACCACAGACATTTCAGGTTGTTGGCCCTACTCTAACTGGAGGTACATTGCTTCCCACCACAGACATTTCAGGTTGTTGACCCTAGTCTAACTGGAGGTACATTGCTTCTCACCACAGACATTTCAGGTTGTTGGCCCTACTCTAACTGGAGGTACATTGCTTCCCACCACAGACATTTCAGGTTGTTGACCCTACTCTAACTGGAGGTACATTGTTTCCCACCACAGACATTTCAAGTTGTTGGCTTTAATCTGACTGGTGGTACATTGCTTCCCACCACAGACATTTCAGGTTCTTGGCCCTACTCTAACTGGAGGTGCATTGCTTCCCACCACAGACATTTCAGGTTGTTAGCACTACTCTAACTGGAGGTACATTGCTTCCCACCACAGACATTTCAGGTTGTTAGCACTACTCTAACTGGAGGTACATTGCTTCCCACCACAGACATTTCAGGTTGTTGGCCCTACTCTAACTGGAGGTACATTGCTTCCCACCACAGACATTTCAGGTTGTTAGCACTACTCTAACTGGAGGTACATTGCTTCCCACCACAGACATTTCAGGTTGTTAGCACTACTCTAACTGGAGGTACATTGCTTCCCACCACAGACATTTCAGGTTGATGCCCTACTTCTTAACTGGAGGTACATTGCTTCCCACCACAGACATTTCAGGTTGTTGGCCCTACTCTAACTGGAGGTGCATTGCTTCCCACCACAGACATTTCAGGTTGTTGGCCCTACTCTAACTGGAGGTACATTGCTTCCCACTACAGACATTTCAGGTTGTTTGCCCTACTCTAACTGGAGGTACATTGCTTCCCACCACAGATATTTCAGGTTCATGGCCCTACTCTAACTGGAGGTACATTGCTTCCCACCACAGACATTTCAGGTTGTTGACCCTAGTCTATCTGGAGGCACATTGCTTCCCACCACAGACATTTCAGGTTCTTGGCCCTACTCTAACTGGAGGTACATTGCTTCCCACCAGACATTTCAGGTTGATGGCCCTACTAGGACTTGGGGTACATGGATTCCTACCATACATTTCAGGTTGTTGGCCCTACTCTAACTGGAGGTTCATTGCTTCACACCACAGACATTTCAGGTTCTTGGCCCTACACTAACTGGAGGTACATTGCTTCCCACCACAGACATTTCAGGTTGATGGCCCCACTCTAGCTGGGGGCATAGTGCTTCTCAGCACAGTCATTTCAGGTTGTGGGTCTTAATCTGACTGGAGGTACATTGATTACACAGACATTTTGAGGACAAGTCTCCCTTTCACTTGCACTGTCCCATGCCTCTTTTGTACTTAATAACAACTACCGTACTGTATCGTCCCATCTTTGACCTGGATTTGAGTGAACATTTCTTCAATCATCTACAGCTTCTTACATGATAGTGACTTTGTGAACAACATCAGAAATAATGACAATTACTTTGAAATTAATTCCTCTCTGATGCTTTAAGGTTCAAAATGTGGTCAATACAAATACATCATATCATTTTAAATAGAATGTACTGTGCAGGTATCCTAGTATATGCATATATATTGATCAAAATATATTGATAAAGAGGACTGAGATGACTGTACCTTGTTAATCACACAATCAATGTGCATCATAAAAAATATTGCCTATTCTGATCCAAACCATTCCACCAATAAATCACATCAAAAATCAAATATACCCATATCATTATATACTATCAAAGAAATATCACTGATGAAATAGCATTGTTCCAATAAGAACAGTAAACAATATATCCATGTCAAAACAAATCAACAAATATAAAAACATACGCAGTTCCAAATCGTTGTCGTGTTCATAGCCAGGTCGTTAGGGAAATCCATCAGTAAACATATCTAAGATTTCTTACTTTCCATCAGTACCCTTCTTGGAGGATTTCTTCTTCAAGAAGGAGTGTTTGCCTGTCAACTTAGTTGTGGTGATCAGCTGTTCAGGAAAGAAGCCATATTTCTTCTTCTTAATCAGCTTCCCCTTCTTAATGTATCCATATGCTCGGCCATCAGGAGCAGATTCGCGGTCACTGATGTAAATCTTTTGTCCTGCAAAATTCAAAACAAGGAAAATTGAAATGATCTGTAATACATCTAGTTCATGTTATATCAATCAGGAGCAGATTCTTCATCACTGATGTACAATTCAAACCAAGGAAAAATAGATCATTGGGCCTTTGCTCCACACTAGAAATCATGTACAATACTTGTAGATCAAATGTTCATTATTAGCAGATTCCTCATCACTGATGTCATCCTCTTTTGTTGAAGATGAAAATGATGCTTCAAATATCAATCTTCATTGGCTCACCACTTACGTTACTCATTGAACATTCTCTCACTCTCCTTAATGAAATGAACATGTGTAACACAGTCAGATGTAATTACGGTAATGAATAATGTTACGTCTATCAACTTACCTGCTTTGAATGTCAGTTCATCCTCTGAGCGAGCAGTGAAGTCCTTCAGAGCATACACTTTGACCTTCTTGCCTGCTGCTGACTTCATGCTCTCTTGGGGTCTGAAGATTGGGTCATTGGAAGTGTTGGACTCACTGTCTGGGTGTCAACATCAGAGTCAGAGTCCGCTGAAAGAGGAAGCGATAGTGACGTTTCAGCCTGACTGTGTTTATGACCTTGTTCAGGTTTGGTAAATTTCAATTTTAATATATAACTAGAAACAAACTCAACATCATTCACAAATTAGAAGTCCTAAGTCATATTAAACAAGTCCACATGTTAAACAGTCCTGGAAGATGTTGAAGGGAACATGTTGTCCCTCAGGAATTGGACCACTAAGCTGTGTCCTTGTCTAACACTGTCATTCACTGATCAGTTCTGTTGGGTTTGTATGCACACAATATCCGTACAATGATCTATATCTTCAGTATTCTCAGGTGATCAGGACGATGTATTACCAGATTCACCTTGCCCACCTTTTACGCGTCATCCAACCTGAAGCTCACATTTCTTGCAATGGTAGCTGGAAGCAGGAATTTCTTAGCCACTGCAGTTTGTCATTTCTAACTGAAATATGCTACATTATATTCAGTGAGATTAAACACTAACTTACTCCAACCTCCTGATAAGGACAAGAAAGTATACTTACAGAGGCCCTTGTAATTTTCCACTATGGTCTCCTTGATGACAGGAGCTCTATATGTTGTTGTCTCCATCACAGCGTTGGGAATCTCAACATCAGGTGGTTGGGATGCAGTCACCAGCCTTGGGGTAGTGACAGGTATGGGACGGGAATGCTTCCATGAGTCTGAAGAAATATACAATCCATTCAGACTGTGGATAAAAACCCTCCTGTTGAAAATCAAATGTCTCCAAGTACCTTGGGATTGCAATGTAAAGTGAAAATACTGATCACCAAGTGCAAGTAGGTTTCTTCTCCTTAAATCGAACCCTGTCATGTACAGGACACAAATAATCCTGTTGCCTTTACCTAAGCCGATAGTACTCACCCTCATTGTGATCTGAATCTGAATCTACCCCGGTCTGTACAAACACAGCTGTGTTGTCTCTGGCTGGCAGGATTTGACTGTAAAACACATACATCACCAACTCAGGAACAGAACAAATGACAGAGTGCTGATGCCTTTCACATTTTCTACAACAGCAATTCCTTAATTTCTAACAGTATTTTCAGAGGTTCCCTGGACAGGTATACACCTTGAACAAGGCAGAGCAGCATTTATTCTGAATGAATGTTCTCACAGATGACTGAAAGTTTACACCAATGACTGAATGTTTATACAAAAGACTGAAAGTTTACTGCCAAACATTCACAACTATTGCCAGACATCAGATGGGACTCAGATCATCAATAAATGATACCCAAAGATGACTTACACAACATCTGACACCATGGACTTTCTTGATGTGGCCCACTTCTGTGATGATGCCACGTCGGATTTCTCCTCTGATGTCCTACTTGCCTTTTGTTCGTTGACCTCCGATGGGTGAAGCTGTATCGATACAACACAGGTTTACAACACTTGCTGGGGATTATCATCAGACATGTCGCTGAATATTTACTATCACTGCTGTATCGATACAATATAGGTTTACAACACTTACAGGTGATATCATCATACATCGCAATATTGACATGTCGCTGAATATTTACTATCACTGCTGTATCGATACAATACAGGTTTACAACACTTACTGGGGAGTATCATCATACATCGCAATATTGACATGTCGCTGAATATTTACTATCACTGCTGTATCGATACAACACAGGTTTACAACACTTGCTGGGGATTATCATCATACATGTCGCTGAATATTTACTATCACTGCTGTATCGATACAATACAGGTTTACAACACTTGCTGGGGATTATCATCAGACATGTCGCTGAATATTTACTATCACTGCTGTATCGATACAACACAGGTTTACAACACTTACTGGGGAGTATCATCATACATCGCAATATTGACATGTCGCTGAATATGTACTATCACTGCTGTATCGATACAATACAGGTTTACAACACTTGCTGGGGACATCATCATACATCGCAATATTAACATGTCGCTGAATATGTACTATCACTGCTGTATCGATACAATACAGGTTTACAACACTTACTGGGGACATCATCATACATCACAATATTGACATGTCGCTGAATATGTACTATCACTGCTGTATCGATACAATACAGGTTTACAACACTTACTGGGGACATCATCATACATCACAATATTGACATGTCGCTGAATATTTACTATCACTGCTGTATCGATACAATATAGGTTTACAACACTTGCTGGGGACATCATCATACATCACAATATTGACATGTCGCTGAATATGTACTATCACTGCTGTATCGATACAATACAGGTTTACAACACTTACTGGGGACATCATCATACATCACAATATTGACATGTCGCTGAATATGTACTATCACTGCTGTATCAATACAAATTCAAACGTTGCGTTACTGAACCAATAGTTCGATCAATGTTAAACACTTTCAATGACCTGCTTAACTCACCTCTTCCTGTGGAAACTTATGCTCATACACGTAGAACTGGTTGAAGACAGCAATTTCTCTCTCGATGTCCAACTTTTCAAGTTCGGAAATACCTTCTTCAAATATTGCCTTCAGTTTCTCTTTCCTGAAGTAAGGAATATGAATAGTACTTACAGGATACCTTAATATGCTCAGAGTTGGTAAAGGGGTGGTCATTTGATATTCTGGTAGGGGTTGCTTCCACTGAAACATCCCATCCACCCGAACACCAAATGGTCTGTCCCTAAATTTTAACAGCGCCTTAACAGTTGATACAGACTGGAAAGGCAGTAACAGATTCCAAGATTTGTTAAGGTCAGTTGACAGTTTTAAGTTTTAAAAACATACAGGACCATTATAAACTGCAAAAGAGTCCTGTCAGGAGAGTCAATCCAACAATAATAGCATGAAAATAAGTGCTAGTATTCGCACAGATCCCTGGGGGCAGAGTGATCACTATAGCAGCAGCAGCATATAGAACTCTATTAGGTGCCCTGAAAGTATGGGACAATCCTAGGATATTAGGGGACTGACCTTGCAACTATTAAAGCCGGGTATAATTAATGTCTTAGGTAAAGAAGCATCCATCCATATTTAAAGCCTCACCTGTGAAACTCTACATTTTTGTTGCTCTTCAACATCAAACCCAAAACCGTCTTTAGGTTTTCAAGACGAGCCATCTCAAAGGCATCCGAATCATTCTGGAATTTTTTCATTTCCTGAAACACATATCCTTCATGATTGTGACAGAATTCTAAACATTCTCAAAAACAAAAGACTAAGTCTGCATGAAAGTCAATGGCGCATGAAAGCAAAACAATGACAGTGCAATTTAATGTCACAATTTCCAAGCAACAAAGAGAACATCTTTTTTCATCTGTGTTCTACATGAACTATGAAAGCGTTGGTGCAATTTAACTGTCACAATTTCCATTTCTGGTGCAACGAATTGCTGGAAACTATCTGGTTTTCATCTGTGTCCTTACCTCAATGAAAGTCATTCGTGTGGATTTTTCCTCTCTGAGCTTGTCTCTGTAGGTTGTCTTGGCCCCTGCAGCTTCAGCCTCTAGTTTCTGCCAGTGCCCCAAGAGAACCTGGAACTTGGTGGGATTGTCCTCCCTCTCTCTGTAGGCTTCATCCAGCTGTGGCTTGAAGTCATCTGCCTTGTCCTTTGTCTGGTAGAACTCCTGGAATAGCATGGAGGAATAAGTCCACTGACAAGCTCGTGTTGTTGTCATGCAGTGTTCACGAATGGTGTTTTAAAGTAACAGGACATTGGGTCCTGTAAGTTTCAGCAGAGACCCTATAATAATAATCTATTATATGGTGAAAATTCACAGGACCAATAGAATATAATTAAACACACATTTCAGATTTAACATTTCTTATAATTGGCATTGAAATTATTAACAAACATAAGATTTATAAACAGCAAACAAGTGTCACATGTCACATATAACAACTTCAGTCAAAGTCATTGTGAAATATACAGTCAGACACTGGGGCCGGGGGGTTGTAGACTTCTATCGGACCGTTGGCGAATCTGCCGGATTTGTCAGAGGGTCAGACACTATTCGTGAACATTGGTCATGCCCTGTACTGACAGACTACAACACAACATTTTCATCCAGCAATGGTCAGTGGAATATGCTTATAACACATGGAAGGGAACTGGGTGCCTGAAGACCACAACACAACATTGTCATCCAGCAATGGTCAGTGGAATATGGTTATAACACATGGAAGGGAACTGGGTGCCTGAAGACCACAACACAACATTGTCATCCAGCAATGGTCAGTGGAATATGCTTATAACACATGGAAGGGAACTGGGTGCCTGAAGACCACAACACAACATTGTCATGCAACAATGGTCAGTGGAATATGCTTATAACACATGGAAGGGAACTGGGTGCCTGAAGACCACAACACAACATTGTCATCCAGCAATGGTCAGTGGAATATGCTTATAACACATGGAAGGGAACTGGGTGCCTGAAGACCACAACACAACATTGTCATCCAGCAATGGTCAGTGGAATATGCTTATAACACATGGAAGGGAACTGGGTGCCTGAAGACCACAACACAACATTGTCATCCAGCAATGGTCAGTGGAATATGGCTTATAACACATGGAAGGGAACTGGGTGCCTGAAGACCACAACACAACATTGTCATCCAGCAATGGTCAGTGGAATATGCTTATAACACATGGAAGGGAACTGGGTGCCTGAAGACCACAACACAACATTGTCATCCAGCAATGGTCAGTGGAATATGCTTATAACACATGGAAGGGAACTGGGTGCCTGAAGACCACAACACAACATTGTCATCCAGCAATGGTCAGTGGAATATGGTTATAACACATGTAAGGGAACTGGGTGCCTGAAGACCACAACACAACATTGTCATCCAGCAATGGTCAGTGGAATATGCTTATAACACATGGAAGGGAACTGGGTGCCTGAAGACCACATTTAAGACATATGCAATTACAGGAACAATGGAGGAACTGCAACATCAAGCAGCAAATCATCCCAATCTTATTGCATGTGGGGTTTCATTTAGAAATTATTCCAGTAATAGATACACCTGGTAATACTAGTCTATATAATATAACTGAAAATCTACTGAAAATGATGCTGATGCTGTCTGTTTACAACCACTCACATCCTTCAACTGTTCTATCTCCTTCTCCAGCTTCATCTGCTTTTTCCTGGCTCTCACATACATTGACTGTGTGGCCTTGTTTGAAGCATTGATATTTTCAGAGTGAATGTACCTAAGAAGTCAGAAAATTAACACAAATCCATTATAAGATATTGAAAAGGAAAATATAAAGATTCGTCTGGAAAGTTCATTCACTTTATTTTCTCTCAAAGAAAACCCTGCGACTGGAGTACAACCAAAGATCAATGACACAAAATCTGATGTCACACATACATATCAGATATATAGCAGCAATGTGATTTTTACTTCAGTCAGCTATTGTCATAAGCACTGTTTAATAGCCATGCTTTGAAAGAGTATCATCTTAATACTTACTCTCTCTTAAGTCAGTGAGTATGTAAATATATTTTCTATCTGACTCAGTACTTACTGATGAAGGCGATCGATTGGGCCTCTTGCAGCATACATGGCTTTAAGGCATTTAGCATGCAGATCCTCCTTCTGCCTTACAGTTTCCATCCAGGCGTTCATGACAGTTTTCACCTGGTCATATGCTAAGTTGCTACCTGTATTTACACAGAAACATACATATATAGGCTTATATGAGAGCATTCCTTTGGTTGTTAACTAATGCTGCATCTGAATGAGACTTATGGCCCAAACTATAAACTCATTAGGGACAGATTTCATTTCAAAAGTCCACATGTAGGTACACAGAAATAATTACACACATTCTCAAGATGGCATACATCTTTTACAAGTCAGTGCTCCATGTACATGGGACTGGCATTCTTAGGGCTTTGTTTTCATGTCATACATGTTATAGGAAATGACACAAAGATATGACATATTTTTCTGTACAGACTTACCAATTTGGGTCATCACACTATCTACCCATTTGGTTTGGAAGTCCTTGTATATTTTGCAGATTCTTCTCTCCAGTTTAGCACTGTCTGTCAAGAGGTTAAGAAGTGTTATCACTGAACTGAAAAATAAAAAATTGAAACATGAAATAGTAGAACCAATACATTGTAGGAAGCATTGGAAATTACTTCAAAAATTCTTTGATTCAAAGACTGTATAATGATAATGTCCTTTACAGACCTTGACACAAAGGAATGTTAACATTCGAAATCAAGCATGAAAATCAAATGCTTAAAGTTAAAAGATGCATGGTTAGCTTGGTTTAAAAACTATTACAGCAAACCTAAAACACTTAAGGGAAGCTATACTATAATACAATCACATCATGTTATTCTTCAGACAAGTCTTACAACATTTGGTCTACCACAGCCATGCAGGGATTAAGCCCAACTGTCAAGAAAAGGAAATGCTGGTTGGCATGTTGGGTTTCCTGAACTTTTGTGGCTTTTTAATCCTCCCACCAGCTGCTCATATTTCAGCTTGTTGACAACACAACCACGTAATTGTGTTTGTTAGTTGTTGTTTTGGTTTGTTTTTGTTGGGTGTGTGTGTGTGTGTGTGTGTGTGTGTGTGTGTGTGTGTGTGTGTGTGTGTGTGTGTGTGTGTGTGTGTGTGTGTTGTGTGTAGGGTATACATATATTTAAATGTATGTCTGTTTGTTTGCCTAAGGTGGTATAAACTTTTTGTAAATGACACACATACAGTCAAGCGAAAATATTAATAATTTTTTAAACACTGCACAAGAACCAGAAGCATTTCAGTTCATGCACGTGTTATTTTATTGGCGCTTAATGTTCGGACTAAACATTGATGTACATCTTCAGTTAAATGTGCGAGGCGGTGCTTTAATAACCTTTCGAAGAGACAATACTGTTTCTTATCGAACGAAAACAATCTACGTCCACATATTTGCTGATTATTTCGTCAAAGAGCTTGTCTTAGCACAAGATTCTGATGTTTCGAGTGCGAATTGAGCAATAATACATCAATTTACAAGTTTTCATCTTAACTCACACTGGAAACTTCCGATTCCTGTCGTGAAAGCTGGACAGAAGTCATGGCTCACTTTGTAAACTTTTTAATGCATTGAAACATAAAAAATGTCCTTATACTCACGAAGATCCACGTGAAAATCGTTTAAGTGCAGCTGGTGTCGACGCCTGACACCATTCGGGTGCTTCTAAGTGTGGATCTACGTCTGCCATGTTTGATTTTTCCGCCAGCGTAACTATCTTGATCCTTCCATGAGCGTCCCTGGGGGACAGAATGGCGTCGCTAGGGAACGCCACTAGCGATACGCATTTTGATTGGAAGAGCTAATACTATCCCAGGAGCCCTTGCGGCATAGTTGGGACCACTGTGGTCGAAAAAAACAGCGGTGTGACTCGATAAGTGAGCGAGAAGTCCAGATACGATTGATGTAACTTTGTTCTGAAGGTTCAAGTTTCACTTCAACATTTGTACTTGTAAGACAGAAAAACGATCTATGGGAGATAATCCCGTGTTCCTTTTACGATGACGATTTAGCGATGAGAGTTACTTCCCTTCAAGCGGAATGCAAGATGGCGTCGAGCAAAGACGTTTGTCTTGATTCGTACCGTGGTTCATGTGATAATTTACATGTTTACGCCCAAATACGGACCCTTGGCACAAGTGTCACTTATAATGGAGATTTATTTCTGTACCCTTATACATTATACGGAAGCAAGAACAACCCAAACGATGAATTAAACGCGGTCCTTAAATTTTTTATGCATTTCAATGATTTCATCACTCTGAACACAAACCAGTATTTTCATTTGGAAAAGATAGATTCTAGAACTTTGTACAGGTCCTAGTGTACTTGGGAGAAACTGTTGAACTTAGGACTGACTGACTGAGTTTGGTTTTACGCCGCTTTTAGCAATATTCCAGCAATGTCACGGCGGGGGGACACCAGAAATGGGCTTCACTCGTTGTACCCATGTTGGGATTCGAACCCGGGTCTTCGGCGTGACGAGCCAACACTTTAACCACTAGGCTACCCCACCGCCCGTTGAACTTAGGAAGACAGTGTGGCATCTAGTCCATGACACGATCCTTATTAACAGTGGCTACCTGAGAAAGTTTAGCCTGATGATCCTACACCTGCTGATTTTGACAGTATTGACCCAGCTGTACTTGATCACGATGAGGTTGAAACCCAAAGTCCAGACTGTGCCAGACCGATCCGAGAACAACCAAAAGTATTCCATCAAGAAGATTCCAGGAAAAAGTATGTTGATCAAATGTGGTATTTGGGTGTAAAGTGGTTTGGATATTATTCAGAAAATTGTTGGGTTGTTCCAATAATTTCAACCCACTCTGTTAAAAACTAGTTGAAGAGACACACTCTCAGATACCAAGACATCCTAAGAGTCAGACACGGAACCTATTCATTATTCTATAAGGTTTTACAGCCATGCATACTGTAATTATTGTATTTTAAGATTTCATGATCAATGGACAATTATTTGGTTGATGGTTTGATAAAGTTCAACATTAGCCATAACTAATCATGCTGATTTAGTTTTGTTAATTATGTCAGCATTCACATGGGAAAGAGTTAAATTTGCTCAGCATGAGCTCTCATGCTTAAGTAAACTAAGTTTCAACTTCTGAACCTGAATCGCATGAAATACATGTCTGTTTCAGTTAGGACCTTCATCCTTGTATGCCTATGTAAGGGCATCAGCAGGAACTTAATTTCCACTAAAACATTTGGCAATATTCTTAACCTTTACCCACATAAACATGCCATTTTATAATTGTTATTACAGTTTTGTCTTAAATAATTTGTGATTTCTGCAAATGATTCTCACTTTAGAAAAAGTAGAGAGTGATCTGTCAGTGAAAAGTGTAACTGTACTTATTGCAACTTTGTTCAGATGATTATAGTGGTATTTCATATTTTTATTGTAAGGTTATGGGTCAAAGGGACACAGTCTAGTTGGCCAATGTTGCTGCTGCTGATACATATGAGAGTTACCTCCCTTGGTGGTCTTGATTTGCCCAACATTATTGCATTCGTCACCACTCGCCCCTTTCCGTAACCTCCAAGCAGCTATTCGGCTTGTCCCGGAATAACACGAGTTGGTCACGAATGACATTATTGGTGATAAGAATATGAAGGTGGTCCTAAGGGACCGTTCATAATTTATGGCTAAGGGGGGTGGGGGTGATGATGATGATTTGGGTGTGTGTGTGTGTGTGTGTGTGTGTGTGTGTGGTGGTGGTGGTTCACCCATTTTGTTCTGGGGAGCTAGGGGGAGTCAGCAATTTTGTACACACGTAGAAGAGGGGGCAGCAATTTTGTACATAAAAATATGTTTAAAATTATGCTTAGAATTATTATGGGGTGGGGGGATGTCATTGATTTTGTACGTAAACATGCAAGGGCGGTCACTTATGTTTGTACATAAATTTGTGGGGCATTCACATTGTACATGCTTCTCCATAAAAAACATCACCACCACCCCTAGCCCTAAATTATGAACGGTCCCTAACATTTCTGCAATGATTCTGATTTGTTTCTTCAGAACAGTGTTAATGTGAATTATCTTAGCAAAGTATAAGGGTCTGATGACGCTCCATTGATGAACCTAATAACTTGATTGAAAATGAATAATATGAAGTGGCTAACAAATAAATTAAGATAGCACATGTTTGCTCATTAAGCTGCACATAGCAATATGATGGAGGTCTGTCAATATACGTGCATGGACCAGACAATCCAATGAATGACACCATGAGCATCCATCTATGCGGACCGTTGAAGATCCAGGTTAGAATTGGTCTTCAATAACCCATGTTAGTCACAGAAATGAATCCCGAATTGTGCTTCAGTTTATCTGGAGAATGGTATTATATCTACCTAAATGTCACTTTACTGAAAGAGGTGGTAGCCTAGTGGTTGAAGAGTTCGCTGGTCACGATTCCCCACATAGGTACATTCAATATCCAGATTAAAACTCATTGCCATTTCTGGGCCGACTTGCCTGCATATTATTAATATATATAAATGTTCTCAAAAAAGAACTTACATAGGTACCTTATAGAAGTGTCCTGAATTGTGCCTTATATGAATTGACCTAAATAAAGTATTATATCTACCTAAATATCATTTTGCAGTGTCACAATACATCACGTGTAAAGATAACTGGTCCATCAACGTGAAGCCCTTTTCTCTTTCATTCCCAACACAAACTCAATCAAAAGTATTAAGTCTCTGTTTCCAGGTATTGGAGACTGTCAAGAAGGTAAATAGCGTTGTCTAAAGTATCGCCTCCACACAATGATACAACCCAATTAGAACTGGCATGAATTTGACTTAATGGGGGTAAGGTGAGGTGAAATTGGGTTTTATGAGAATGCTTGTACTAGCCCAGACTTAAGCTGGTTTTATAGTGCTAGCCCACTGAGATACCATGCCGCAGTTGCATAACTCAGACAATTATACTTGACCAGGGACCCATTAATGCCGAGCCCAGCAAATGTACCATATTTTAAGTATGACGCGGTCGGGGATCGAAGCTTTCTCCGGGCGGACGCTCTTATCATTTGAGGACTTTTAAGCCTGGTATTGAATAATAACTGTATAGCCTGTTAACTGTATACCAAAGATGTTGGGAAACTGTTTCTTTAAGAGAATATCAACAGCTTCCATAACACTCTATAAAGTCATATTTGGGTAGATATAACTCTATCCTATGGGTATATGCACAGTTCAGGATACATCTGTGAGGTTTACGTCGGGCGGAACAATTGTGACGGGAGATAATGTTGAGAGTGCTGGGAAAGGGTCGTAGAAATTTGCTCAGATATAGATATAAAAGCTATTTCCGGGCGAAGGAAATGTGATTCAAGATAGACTGAAGTATTCATACGTTTTACATCCTGTTCCCTTTAACGATTCCTCTTTTACACGTAAAAGTGCTCGGCCACGTTCAAAGACTACTCGCCTTCCTTAGTTTTAAACTCGCATTAACGTTATTATGGTACACGTGCGTGGCTTCGAATTCTGTTTGTTCATTATTGTCATGGGTGTGTGTTGCATCAGGGATAATCTACAGCAGTCTTCTATTCTCCCTGGTTGCATTAAGTAATTGTAGGCCTGGTTGTTAATAATGAAGTAATTAGTCAATAGCCCGGCCCGGGTTTTAGGCAATCTTGCGAGTGGTTTCTGCTGCTCAAAAAAAAATCTAGTTAAATCACGGTATGTCAGCTCGATGTTGAGGTAGCCCGACTTTCCAAAATACTTGTGTTCATTGCCAAAGGGTGATGCTTTAAATAAGCTAGCATTTGCTCTTCTCGCTATTTGGCTCTGCTCTCGTTGTTGTCGACTCACCCATGCCAGCTTGTCTCTCAACAACAAACACCGCAGTTATTGGTTGTTAGTAAATTGTTAACACATAGGTCTAGTGATATTTCATAATTTTGAAAATAAACTTCATTCGTCACCGCTAAACTACTCCATTAAACAACATTGGGATACAAACGAAAAATGAAATGAGCGAGTGATCGAAGCGCCTGAGTTTCGTAGTCAGAGTTACGTCTCTTGAAGTGGGAGTTTCCTTATCGCTAGGTGGCAGATCAATCCAAGATGGCGCTGTCCATCGGATGAATCTGTAATGAATAACGCTAGATGGGGAACTTCCAGGATGTTACGCACATTTTAAGATCCTACGAACGCACATCAAATTAACAATGAGTGTCAAGGCATTTGAGTTGGTACCCGCCATCGAGCGGGTAAAATTAATGTCTGACAAAGCGAAGTCGCAGGTGAGAATAGCTGGATGACAGATGAATATGACAGCAACGCTGTTCCTGTAGGAGGGTCGGCCGATCGAAATACCGATGTAGCCGTTCTGCTGATTATCCTTGTTTTCAGGAAACGGCGCCACAACCCTGGCTTCAGACATGAGCTACGAAACTTGTCGATATAATCATTCTTAACTTTTTTGCAAGAAATGACTCATTCACAAAACAAAGTGCTTCAACCCCCCACCCCCCAACCCCACGCCACACACGGATGCTATCAAAATTCCAGGACAGTTTGCTGTTTCCATGCAAATTTACCCGTTAATTATGTGGCTAAGTAAAAGAAAACTCGGAGATAGAAATGAAGTAGTAGATTGAAACTGCCCCTCACCACATTGTCCTCAATATTGGGTTTTCAGACACCCTAACCCCCCTCATGGTGGCTGGCTGTCAACATTCGTTGTTATCTTTCTAATCACATTAACATACGTCAAATATCTCACAGATTTATGAAATATGACTTTACCCTAAACACAATCGAATTTACAATGTCTGTGGGGCACAACACCCTTTGTTATCAGCCCAAATAAGCAGTGCCATTTGAAAAGAATAACGTCTGAAAACCGACCATGTCATGTATGCACATTCAGCCAGCACTTATGATGTTTGACTGAAAAATTGTTGATATCAAGCTATTTCTAAGTAGACTGAAATATCTACCCCCTGATCATGTAATCTGAAAGATAATATTGAGCCGTTATGTCCTTGTTGGAGGAGCTGTTCCGAATGTTGCTTACCTTTGACTTTGCCAAGTAACATTCTCTCCATGCACACAACACATTTCTCTGCCTCTCCGTTTAAGTAAATAATCCTGCTATTAATCAATTTAAGTAAATAATCCTGCGTAATTCAACATGTTCTTATAACTATATGCTGAAAGCTGAAAACTTTTAACCACTTCACTTCAATTGGATGGAAAAACATGTTTTCAAATAGCTAAAATTGTTGTTGGTCCATAACCTTCATTGTCTCCAACTTTAACCACAAGTCTGAAGTCTAGGTGTAGTGAAAAAGTTTTCTGGTCTTGTGAGGTCAGCTTAGTCTGGTCTCCAACTAAAATCTAATTTAATACTTACAAAACCCTACATCAGTCTGGTGCTCAAAAGTATTTAGTACAGACTGCCTTCATGTGATTTTATGTCACAAACATGTTCAGCTGATATGTTTGTGATTGATTATGCATCATTTTCAGATTGAGTGCATTGATGTGTGTGGTAAAAACCTGTACATTGGGACAAATGACTGGTGAGTAACTACAATTTCAAAGGAATAATAATTTCTTGTGGCATGATAAAACAAATGATTATTTACCACAGGGTTGGACAATGCATTTTTGTAATTATGTCATCATGTTAAAAACTCATCATGATCATTAAGTAGGATCTCAATTTCTGAGTTTGTGCAGCTCTTATGGGGCTTTGTTCAAGGTTAACATATTTATACGTTTAATGTTGCATTAATTTCCAAAATCAATGCAAGTCATTCATACTGTTAGTTACACGTCTATTTGCCAGGTTGTATGTGATGGTAAGACCCTTTGGCCTCAGGAAATACGGAGGCACTACCATCCAATACTATCTGGCAAATGTCTGTATAATGAATATATTACCCTTTAGATTTTTCAGCGTGTTTTTAAATCATACCACCATCTAGGAGACATCTTTAGGTCCAGTCTGTTTCCACAGAATCGATCAAATGTGATTCTCCAAAAGGTGAACATCAATGAATATGATGAATGAAACTTTATCAGGATCTTCCTATTTCCTCTTCCATCCATGGATTAAATTTGATTTTACAGTTTTGTGGTACACTACAGTATTGAAGAGAAGACATCCTCGTCAGGCAGGGTTTCATTTCAGAGTGAGAAACAAGGTCACAAGTACTTAGCAGTGGTGAGTGTCACTGTTTTTCGAAATGCAATCTCCTCGGCTGTTTAATGCTTGCGTGGGTCGGGGGCGGGGGTGGGAACCTAGTGGTTAAAGTGTTTGCTCATCACACCGTAGGCCTGTGCTCGATTCCCTACATGGGTACAATCTGTGAAGCCCATTTTTTATTTTTGCCGTCCCCTGCTGTGATATTACTGGAATATTGCTAAAAGTGGCCAAGACCCATACTCACTCACTTTTAATAGTTTATACAGTGCAACCCAGATGGCTGGTTTGTCAAGGCAGTGCAATAAACTGTTTACAGTTGTTTCTCATAGACATGCCAGGATCCGCTGGTCAAGATTTTAAATTTCATGGTCTTATTTTAATCTCTGCTTTGTCACAATCATATTTGCAGGGATGAGAATTTTCTGCAGATCCGTGGAATTCCGGGAAATTCATAAGGCCAAGGGTCATTTTTGTGAATCGTCTAAATCCGTTGACAATATTGTACGAATGTGCTTCAGCAGATTTAAAGTTTTTTAATTGTTTCTGTGTCCATGATATTGTCATTTCTGAGCCAGTTTTAAAGGTCTAAAATGCCTAAATATCAGGAGGCTTGGCTAGTTTTCAGTTTTTCTCAAAACTTCATTCTCATCCCTGTATTTGGGCACACAGGAAACATGTCATGTTGGTGAACATTGAGAAGCTATAATGATAATCATTATATGTGTACTCCTATCCCTATTTCCCACAGGGGTAGCCTTGTGGTTAAAGCGTTCACTCGTCATGCCTGGGTAATTCCCCACATGGGCACAATGTGTCAAGCCCATTTCTGGTGTCCCCTGTCATGATATTGCTGGAATATTGCTGAAAGCGTAAAGCTAAACTCAGTCACTCCTTATTTCCCACAGAAAAGCCCGTCAGTCAGCTGCAAGGTGCATCTGCACTCAACAGGATCCTGGTAGTGTGTGACAACACGCTGACTCTGCTCAACATGTTTGACCTGGAGGTGAGACTTTTGTTCCTAGCTAGCAAATAAAGATACAAAGGAAAAGTTTGGGTGATGTCCTGGGTTCTTCACAAGTCTAAAATATGATCTCCTACTTATCATGTCTTGTGAGCTGTATTTAATTGATGAATAATTTTCACCTAAATGTTATTGACTGTTAAAATCTACATAAATATAGTCCAACTGCCTCTCTTGATGTACTAGTCTGAAATTTCAGTGTAGATTCATTAGTCCAGCCTTGATTGGACTTTTGCATAGACTTGTCTTTCTACTGGACTGACAAGTCTGTGCATAGTCCAATCAAAATCTTGTAACAAATTTGAGATCTTGTTTGTCAACTGCTGTGCAGATTTGGGTCAATTGATGGATTTGCATTCTATGAGTACCATGCTAGGCATAGACAGATATTTTACAAAACATTCATCAGAGGCCAAGATAAGCTGCATTATCCGGGTAAAATCGCATAGAAATTTCCAATTACGCATTGAAAATAATTGTTGCATACCAATTCACGCATTTAAAATGTTAGATATCGCTAAAAGTTTAATATAAATGCACGGAATATATTTATAAAAACGGCTTTGCGTAATGAAAAAGACATTGATTGCTATCAAGTTGTACTGTTAGTATAGGACAAGTGTTGTACTGTCAGTATAGGATGAGTGATTTTTTATGAAATCATTTCCATTATATTTAAGTTGGTTTTGATTAGGTATGACATAAGGCAGAACATACCTGCTTAGTAAACTTACTCAATGACATAATACTTAGGTGAGTAAAATGACTGAAATACGCACATATTTGAAAGCAGTGGGTAACAGAAAATGAAATACCCACTCAACATTCATAATACCCACTCCAAAAAATTACAGTGGGTACAGTACCCACATGAGCTAAATCTTATCTGCAGCTCTGTTTCATGTTATTAATCTAGGTGCTTAAGCAATTTGGTGCACTTCACAAGGTTAGACCCATTTTATTTCAATAAAGATCTAGATCATCTTCAGATCATCTTCACTGGGCACCTCAGTTTTGTTTGAAGAAAATGTAAGTAATGTGACAGGTGGAATCAGATTGTAGGACAATGAAAGGATATAACCAGTCATAGTCACTGGTGGCACAAATGTCAATCCAAGACATTCCTGCCTAGTTCACTAAGGGTTGAAACTGGACTTTTGTTGTCAGTTACTTCCTTGCCTCAGAAATATGTGTAAGAGCACATTACCACAATGATCCACTATGATGCAGTGCTATGTCATCGTCAGTTATTTACCATGTTTACATACCATTTGCAAGATATGTTATATTTGGGGTAACACTTTCTCAGTAAAGAGATTGTTGGTTCGAATCCTAGATGATACTCCTCCCAAAATGTACTAGAATCTGTACTTTACTGAGAAAGTGTAATTCCAAATACAGAGGTACAGATAAGCTGCGTATTCAAGCGTAAAAATACACAAATATTTATGTGAAAACTCAATTCCTATTAAGTCTATTGTGTACAAGTAAGCTTGGAGTTTTGTAAATGCTCAATAAATTTGATATTACATGCACAAATAAAAATTATAAAATAACTGAGGTATATTGAGAGAAGTTCTATTTCAGCACCTGAATTTGGCAACTTGCAGTTTTTCTTATCATTTCTCATATAACAGATCAATATATAATTTCAAACACGTTAAATGAACATTTAAACTTTATTATATTTTTACAATTAATGGAAAATGGCAAAATACCCAATTGAGTTTGAGTGAGATGGGGTACAATCTATTTGGTTACTCAAAGGAAAATTAGTATACCCTATTAAGATGAACAAAAGCGAGTATGTAACTGAATGGCCCCAAAAGTTATCTGTAGCTCTGCAAATATAACATATGTAATGTTTGACCACTCTATAAGGAACATTGTGTATTTACGAGCCATTTCATTGGTGCACTTCAGCCAATCTTGAGCGGAGCAAAGATCAAAGGGATCACTTGCTTCTGTGTCAACCATAACCCACTGCGAACAAACCCTTTCAGTATTGAGGTAAGAATGCACAGATGGATTGTTCTCATGAATGTACTGTGGTTTGGTTGGCGTTTAACGCCACACTCAGCAATATTCCAGCTATATGGCGGCGGTCTGTAAGTAATTGAGTCTGGACCAGACAATCCAGTGATCAACATAATGAGCATCAATCTACGCAATTGGGATACGATGACATGTGACAATCAAGTCAGCGAGCCTGACCACCCGATTCCGTTAGTTGCCTCTTATGACAAGCATGGGTTGCTGAATGCCAATTCTTACCGGATCCTCACGGGTGGAATGTACTGTGAACAATATATATATACACGCTACACATACATACATACATACATACATACATACATACATACATACATACATACATACATACATACATACATACATACATACATACATACATACATACATACATACATACATACATACACACATTTGTATAGGCCGATATGTCAATATCAACGGCACATTGTGTTGTCAATCTCAACTCCCTGGGAGCATACAACTCTTGCAGCCACTAGGCGCACTGAGTTATTGTGTGGCATTCCCATCCTTACGAGGTACCCATTTACAGCTGGGTGGACTGGGACACATAGTCACAGTACTTTGTCCATGTTTACTGCACGCTGCTGTACCCGCGAACTGGGTGTTTGCAACGCATTCATACACAGAGTTGTATCCCTTAGAAATGTAGACTTGTATCACTTAGAAATGTATGCTTAGTTCAAATCCTAGATTCGTCTGGGCTATTTTTCTGGGTTTGTTAGCGATGTAATCAAAGAGATGGACATCGTATTTTGGACTTAGCTCACACAGCAAGCTGACATCACATGTGAAATACTAAAACTGAAATCTAATTTCAAAGCAGCGTTAGATCACACTATCTCTCAATGCCTTGTCAGTTATGAAACAGGAAAAAACTAGTTGAACTGATAGACTGAATTAGTGAGTATCCCCAGCTGATCAGCTGATGCATCTTGTGCAGATCTGTGTGGCTCTCAAGAAGAAGCAGCTGCAGCTATATACTGTGACAGAAGACCGGATGATACACCTTCGGGACATCGCCCTGTCAGAACCAGCTGTGGCTGTGGTACGTATCATACTTTGTAACCATGACAACCTGTCTGAAAAAGCTGTGTCTTTTGTAGAAGTCGGAACAAGCTGTGTCTTTTGTAAGTATCATACCATATAACCATGACAACCTGTTGGAACCAGCTGTGGCTGCATGGTAAGTATCATACCATGTAACCATGACAACCTGTCGGAACCAGCTGTGACTATGGTAAGTATCATACCATGTTACTATGACAACCTGTCGGAACAAGCTGTGTCTGTGGTAAGTATCATACCATGTTACCATGACAACTGTTGGAACCAGCTGTGGCTGCGTGGTAGGTATCATACCATGTAACCATGACAACCTGTCGGAACCAGCTGTGGCTGATAGGTAGGTCCAGTGCACCATGTTTCCATGACAACCATGTAACCTGGTCTGAAGCATCAGGAATTTCTCAAGACCTACTCTACCCTGTATCTTGCCTGAAGCAGTCAGTGTTAAAATAGCTACTTTGAATTTAAGAAGATAAGATGTGAATTTATGAATCCAGTTATGAGTTCCAGTTAAATCACTGACCATGTATACATGACACTGACTATGAGCTTGTTTCACCAGGGTGTAGATGGTGTCAACATCTGTGCTGCGCTGACGTCCCAGTACATGGTTATCAATTCCGACACCAACTCCATGCAAGACCTCTTCCCCTACGACAACGACCAGATGACACCAATAGTGAAGAGAATCAGCAAGGTAGACAACTCTGATATCATTATATCTAGGAAGGTAGTCGCTGTGCTGGTACCGGCATAATCAGGGGTGGAAATAACTTTAAAATTACTAGTGTACTCTGGTACAGTGGCACATGTAAAATCACTTTCCCTGATCATTTTTCCACTAGACCAGCCGTTTTCTTGTTGATTTTTTAAATAGACAACATTATGAACATTGGAAAGTCAACTGGACACCGGTACAGCGTGATATACAAATTTGCTTGCCCGACAGAAAAAAATACTGGACTCGGACGTCGGGCAATGGGTTATTTCCACCCCTGATAATCAGTTTGACTTTCTAAACAGGGAAAAATTAAGTCATTAAACACTCATGGCAACTATAGTGTGGTATGTTCAAAATGTCAAATATGCATCAAAATAAGGTTAGGGACAGGTCCTTTATAAGGGAGGCAGGAGGGCTGTTAAGATTTGTCTTTGGACTGTACCATATTTTGCCAACACCCTACAAACTTATTTTGAGGATTACTTATATTCTTGGAAACCCTCATATACATGGTATTTAACTCTAATTTTAAACATTAGGGTCATGATTTGGACTCCTTGACTTGATCTGTTGATGTTAACAGGATGAGTTCCTGCTGTCCGGTCCGAGTGCGCTGGGAATGTTTGTCACATCTGCAGGCATCTCCCAGCGTCCACCCATGCAGTGGTCAGATAACCTGGTCAGCGTCAGCTACGTCCACCCATACATACTGGCCATGAATGACGAGTTCATCACAGTGCACAGGTGAGTCTCTTAATTCTTTAGCGACCGCCTCCGTGGTGTAGTGGTTAGAGCATCCGCCCGGAGAGCGGAAGGTTGCAGGTTCGATCCCCCACCGCGTCATACCAAAAGACGTTAAAATATGGTACTTGTTGGTCCCTGCCTGGCGCTCGGCATTAATGGGTACAACAAGGACTGGTCGGCTCGGAGTCAGTATAATGTGTCTGAGTGGGGTATTCATGCTTCACTGCGGCATGGTATCTCAGTGGGCTAGCACTATAAAACCAGCTTAAGTCTGGGCTAGTACAAGCAGCCGCACATACATATACACACGCATGCACGTCGTCATATGAGCGAAATATTCTCAAGCACAACGTTAAACCCAATTTCACCTCAACTTAATTCTTTAGCAGAAGGGAAATTGGAGAATTCAGAGGAAGAAGATGCTCCTGCACCCCTTCTTTCTCTGAATCAGTTGTGTTACAAGTGTCATCATCTTTGTCTTCCTCCCAGCATCCTGGACCAGCAACAGAAGCAAGCCATCCCCTTCCAGGGAGGAGTGTGTCTCGGAGACTATGACGGCCGGCTGTTTGTGGCCTCAGGGAGAGAGATCTACTCTCTTGTGCCTGTAGCCTTCGAGAAACAGGTAGGATTTATGCAGGAACAGAAAGATTGTTATGTTGAATTGTGCCAGTGGTAAAGATCCAATTGTCCATAAGTCTTGCAACCATCTTACATGTTACATAGTAGCTTTGGTTTAAGTCACAGCTGAAATATGATGCAATGGAGTCATTCAGTTTACCACGCTAAGTGAGGTTGGTCCATTTGTTGTCCACTACGCAACCATCATGGTGAGATCAGTACTTGGGACATGTGTTTGATCTAAAATCAGTTATTAAGATTTCACATCTATTATCTGTAACTCGCAGGTAAACTGCATTTTGCTGTTTTAGATCCAAGCACTGTTGGCTGACAAGAGAGTAAAGGAGGCGCTAGAGTTGGCCAAGAATGCCACCAAGACTGGTCTGAGTAGAGAAAAGTTCCTCAAGGTAGGCAGTGTTGATTGTTACAACCAGTCTTGACTTATTAGTCAAAAATGACAGTTATCTTTACCCATGGTTTGGTCCCACCTGACCTCCGAGCCAAACTAGCATTCTTATGACAATATTGAATACGTGTACATGATATCATAACCAGAAGAATGTAACTAAGGATACATTACTATACATTCCACACTGTGTGAGATAGAGCAAACTGTCTGTTTACAATGGGACATAACTCTTGTAGACCCTATTGTATGCCACTAGTAAATAGTTACCTCATAACAGTGGCCTATTTTGGATAATAATAACCTGAGACCATTAATCATGAAGACTGAAAAACTTGATTAATATCACTTTTTGATATCCAAATGAAAATGACAGAGAATGTTTATACATGTTTAAGTAAATTGCAGTTAATTCTATTTGGAGATATGTATTGCAATATATTGCAAAGAAGTTGTTTTTTTTAACAATAAACTACTTATAATCGAGGTTAATGCTTTATTTATAAAGCAAAACACATAAAAATCACTACGCTTTGATTGCTTTAATAAAAACTTTTTAATCATGACAAAATAAGAACATAATAATATTTGGCACAAAATGAAACAAGGAAAAGAATAATTTAACATCAACAGAGTGGTTTACTAGTTTGAACTACTTTTCCACTCTCAAAAAGCCCTGAGATTTTAGACAGCAACTTGACCTGGTCAGGACATATCAGGCATCATTGGTCATTGATGAATAAATATTTAAAACAATCTGAATCAAAACATTGCAAAACACTTGAACAAAATTAAGAACACAACTTCAAACCGAACTTAACAATCCAGTTTAATGTGAAATCTTTGAAGGGCATGTAGAAGTGGAATGCATATAGAAAAGCAAGATTTATGGATGTCAACTTCATTCACAATATAGAAGTTGACATCCATAAATCTTGCTCTCAGTTAAATGTAATTTTAACCACGCTCATTCCCACAACCATTACCACAGTTGCCACGATGATCGTCCACGTCAAGGTTTCCGAGGGTTCTGAAGTTTCAATGCATGTCAAAATACCGGTTTTCGAATCAGTGTATCGCCAATAATCGATATCGCTTTCCGCGCCTGAACCAGTTTTATTGCGCAGCCCTAGTTATTTCCCCATATATCTCCATCTATACCCCACATATCAGTTTGGGTATCTAACATTGGTAATAAAGTATCAGTCATCTGAACAACGCGTCTTCAAACAAAATCTGAGACACTGTGGACCTTCTGTAATATTTAGTTGACATCCATTGATATGGCTGAAACTCTGTTCCTTTGACTCACTCACTGTGAATGTCACAGATGTACCACCGAATTCAGCAACAGGCTGGCTTCATCGAGTTCTCCCAGCTGCACTGGCAGGAGGCTAAGCATATCTAGAGTTAGATGCTTGAAAAGTGATGAAGTATATGTAACTTTGTGTTTGGATGTGCAATTTGTTTGATTGCAAGACTGGTTTCTCTGTGGTCTGTTGATATAAACCACTTTGTTTGTCTGTAGTGGGGCTGTAGGGTAGCCTGATGTTTTAACCGCCTGTTCATGATGCTGAAGACCTGGATTGTATAGTATGACCAGAAATTATTGATAATTTTAGGAATATGTTTAATTGGATTTCTAGTATAAACAACCTTAACCAGCTAGCAAGTGCTTGGTTTTTCAGAGACAACTCCGTTAATCCATTTCATTAGTTTGTGAAGAGTTATCCCCTTTGTTTACTTGCTAGCAGACGACATTTTCAGTGCTCCTCGGTATGGATGATTTAGAGAAGAGGAAGTTGATTTTAGAGTATAATTACAAGGACATCACATTTAATAATTGAGTATTTAGTGAAAAAAAATTAAAAATTACAATCTTAAATCTCAATAATTTCTGGTTGTACTGTAGCTATGCCATTACTGACTGAAGTAGACTGCCTCCATAGTTTGTGGATACTGCATCTGTGGCATCGTTTCTAAAGATAATGCTTGTTTTCCTATCTGGACGCTTGGCATAAGGGGAAATATTAAGAACTGGTCTGCTCGGAGTCAGTATACTGTGTCTGACTGGTGTCCATGTTAAACTGCAGCATGGTATCTCAGTGGGCTAGCACTATAATACCAGCATTATTTGAGGCTAGGACAATCAGCCACACACGCATATCCACACTTGTTGCAATATTAGTGAAATAATCTTGAACACAACATGATGATCACATGTCAACTGAGCTAAAACAAGTTTGAATTATCACATTCTTTCTTCAGATTTCAGTCAACAGGAATTCCAGCCTTTTCATTATTTCATGATTTAATAGTATGTAATATTGTGATTCTGCCATCTGAATAACTTTAATGCTTCTTGTGACAGATCATCAGTTTATACCCTCACTTGATGCCTGCCAGTGTCAACTTTGTGAGGTCGGTCCCTCCTCTCCATGAAATAGCAGATATCAATCAACTAACAAAGGGAGACGATTCTTTGATACCAGAATATAAACATTTCCTGAGGTGCTATTTAGAAGAAATAAAAGGAACCAAACAAGCTATTGGCATTAATCAGGTAATTATGGTGGTATATCTGATTTCTTCCATTCACTTTTTTGTATATTTACTTTTCTGTCAAAAGGATTGATAAAACTCAGTCCAAAGAAATATTATATCATGTTTTTACATTTTTTATTGTACTATTTACAACCTCTCACAAGATGATTGGTCATGAGCAGCAAATGTTTACATCACTTTTATTGCCATGTTACTATTTCTGTGTAATTATCACACTTTGCCTATTTCTGAGTTTGATGGGAAATATTCACTCTGTCAGTGCCTTCTTGTTATCCCCAAAGTCAAACTAGCTAAATATGGACACCGTGCCTCCTCCTATGCCGATGCAATAGAATGGAATGACCTCCCTCAATTCATCTGATCCAGTTCTGACAACCAGACATTCAAATCTCATTGAAGAACCACTTCTTTAAACAAGCCTATTATTAGTTCTCAGCTCTTTACTCAACTTGTGCGCTTTGAGCAGGATATCAAGCCTGGAAAGGCATGTTATAAATATTATTCTTCTTTCTTGTGCCCTCCTCTGTGATATTGCTGGAATATTGTGAAAAGCAGTGTCAAACCTCACTAACTGAATTTAATGTCAATAAAATATGCTTTAAGCAAGTGCTATTAATTTTCATGGTAGTTTTGGATTTTATAAAATAGAATTCTTTCTTTGTTGTTGCAATCATATTAGATTTGTTTAAGAATGTCATTTGTTTTACAGCTAATAGATACTGTGCTATTGAGACTGTATGCTGAGGTGAACTCTCCAGAGTTAATTCCCCTGATTGCTGTGGATTCTAGCTGTGATTTAAATGACTGTGTTGAGAGTCTAGAGAGGTTCCATCGGTACCATGCTCTGGGGTTGTTGTACAAGTATCATGGAGAATATGATAAAGCGATCAATATCTGGACAAAGTGAGTATAATTCCAGGGATATGGGTCATCAAAGGCACCACAGTAGATGAAAATGAAAATAGCATCTTGTACAACCCTTGTTAAATGTTCAGGGACACTGACCATCTAAGACTTGTTAGAAACTCTGTATTACCAATGATATTGTCAAAAATGTTCAGAATCAAAGGGACACTGACCATGTAAGACTTGTTAGAAACTCTGTATTATCAATGATATTGTCAAAATACTAGATTCAGAATCAAAGGAACAGGGCCCATAATCTCGAAATGTTCGCATCCCTAAGAATTCGTAACTTGGATCTTAGCCAATGTTTTAAGAACGGGTTTAAGAAGTTCGTAGGGCAACGAGCATTTCGAGAATAGCTAGCCTGGAAACTAATGTCTCATTTTACAGTGTCGAGGTACATATTTATTTAAATATAAAGCAATAAAACCTGATAAAAGTATCTTTCTCAGATTGTATGAAGGTACTATAAACGTGACAGGGTGTTCTTTCTGAAGGCACTTTAATTATCACAGAGTGTGCGTTATGGAGGCTGAAAGCAGGGGACTATGTTTTTGTTTTTTATATTCTGTATGGGACTCAAGTATAAACAGATGTATTTTAAATGCCAAATATTATGTAATCATTTCATTTTGTGGCATTTGTTTTTCAGATTAGTTGATGATACATTGAGAGATGAGAGTTTTCCAGGACTAGACTTTGTGGTAGAATTTCTTGCCAAGTGAGTTACATTTGTTTGTGTTTTGTTTGTTGTTTAATGCTGCACTCAGCAATATTCCGGCTGTATGCCTTTGTTTTGAACATGTTGATCATTTGCATCCAGAACAAATGATTTTTAATAAAAAATATCTTCCATGCATCCACTTATCTATTTCCACTTATCACTATTGGTAAAAAAATATCTTCCACATTGATTTTCACCATAAGTTTGTGTGACAAAAAGTATTAATTCTTCTAACCTGTATTTAGTAGATTTTAGTCTTGGCATAAGGGTTTGATGGAATAGCCTAATTGTCCACCACCGCAACGCGGAACGGGGGACTATGTATTCAGCGGCGTCCGTACATCCGTCCATACATACATACATCCAGAGTCTTGTTAACGCGATATCCCATGAACTGTTTTACCCAATGTCTTCACATTTGGTGGCAGCCTACATTGGGGTATTATGCAGACACCAGTCTATTTGGGTGACCTTGACCTTAATTTCAAGGTCACCACGACACTTTGACCACTTTTCAAACTCTTGTTAACGTGATATCTCATGAACTGTTGTACCCAATGCCTTCACATTTGGTGACAGCCTACATTGGGGGGATTACGCAGACACCAGTCGATTTGGGTGACCTTGACCTTATTTTCAGGTCACCACAACACTTTCACCACTTTTCAAACTGTTTGTTAACATGATATCTCATGCACTGTTGTATCCAATATCTTAAATTTGGTGACAGCCTACATTAGGGGATTACGCAGACACCAAGTGATATGGGTGACCTTGACCTCATCTTCAAGGTCACCACGACACTTTGAACACTTTTAACAATTGTTAACACGATATATCATGCACTGTTGTACCCAGGGTCTCCAAATTTGGTGACAGCCTACATTGGCGGATTACGCAGACACCAGTTTATTTTGATGACCTTGACCTCGTCTTCAAGATCTCCACGATACTTTCACCGCTTTTCAAACTTATTTAAACGCGATATCTCATAAAACATTGCACCCAATGTTTTCAATTATGTTGACATCCTACATTGGGTGATTATGCAGACACCAGTCATTTTAGGCATCTTGTATGTGACCCAAAACTAAAAAGTAGTAAATATAGATATTCCATTCCTCGGCGGGGGACATTGCCATATCAGTGGCAAGCACTTGTTTTTGGAGTGTTCACTTGTCAAACACAAGGACGGGTACATTTCCCCACATGTGTGAATCCTATCTCTCCTGTTTCTGATGTGATATTGCTGGTATATTTTAAAAAGTGGTATAACACCCAACCCATTCACTCATAGTATATTGACAACTGTAAGCTGACCTGACTAAACAAGAAGATGTTTGACTAGATCGGACCAGTGGCTAAGTCACTGACTGCAGTGGCCGTTAGAAGCTGTGTTCCATAGCTGCATTGAAGCAGATTTTGGATGGTTTTCTTGCATTAACCTGACACCTGAAACAATGTAGAATTGTTTTCTTTGTATTGCAGCCTGAGTGACCATGAGATTGTGTGGAAGTATGTAGACTGGGCCCTGGAAAAGGATCAAGATCATGGAGTCAGGGTAAGTCACAGAGGGATTATGTACAAGTATTGTCCGTAAACCACTGTCGGCACAAGCTATTGTTATTTTGGGATGCACATTTCATGGCCTGACCCCTCAGCTGGCACTTTCTCCACAACAGTTCCTGCAGTTCCTGCCCCAGGGCTAGTCTGTAGAATCTCACAGAAGATTTATTTGAGGAAATTTGTTCAGTGATGTAGCATCAAACTACAAATGTCTTCTTTATATTTCACTGACTTGAACTTGGAATTTTCGTGTCTGTAGCCTAGTGATAAATCTCAGCAGTTTTCATAGTCTCATGTAAATGTACACCAGCATCAAATATTTTATGTTGTTTCCTGATATTCATGGACAGTATGTTTGAAACATAAAATTGTCCATCGACCTTTTTTTCGATCTTGACTGAGAATGTAAGACAATATGGAATTGATGTTTGTTTTCATCTCCCCTTAATTTCTCAATTTCCTTGACTCACATTCTCAGTCAAGACCTCCCATGTCATCCCTGACATGAGGAGTGGCAGAGAAATAGGGTAAGGACCATGAAGGAAATATATGATCGAGGAAAAGTATGGTCGATTTCTAAAAGTATATGTACCTCTTTTTGGACCATCCATTTGTTTACAGCTGTGTGGTCTTCTTTTGCCTTTTTGATAAGCATGATTCATTCTCCAAGTAATGATATTTATTACCTCTGAAAATTGCTGAACATTTTTAACAATGTTATCTGTATTGCAGATATTTACAGAGCGGCCAGCCGGAGAGCTGCAGACCGAGAGACTCCGGCCAGACACAGTGATAGACTATCTTCATCGTTTCCCTTCAGCTGTCATCACATACTTAGAATTCCTCGTCTTTCAGAAGAAGTTAGAGGTGAGTGGACTCCTCATTACATCACTGTGACAATAGTCCTGCATGTTTACATCACTTTGTCAAAACAACAGAGTAAGTCCATAGACTTGGCAGCTTGAGGCTAGATGTTGATGACTGGATGTTGGCTGTTGCAGAAGGAGAAGTACCACACCCACCTGGCAGTGCTGTACTTGGATGCTGTGCTCAGCCTCATGAAGACGAACAATGTCAAGAAAGAGGAGATAGATATAGCAAGGTGGGTGAAATGGGACTAACAGGTGATTGGACATTAATGGCGACATTCTGTTTGTCATTCACATGTGTGAATGTGTTAGTGAGATTTTCTGTTTCATTGTTGTTTAATACAGCACTCAGCAATATTGCAGCTATATGGCGGTTGTCTGCAAATAATCAACTCTGGACCAGACAATCCATTGATGGATAGAATGTCAGTTTTTCTGGTGACCATTTTGTGTGACATGGTTCATTCTGGTGTTTGCCCCATTGTGTCTGCAGGATCTGTTTGAATCTCTGCAACTTTAGAACACTGATCTTTTTTGACTTACCAAGCCATGTGGGCTTTTTAATAAAACCAGTAATCAGTAAAATAAAATGTGACCAAATGTCTGTCATGACCAATGTATAATTTGACTGTTGTGGATGTAGGTCCAAGTTACGCCACATGCTGCAGATCTCCAACCTGTACCGAGTGCAGCTGATCCTGGGCAAGGCAAAGGAGACAGACATGCATGCTGAATGTGCAATATTGTATGGGAAGGTAAAGGAAGGAATTTTGGTAGGGGAGGTAACTCCGGTCAGTTAACAAGGGATTCACATTTCCAGAAGTCATGTTTATCGAGACAGTATTTCAGAAAATACAAATGTCTGGACAGTGTATTCAGTAATGGACATGATGAAATTCAGAGATGTTGTGTTTTTATCTTTAAAGGCTCAATGTCACACCACATTTCTCTAAAAATACATTATGCATTTCTCTCAATAATACTATCAGCCCTCAGGGAAGCTACCATATAATTTGTTTAAAAAAATATGTATTTAGATTACAATATTAAATTAAAAAGTTCGAATGAATTTATGCACGTTGCATTAAATCGACTCTCGCACCCTCTACCAGCCGAACATTATTTCAAACATAGAGTTATGTCCCTTGGAATGCTCTTTACGAATATTCTATAACGCAACTTGTGATTGAGAAATGGGCTTCACATGTTGTACCCATGTGGGGAATCGAACCCGGGTCTTGGGCGTGACAAGCGAACGCCTTAAGCACGAGGCTACCCCACCACCCCTCAGTACAAGAGTGTGATGATGAGTCATCTGTGACAGAATCTGATTCCATTCTCTGCTGCTACAGTTGGAGGAACACGACAAGGCGCTGAGGATCCTGGTTCACAAACTGAAGGACTTTGGAGCCGCGGAGAACTACTGCCTTGTGAACAGTGATGGCAAGGAGCCATCGTACCGCAAACGTCTCTTCCATATACTGCTCAGTGTCTATCTAGACCCCAGCTACGAGTGAGTACCCAGTCTATGACAGTAGGGACCGTTCATAATTTATGGCTAGGGGGATGATGATGATTTTTAAGGGGGTCACCCATTTTGTTCTTCTTTTTGGGAGCTGGGGGGGTCATCAATTTTTTACACACATACTAGGGGAGTCATCAATTTTGTACATAAAAATGTGCTTAGAAATGATGGGTAGGAGGGGGTCATTGATTTTCTACATGACATGCGGGGGGTCACTTGTTTTGAACATAAATTTTAGGGGGCTCATTTACATTGTACAACCTTTCCATAAAATCATCATCATCATCACACACACACACACACACACACCCCTAGCCATAAATTATGAACGGTCCCTTAGGTATTAACACTACTGCAAGGGTTAAACCCATGTTGGAATGGTGTTGCAATCGTATGGCTAGTCGTCAGATGTTCAGCACATTCAATCCAGTCCATTGTATTGGGTTCCTTATTTCAAAGTTTGTTGGTTGTGTTTTACTTGTAATGAAGCTCTGAAGATATTCTGAATGAAGACCTGCTTATATCTCCAAAAAGGCGTGTTGTCAGTTAGGCCCCCCTCAAAAAAATATGTCCATTTCCGGTAACCCGACCGACCCTATCCTAACCCACCCGACCCTAAATCTTTTTAAACCAAGTCAATATCATGACTGGAGTGCATTTCAACTCATCATTTTCATCCAAATCAAGTATGATATTTTCATGTTTTTCAGTGTACGTAGGGCTAAAATGTATTGCATTGTATTGGCATAATGGGTCCTCAGTGCCAAAACCTGCAAATAAATAACATAAATAAAGATTTGATATAGAAATCTTTCAATGTTTCATCATAAGGCATTGTCACTACATGATATGGTACTCTTGAAGACCTCAGGTGCCCACCTGGTGCCACTTACTTTAAGAAAAAAAAAAGAAAAAAAGTAAAAGAAAAGAAGATAAAACTGACCCACCTATCCTATTTTTAAAAAGCTTGCAATAGGAAACGGACTTATATTTTGGGGGGGCCTTAAAATAAGTTTTGAAAAACATGGTTCAAGGTCTGGATAACGCTGATGTGAAATGCATGTAGAGTTCAACACCTGAACACCTGTCTCCCATGTGTGATAACACTGGGAAACTGTTTAACATTGGGTAGGTCCAACCCACACACTCTTATATGTAATGCTTGGAAAGTTTAGCACCTGTACACCTCTCTCCTGTGAGTAAATCTTGGATAGTTTAACACCTGTACATCTCTCTCCTGTGTGTAAAGCTTGGATAGTTTAACACCTGTACACCTCTCTCCTGTGTGTAAAGCTTGGATAGTTTAACACCTGTACATCTCTCTCCTGTGTGTAAAGCTTGGATAGTTTAACACCTGTACACCTGTCTCCTGTGTGTAAAGCTTGGATAGTTTAACACCTGTAGATCTCTCTCCTGTGTGTAAATCTTGGATAGTTTAACACCTGTACATCTCTCTCCTGTGTGTAATATCTTGGATAGTTTAACACCTGTACACCTTTCTCTTGTGTTTAAAGCAGTCATGTTTCTGTTGCAGGCGTAAGGACACTCTAGTGGCACCTGCCATGGCCCTGTTGAACAGTAACGTTGCAGATTTTGATACAAACAAGGTAAAGTGCCCCTTAAATTGTGCTCTGAAGTCCAGATACATCAGGCATGTAGTGTCCTCAGTATATCGAGTTTTGAGTCACTGAAGTGAGCTTTTATCCTGATCTGTTTATCCAGCCGTTTATTGTTTCAGGTTTTACACTTGCTGCCGGACCACTGGTCTGTCGGTCTCCTGTCCCAGTTTCTGACACTTACAGTGCGGAAGAGCATGCACTGTAGTCGGATGACCCACATTGAGCGAATGATGGCAAGGGGAGAGAACCTAGCAGTCAAACAAATCTGTATAGAGTTACAGCGAGATCCTGTTATAATGAATGATGATAGGTGAGTGGACGTAAATAGTTTCATCTCTATCCTCCCTCTGAAACCTCCCTCTGAAACGTAAAAATATCCATGTTTCATGTATTTTAGAGTTTATTTGGTTAAAACATGGTCTAAGGCCAAAATAAAATATATGTCTGTTTCCTATTACATGCTTTTTAAAAATAGGGTAGGTGGGTCGGTTTTATCATTTTTTTTGTTTTTATTTTTTTTGTTAGTAGCACCAGGTGGTCTTCAAGGATAGCATATCATATAGTGATAATGCCTTGTGATGAAACATTGAAAGATTTCTATATCAAATCATTATTTATGTTATTCATTTGCAGGTTTTGTCAGTGAGAGCCCATTATGCCAATTCAATGCAATCCATTTTAGCCCTACGTATGAAAATTTCATAGTCGATTTGGATGAAAATGATGAGTTGAAATGCACTCAAGTCATGATTTTGACTTGGTTAAAAAAAGATTTAGGGTCGGGTGGGTTAGGATAGGGTCGGTCGGGTAACCGGAAACAGACATTTATTTTTTAACTCATAGTCTGATTAATAATGAATGAAATGAATAAAAACTTACACTAAAATGCATCACTGCTGCAAATATTTTGTATCTTAAAAATGTAATTGTAATTGCTTAAAAAATAGCCTTATTTGGAATCTCTTCAAAATATTATCTTTGCCATGCTATTTGTCTTATTGTTTAATAATATTAGGCTGTTGTATGTATTCATAATTTGTTTGAATAGATAATAGGTGTTGTATCTCAATTGAGAACAGGTCGTGTTGTTCTGATTCCATCCCTGAATAACATCTGATATTTTACTTAATATTTTATTTGTTGTTACATTATATACAGAATACATATAACAACAGTTGAAATAAGTCAGATACTTCTGCTGTTTCACCATCTTGAATCTAACCTGCCCAATGAAACGTTGACATCACACACAACTAAGGTTATGTGTGATGCAGCACTCGTTCATAACAAATTTCAAGCACAGCGAGTTATCTCCCTTTACTAATTTTTGCTTTTGACACTGACATTTGTCAGTCAATAGATGATCTGTCTGTCACTGTTGTCTTTATGAAGGTTTCTTGCAATGTGAGAGAATCTGACTTATCTCCCTTTGTCTTTTGCTAAAAAAAATTAAGTCACATATGTAACATATGTGTCATTCTCAGATTTGTTGTGTTAAGATATTTGTCAGTAGGAAAATCATAAAGGTATACCAAATTTGCAGTATCCTGGGCAATTACAAATTTATATAGTTAGGTTGATAAAACCAGTTAAAATTGTTGTCAGAGATTGAGCAATTCTGAACTTATTCAACTGTCAATGAAATTAATGCTGTTTTGGTAATAGTGACTAGTTTGTCACAATATTTCCATATCAACTGTAAATCACCGTGCTCCAAAACTTTTCTCAGAATTTCAGATTTTTCTCAGAAGGGGCTGTGGGGTAGCCTAGTGGTTAAAGCTTTTGCTCGTCACGCCGATGACCTGGGTCGATTCCCCAATTGGGTACAATATGTGAAGGCCATTTTTGGTGTCCCCCACCGTGATATTGCTGGAATATTGCTAAAAGTGGCGTAAACTTAAACTCACTCACTCACTCACTCACTCACTCACTCACTCGATTTTCTCAGAAAATGTTGTTTGAATGGCTTGTTTAGGGATATTATCATGCTGAAGGCAAATTATCACCATTTCAGCAAGAATAACAGTAAGTGTATTTTCTAGGCTTCATGATATGCAGAAGCCCTCAGGCTCATCAACTGCATTCCATCGTCAGTTAATGACAATGTTATGTCTTCTGCAGATGGTGATGCCAGTAAAGTAGTTTGACCTTTATCATGTATACAGTATATATAGAACCAATTAAGTTAAAGACCAGTGTTATATTACCGTAGTTAATGTCATGACTGATTACAGAGTACTTTAGCAGGGACTGAGTGGGTTTGTTTTGCTATATGTTATGATAGACAAAAATAGTAGTATGAAAGAAGTTTGAGTAACTTTTTTAATTGGGGACTATGTATTCAGCGGCGTATGAACGTACGTACGTCCGTACATCCGTATGTCCCGATTCTTGTTAACACGATATCTCATGAACTGTTGTACCCAATGTCTTCAAATTTGGTGACAGCCTACATTTGGGCTTTACACAGACACCAAGTTATTTGTGTGACCTTGACCTTATCTTCAAGGTCACAACGGCACTTTGACCACTTTTCAAACTTGCACCCAATGTCTTCAATTATGTCGACAGCCTACATTGGATGATTGTGCAGACATCAGTGTTTTCACAAGTAACATTTGATTTTTCAGATGACATACTTTTGTTACCTCTTTTGAAAAAATTAGTTTTTATACTATGAGTAAGATTTGATTTTACAGCAACATAATTCAGAACCTCTTTTTGAAATTTAATATTTTTACTATAGTAAGTCACATTTGCTTTTTCAGAATGTGTGCTGTATGTAACCGTGCGTTCAGCGAGCCGATGTTTGTAAGATATCCCAATGGAGTTGTGACTCACGTGCACTGTGCTAAGAACAAATATGTTTGCCCTGTGACCGGGAAGCTCTTCAGCTCCCTCGTGCCCAAGAAGGTGGACATAGAAGCTCGAAACAACTGGAAATGATATCATGCGGAATTTCAACACAATCATAATAGCAAGCGGTGCACACAGACTATAGACTGCATATTACAAGGAAGAATGTTGGATGTCAAGGATTTTTATCTACAGCAAGGCGGGGATCTGTTATTGGATTTAAGTTGTTGTGACATGTTCAAGGTGAAGAGTCTTTATCTGTTGACAAAACCCTGAATGGTTGAGTGTCATTAGTTGCTGTTAGATTTGTTTTGAGACAGAAGAGGACACAAAATAAACAAAATATCCTAAAGAGGTCTTGTGTGGTAAGAACTGAGATATAAAACAAAATCCTCAATGTTAAGTGTCATTGGTTGCCGTAAGATTTGTTTTATGACAGAAAAGTACAAAAATAAACAGAATATTCTAAAGTTGTCTTGTATGGTAAGAATTGAGATTTAAAACTAATTTTAAAGGCTTTTTCACCGTCAAACTCTTGTAAAGATTGATACAACTTTATGACTGTATTTATAAAGCTGGGCTCGATTTAAGAGATGTTAACCTACTTGCACCAGGTGCAACCTAAGATAAAAATAGTTGCATCAGCCAAATTCCAGCTGCACTTCTCTTATTGTAATATGTAATGAAAGAAATATGCTTTGAAATATTCAAAGTTTAGAAGAAAATTGAGCTGACTCTTTGCACTTATAATGTTAGATTTATTATTGATTTATTTCTAAAAAATTGACTTGCACCTGGTGCAAGTTAGACAATAACTAGGTTGCATTTTGTAATATTGGGTTGCACCAGTGCAAGGAACAAAGCACTAAATCGAGCCCTGTAAAGGCATGCTGAGAATTGTCTGACATCTTCTGACGTAATAAGGAACAATGCCTGCATTACTTATGTATTCTTCCCTCATTAAGTTGAGATTCCTTCATAGAACTAGCATAATGTTCAAAGCAGCATCATATTCAACCCAAATCACTCGGAAATTATCGGATTTCCGTTAACCATGGATAAAACAGTGTTCGCACTTGACAGTATTGAGGTACGAAGAATGACAGGTCACCAATCGAGTTCATCTCACAAGTGATGCCATAAGAACCAAACATTTGTATACATCCCTGGCTTTCCTTCTTTCTGAATGTGTACACCATGTTGTTTTATCAGACTCGTAGCCAGAAAGTATTTCACCGATCAGTAATTTTTGTTATATAGATGCACTGACTTTGTTGGAGCTTGGGAAAATTTTACCAGGGATACTTTAGATTATTGGGGAGGCAAAATAGACAGCAGCATGGCTGCACCCCCTTTTGGTGTAACTCAAAATGTGTACTTCATCACGGGATATGGTACTGGTGACTTTGATCCTTTGATCCTTTGATCCTTATAAGCAGTGCTGGAGCTACTTTCTGTTGTTTTGGGGTTTTTTCAGTTTAAGGGGTTAACTGACTTGATGCGTGACCGGTCTGAGTTTGTTTCATTCTGACCTGATGACCAGAGGATTGTGCACGCTATCAAATCTGATCAGGTCAAGGTTCAACTATTTAAGTGTCTCTGTGATATAGCTGTAACTTTTGTGACTGACAGAGCAATCATCAATATTGATTTACCCTAACATAGTTGTCCTGTTTTGTTAAAAATTGAATCTGATCTGTATAACACTGAAATCAGTGTTGAATCACATCTTGAAATTGCATGAATTTTGATAGTGGGATCAAGCAAGCAATTTATTCATGAAGTATGGTGACCCAGCAGGATGACCCCAGTGTAGTGATCCATCCAGGGTGACCTCAGAATGGCGACGGCATGGTGACCCTATGTAGTACCATGTGTGGTGGCCCCAGTGTGGTGACCTCAGCATGGTGACTTCAGTGTGGTGTCCTCAAAGTGGTGATCTCAGCATGATGACCCCAGTGTGGTGACCTCAGCATGACCATGACCTCAAAGTGGTGACCTCATTGTGGTGACCCCAGCATGGTGACCTCAGCATGGTGACCTCATTGTGGTGATCTCAGGTTCGTGACACTACAATGAATATTTCCATAGGGCCAAGTTGGACAAGTATTAACACAACCATCATTACAACAAATAACTGTATATACTGTCCTTAGATGCAAGTGCAGTATTGATCTGCAAGTGTTTCCATAACCAGAAAGCGTTTCATTAAATACATCTCTACAACCAACACACAACAAGGGGACAGCTGTCATAGCTAATATGTAATGGCCCATGAATATGGTATCAGGACCCAAAAAATATGCAAATGAGGTTATATGAAAGGAACTACTTTTTTTGCAAAATCCTTACATCGTTGCAATGCTTGCTTGCTCAGATTACAATGGTCTGATGATTCCAGATGTACTTATGTTCAGTAACAGAACATGAATCATTGGACAGTATATGTATGACATATTGGGCAGTTCACTCCATTGTTCATCGTATTCGTATATGCTCCCTTGATATACTTCAGTGTGCAGCATTAGAAGATGTTGACTGTGAAGTGCAGTCCGGAGAAGTTGTTATTTTTATCCTTATTTCGCTCGTCCTCAGTATTTATGGCTTATCTGAAATTCTGAAAATTGTCACAATGTTTACATTTTCTGTTTGTTTTGGAGAATTGTTTGAAAGTTTTGAAAACTGAAGCATTGACAACTGTTTGGGCATTATAGCCCTCAAATATGTCAGTCAATGTATAGTTACTTGACCTTAGCACAATTTACTAGCCCTGGCATGCAGACTAGCGGAATTGAAAAGGATGCATGAGCTAAGATGTGTTAAACTCTTCCCTGTTTCTGTACAATACATACCATTTAATATTTAATACAACTGGTATCAAATACCTATTATCTTAACACACTTTGTTCACATGAAACGCTGGTGTGGATTCTTTGAACCAAGGTGCTAAATTCACTGTACAGTACCCTTTAGAGTGTGAACATGTTGATTACTGACTATGTATATACTACAGGGATTTATCTAGGATTCTGAAATGACTGCCTCTGCCAGAAAGAATGAAAAAAAAATGTAATTCTGTCCAAAATGGTGACTTTTTAGATATCATATATTCATAATTTCATAGTAATTACAACATTGTATTTTGAGATTGTCTGCTATACTATAAAACTAAGCATTAAAACCCTACCGCTCTATTGGTCAAGTTAACAGTGAATACAGGTTACCGCTACAAATATCAATGCTCATGCTGTTGATCACTGGATTGTCTGACTTGATTATTTACAGACCACCACCATATAGCTGGGATATTGTTGAGTGCTGCATTAAACAACAAACAGCCAAACAAACAAAACACCATACAAAGCCATAAGATTTGTTATTAGCTATGATATTTATACATTTTAATATCAGGTTCTTGAGAGGCATATAGTTGATATTCAAGTATAAAACAAGATATTATGGATGTCAACTTCTTCTTGACGTGTATAGAATAAAGAAGTTGACATCCATAATATTTTGTCAGATAAATATTAATATCAATTGGGAAAATTTGTATTCCTATTTTAAATTTTTTAAAGACCTTTGCCTGCATACACTGGACAATATATCCACCTCTGAATAAGTTCAGATAAATTCCTGTTGTGAGCATTTCTTAGTGAGAAGGGTGATTGGCAGAGGGGCCCAAAGTGCTGTAGTGTCCTAATCATTCCTAAATTATCCAGTATGTACTGTAGCTCAACTCCCTAGTTTAACCTGATTATGTTGCTTGTTGTGTCATTCCCTGTGTTGGTTTGTGGCTGTCCGTGGGATACCTGCATCAGACTTACATCCCATAAGAGGCTTGCCTATGCTGATATACCTGAAAGGATTTCATAGTGTTGTAAGACCCAACGTAATCACTGTTTTGAGATGGGTTGTCAATGGTTATTGTTATGACAAGGTATGAAATGTGTTGCCAAGGCCAAATTAACTGTTACCACATTCCGTATGACTGTGGTCCTATTTTGAAGTAGTATCACTGTTGTACAGTGAATATATACCAGTTTTCTTATCAAATAAGTAGTGACCTATATAAATTAAACCAATAACATTTCAAAGAATTTGACATTGACAGCGTGATATTTATTTGAAAGCTTACAAAAATAAAGTCTTATTTCTGTCAAATTACGAATGAAACGGCTGGAGATTTTGTTACTGTGAGTAATTCATATGTTTCAAGTGCTGTATGTCATTATAACCCTCATGCATCCATGCTTAGGTGATTTTACCGATACATGTTATGACGGCAGTAAGCATGGATTTTGCTTTAGGAAACATAAACTTATATATTTAGGCAGACATGCTTTGTTATTTATCTGATGATGCGCTTTGTTCAGGGTTGCGTTATAGATGGGGTATATATATTAGTGTTGATTTTGAATGCTTGTAGAGGGAGGCCATCTTATGCACAGGGTTGCACTATACTCTGCCATATATGGTAGTTCTTGCAGATATGGGAGAATAGGTTCTTAAGTTTGTCCTTTTTCTCAAATTTCCAGCTTCTTACTAGGTGAACTTGAGATTGGGATTAGACAGTGGACAGAATCAGTGAAAGATAAACTTTGCTGTAGGTAACTGACTTAAATATTGTGTGAACTCCCAGGCCAAATGCGAACCAATATCAAATTTAATTGATCCACTTACACTCACATGCCTTGTGGGATCCGATGTTAGATTATGTGTGATTCACATACCATGTGATATCTGATGTTAGATTGTGTGTGATTCACATACCACGTGAGATCCGATGTTAGATTGTGTGTGATTCACATACCACGTGAGATCTGATGTTAGATTGTGTGTGATTCACATACCATGTGAGATCCGATGATAGATTATGTGTGATTCACATACCATGTGAGATCCGATGTTAGATTGTGTGTGATTCACATACCACGTGAGATCTGATGTTAGATTGTGTGTGATTCACATACCATGTGAGATCCGATGTTAGATTGTGTGTGATTCACATACCACGTGAGATCTGATGTTAGATTGTGTGTGATTCACATACCATGTGATATCCGATGATAGATTGTGTGTGATTCACATACCATGTGAGATCCGATGATTAGATTGTGTGTGATTCACATACCATGTGAGATCTGATGTTAGATTGTGTGTGATTCACATACCATGTGAGATCTGATGTTAGATTGTGTGTGATTCACATACCATATGAGATCTGATGTTAGATTGTGTGTGATTCACATGCCATGTGATATCCGATGTTAGATTGGGTGTGATTCACATACCATGTGATATCTGATGTTAGATTGTGTGTGATTCACATACCATGTGATATCCGATGTTAGATTGTGTGTGATTCACATACCATGTGAGATCTGATGTTAGATTGTGTTTGATTCACATACCATGTGGTATCCAATGTTAGATTCTGGTGATTCACATACCATGTGATATCCGATGTTAGATTGTGTGTGATTCACATACCATGTGAGATGTGATTGTGATGCCAGATTCTCTGTGATTTACATGGCATATGTGATCCGATGTTAGATTCACATACCATGTGAGATCTGATGTTAGATTGTGTGTGATTCACATACCATGTGAGATGTAATTGTGATGTCAGATTCTGTGTGATTCATGTAGCATGTGAGATATGCCAGATTGTGTGTGATTCATGTAGCATGTGAGATATGTCAGATTGTGTGTGATTTACATTTGATGTGAGATGTTTTGTCAGATTGAGTGAGATTCACATAACACATGAATTGTTATGTGAGATTATGTATGATTGTACATGAATCACATTTACTCAGAAATCTTACTACTCAGCCTGTGTCTCTGGGGCATGTAAAGTTTAATATCTGAGTATTTAATTGTGATTATTTATCAATCTCAATATATATATCATGCATACAAATCGAAAACTCCACATAAGTCACCTCCTGTTTCTTTTATTGTCATCCTTGTTTGATTCAAAGAATCACATTTTATGTGACTTTTAATGTGACAAATTCAACACATGTTCAATATTATTACCTGTTTATGTAAACATGTTTCATACAACCAAATATCCCTTGTCCTGTGTTGAGTCAGTTTTGAGGAATATTCTGCTATCACAGAAATATTTGTCCTGTAGATACTTTTCATAGATAAATCCTGAAGTGCTGTATGCACTGTCCTTGTGATATTGCATTGTGAACAAATTGAAACTGTCACTCATCCATGAAACAGAAAATAAATATTATACAGTATTACTGAAGTGTGCTTGTTCTCTTCTAACTGTTTGTACAGTATTAGTCATACAAAGGTAGAATGAGTGGACTTTGCACAGACATCAATGCACAACATTCAAGCTGAATGACACCCGTGAAGATCCGGGTTAGAATTGATCTTCAGTAACCCATGCTTGTTGTAAGAGGCAACTAACGGGATCGGGTGGTCAGGCTTGTTGACTTGGTTGATACATGTCATCGGATCCCAATTCCGTAGATCGATGCTCATGCTATTGATCACTGGATTATCTGGTCCAAACTCGATTATTTACAGACCACCACCATATAGCTGGAATATTGCTGAGTGCGGCATAGAACTAAACTCACTCACTCACTCACTCAAGCTGTATGAAGGTGATATTCTTTGAGTCTTGTTTTCTAAGTGATTGATGTCATGAGTATATCAGGCAGCTCTGTCTGGCATGATGACACACAAGTATGACCAGCTGATAATATTTAGTTTCCTCTTTGTTGGTCAACAGTGATGAGTCTGCCCATCCCCATTTTGTACATGGGATGACCAGCAGTATTCAGATACTGAAGGCTAGCTACTATGAACTGTTTATCTTGTATGTGGATGCCAATGTTTCAGTGTTGAAGGGGTGGTGGGGTAGCCTAGTGGTTAAAGCGTTCGGTCGTCACGCCGAAGGCCCGGTTCGATTCCCCACATGGGTACAATGTGTGAAGCCCATTTCCGGTGTCGCCCGCCGTGATATTACTGGAATATTCCTAAAAGCGGCGTAAAACCATACTCACTCACTCAGTGTTGAAATTTATTCTTGCAAAGAGTGACAAATCGATACAATATTTACCTCTGAGTATTTGAACATGCATGCATCCTTCTGTAAATATTCGAGTGTGGACCAGACAATCTGGTGACTGACACCATGAGTATCCATATATGCTATTGAGATACGATAACAGGAACCAACCAAGTTAACAAGTCTGACCACACGATCCCGTTAGTCGCCTCTTACCAGAAGCGCGGGTTACTGAAGGCCAGTTCTAACCTGGTTTCACGTGTCATGTGATATTTGCTTGTATAGCCCGTTTGACTTCATTTTAGACCGATGAATTGCTCACTAACACGAACTCTAATAACTGCAACAAAACCTAATTTTGCACATTCAATGAAATCGACAGACCAACTCTGATGATTTGTCTCATAATTTTGGACACCAGGTGTGCGAGTTGCTCGTGTGAAATTGAAATTTCACTGCACAGGCTTGTTGATTACCTAGCTGTTCTACCAGCAAGTGGTTCCCCCCTCGTAAGAAATAGCGAAAAGTGACAACAAAATAATGATCGTTTGTTAAACAACTTTTTATATTCTGGTGTCCAAAATTATGGGACAAATCATCAGAGTTGGTCTGTCGATTTCATGTGACTGTGCAAAAAGAAGTTGCAATTATTTGAGTTTGTGTTAGTGAGCAATTCATCGGTCTAAAATAAAGTCCAACGGACTATAGTAGTCATGCATTTCAGAAGATGCTTGTTATGTAACAGTTCCCAGGGTCAGTGTATGAAATAAGCCAAAGACCCAGGCCGACATCAGGGCTGGTAACTTCAAAATGTTACCAGCCCAAAATGGATTTAACCAGACCAGACACCAGGATATGGTGAATTTACTCAGATGTATGAAACATCTACAATTTGTACCAGGCCATCGGGCTGGCTAGCTGTAAATTTAGACCGTCTGTCAGAAATGTAGCCCGTCTGGGGCGGTCGGACGGGCCTTATTTCATACACTGCTGGAGAGCGGGAGGTCGCGGGTTCGATCCCCGACCGCGTCATACCAAAAGACGTTAAAATATAGTACTTGTTGGTCCCAGCCTGACGCTCGGCATTAATGGGTACAACAAGGACTGGTCGGCTCGGAGTCAGTATAATGTGTCTGAGTGGGGTATTCATGCTTCACTGCGGCATGGTATCTCAGTGGGCTAGCACTATAAAACCAGCTTCAGTCTGGGCTAGTACAAGCAGCCGCACATACACATACACGCGCATGCACGTCGTCATATGAGCGAAATATTCTCAAGCACGACGTTAAACCCAATTTCATCTCACCTCATACACTGCTATAGGGTTTGTGGAAATTGCGATGATGGGGCTGCTCCTGATTTTGCAAGTAGTACTTGTAAACACATTTCTCATTCCTTTCATCAACTTTAATGTAACTGTTTAGAAACTGTTGCTTCTTTATAACGTCTAGGTGCATGGATGTATATTTATTTGGATTTACATTAGTTAAAACTAATACAAAATATATCATGGAATTCGGTTGACCCTGTTTAAATGTTTGTGTATATAAATATTGAAATGTGATGGTAAATAATAGAATGAAGATAAATCACAATTGCTTTGGTTCATTTAGCAGTTCAATTCTCTTCAAACATTTAATCATTTGGCTTGGAACATTGTATCAATAGCGGCTTTAGATTATGTTCAATGTCATTCAATGATCCCGGGGCTATTGAAATACAACTGAAATACAAACGAAAGTACAGGCCCGGCTCCTTGTAAAACACTATAAAGGACATCTGGTGTTTTGGGATCACGCACATAATGTTTGTGACTTGTAGGTCACAATCCAAATACTCTTCAAAATATTTACGTTGATCAATGTTAAAATACCCCCCAAAATCAGATGTTTACTTTCTTTTATATGTCAGTATATTACTTTCTATAATACCACTGTGTCACCAACAGATTTCGTAATACACCTATTAGCCATTTCCGCTTCCTTGGACCATGAAACATATTTTTGTCGTTCCTTATGCAACGTATGCAGATTGTTTTTATATTGATGGATGTAGAATAAGAGATGAACGTTTTCACATGAATATTTGAACTTAACTGCCGTCGGTTGGTACATGTTCAAACTTTAAGTGTGTTGATGTAGCGTCATGGGAGTGTATGGCGTGACGTCCCCAGCACGTCTCGTACACGGGACATTTGGCAGACGTGTCACGGCGACCTGTACGGAGAACTTCAGCTTAATGTCTGATTAATAGATGGGATACGGCTGATTGATCCGCGTTGAACGCAAAATATTTACTGCATAATACTGTATTTGTTCAGTATTGTCAATAGTTACAGTTGGCCTGGTACTACAGGAATAAGCTAAAAAAGGAATGTCGTTTCGAAAACGTTCCAATATTTGGCAGATGAAGATCAGACGAAATGACCATAGTCTATTCATTTCATGTCCTGGATTACGTTTTTTCATAACATTGAACCTGAAATAGACTTTAGACATGCAGTCTTTAGACACGCGTGTTTTAGCTTCATGATCAGTGGGGTTCAGCGTTACTCTAGCCCTGGACCTACATTTTCAAAGCACTCGTAAATGTTAAGATGGTCGTAAGTGCCATACATTAACATTAACTTACGACTATCTTAGCTCTAAGAGAGCTTCGAAAATCTAGGCCCTGATTCGTAACTCAAAGCGATGGGACTGAAGTCGTATTCACTATCTTGGGACCAATGTTCTTGCCATACCTATATAGTTGGGTTAAGTTCAAATGGTGGAGGCAGGCATGTATTTCTGTTCATAGCATCAGGTTCCAATACTGTTACATACAGGTTCAAGGTTACATACAAGTTCAAGGTGGCAGTACTTCCGTTATATACCGGTTCAAGGTCGCAGTACTCCCATTACATACAGGTCAAGGTGGCAGTACTCCCGTTACATACAAGTACAAGGAAGCAGTACTCCCGTTACATACAAGTACAAGGAAGCAGTACTCCCGTTACATACAAGTACAAGGAAGGAGTACTCCCGTTACATACAGGTTCAAGGAAGCAGTACTCCCGTTACATACAAGTACAAGGAAGCAGTACTCCCGTTACATACAAGTACAAGGAAGCAGTACTCCCATTACATACAAGTACAAGGAAGCAGTGCTCCCGTTACATACAAGTACATGGAAGCAGTGCTCCCATTACATACAAGTACATGGAAGCAGTGCTCCCGTTACATACAAGTACAAGGAAGCAGTACTCCCGTTACATACAAGTACAAGGAAGCAGTACTCCCGTTACATACAAGTTCAAGGAAGCAGTACTCCCGTTACATACAAGTACAAGGAAGCAGTACTCCCGTTACATACAAGTACAAGGAAGCAGTACTCCCGTTACATACAAGTACAAGGAAGCAGTAACTCCGTTACATACAAGTACAAGGAAGCAGTACTCCCGTTACATACAAGTACAAGGAAGCAGTACTCCCTGTTACATACAAGTACAAGGAAGCAGTAATTCCGTTACATACAAATTACAAGGAAGGAGTAATTACTCCCGTTACATACAGGTTCAAGGAAGCAGTACTCCGTTACATACAAGTACAAGGAAGCAGTACTCCCGTTACATACAAGTACAAGGAAGCAATTACTCCCATTACATACAAGTACAAGGAAGCAGTGCTCCCGTTACATACAAGTACATGGAAGCAGTGCTCCCATTACATACAAGTACATGGAAGCAGTGCTCCCGTTACATACAAGTACAAGGAAGCAGTACTCCCGTTACATACAAGTACAAGGAAGCAGTACTCCCGTTACATACAAGTTCAAGGAAGCAGTACTCCGTTACATACAAAGTACAAGGAAGCAGTACTCCCGTTACATACACAAGTACAAGGGAAGCAGTACTCCCGTTACATACAAGTACAAGGAAGCAGTACTCCCGTTACATACAAGTACAAGGAAGCAGTACTCCGTTACATACAAGTACAAGGAAGCAGTACTCCCGTTACATACAAGTACAAGGAAGCAGTACTCCCGTTACATACAAGTTCAAGGAAGCAGTACTCCCGTTACATACAAGTACAAGGAAGCAGTACTCCCGTTACATACAAGTACAAGGAAGCAGTACTCCCGTTACATACAAGTACAAGGAAGCAGTAACTCCGTTACATACAAAGTACAAAGGAAGCAGTACTCCGTTACATACAAGTACAAGGAAGCAGTACTCCCGTTACATACAAAGTACAAGGAAGCAGTACTCCCGTTACATACAAGTACAAGGAAGCAGTGTCTCCGTTACATACAAGTACAAGGAAGCAGTACTCCGTTACATACAAGTACAAGGAAGCAGTACTCTCCGTTACATACAAGTTCAAGGAAGCAGTACTCCCGTTACATACAAGTACAAGGAAGCAGTACTCCCGTTACATACAAGTACAAGGAAGCAGTACTCCCGTTACATACAAGTACAAGGAAGCAGTACTCCCGTTACATACAAGTACAAGGAAGCAGTACTCCCGTTACATACACAAGTACAAGGAAGCAGTACTCCCGTTACATACAAGTACAAGGAAGCAGTACTCCCGTTACATACAAGTACAAGGAAGGAGTACTCCCGTTACATACAGGTTCAAGGAAGCAGTACTCCCGTTACATACAAGTACAAGGAAGGAGTACTCCCGTTACATACAGGTTCAAGGAAGCAGTACTCCCGTTACATACAAGTACAAGGAAGCAGTACTCCCGTTACATACAAGTACAAGGAAGCAGTACTCCCATTACATACAAGTACAAGGAAGCAGTGCTCCCGTTACATACAAGTACATGGAAGCAGTGCTCCCATTACATACAAGTACATGGAAGCAGTGCTCCCGTTACATACAAGTACAAGGAAGCAGTACTCCCGTTACATACAAGTACAAGGAAGCAGTACTCCCGTTACATACAAGTTCAAGGAAGCAGTACTCCCGTTACATACAAGTACAAGGAAGCAGTACTCCCGTTACATACAAATTACAAGGAAGCAGTACTCCCGTTACATACAAGTACAAGGAAGCAGTACTCCCGTTACATACAAGTACAAGGAAGCAGTACTCCCGTTACATACAAGTACAAGGAAGCAGTACTCCCGTTACATACAAGTACAAGGAAGCAGTACTCCCGTTACATACAAGTTCAAGGAAGCAGTACTCCCGTTACATACAAGTACAAGGAAGCAGTACTCCCGTTACATACAAGTACAAGGAAGCAGTACTCCCGTTACATACAAATTACAAGGAAGCAGTACTCCCGTTACATACAAACAAGTACAAGGAAGCAGTACTCCCCGTTACATACAAGTACAAGGAAGCAGTACTCCCGTTACATACAATTACAAGGAAGCAGTACTCCCGTTACATACAAGTACAAGGAAGCAGTACTCCCGTTACATACAAGTACAAGGAAGCAGTACTCCCGTTACATACAAGTACAAGGAAGCAGTACTCCCGTTACATACAGGTTCAAGGAAGCAGTACTCCCGTTACATACAAGTACAAGGAAGCAGTACTCCCGTTACATACAAGTACAAGGAAGCAGTACTCCCGTTACATACAAGTACAAGGAAGCAGTACTCCCGTTACATACAAGTACAAGGAAGCAGTACTCCCGTTACATACAGGTTCAAGGAAGCAGTACTCCCGTTACATACAGGTTCAAGGAAGCAGTACTCCCGTTACATACAGGTACAAGGAAGCAGTACTCCCGTTACATACAAGTACAAGGAAGCAGTATTCCCGTTACATACAAGTACAAGGAAGCAGTACTCCCGTTATATACAAGTACAAGGAAGCAGTACTCCCGTTACATACAAGTACAAGGAGGCAGTACTCCCGTTACATCTTTGGTGTTGCGATGCTGCGTTAATAACACGATAATTAATCCCATACCCTCTTTAGTGAATATTTGTACCCGATGTGTTGAATGTTTATTATTTCCATGACACGTTTTTATAGATACACCTTCTTTATATTCTTTAAATACGACGTTTAACAGCTAATCCCTGCTCCTTCATGATAGTGAAGTATCGGCAGTGTTCACGGGTCAGTAAGGTTGTTATTCTGTGTTATTAACTATTCAACATATGTACTTTAATGAACGAAGTGGTGAAGAATTGAAGCAGGTTGCACCTGTATTGTTTCTTTTCCCGTGGCTTTGAAATGCGTTTGATTTGTTTGCTTAAATCCAATTCCCGTTAGTATTCGTTGATTCGTGTATTCCCATAGGATAATGCACGACAGATGCCCTCTCTTGGTCGATAAAATGGAGGTGGTAGGTTACAATGAGTGATAACATACCTGGTTTACCTTGTGTCCTGGGTCACTTTGTGTCACTCTGCCCTGAAGATAGAGATCGTTGCTCATTCCATTAAGCAATGAACACGTGTTATTATTTTATTGATAAGTCATCATACTATCAACCACTGGTCCGTCTGATGCAGGCTTGACTGGCTCTATCACGTCGTGTTATTATTTTATTGATAAGTCATCATACTATCAACCACTGGTCTGTCTGATGCAGGCTTGACTGGCTCTATCACGTCGTGTTATTATTTTATTGATAAGTCATCATACTATCAACCACTGGTCCGTCTGATGCAGGCTTGACTGGCTCTATCACGTCGTGTTATTATTTTATTGATAAGTCATCATACTATCAACCACTGGTCCGTCTGATGCAGGTTTGACTGTCTCCATCAAGTTGTGTTATTATTTTATTGATAAGTAATCATACTATCAACCACTGGTCTGTCTGATGCAGGTTTGACTGGCTTCATCAAGTTGTGTTATTATTTTATTGATACGTCATCTTATTATCAACCACTGGTCTGTATGATGCGGGCTTGACTGGCTCCATCAAGTTGTGTTATTATTTTATTGATAAGTCATCATACTTTCAACCACTGGTCTGTCTGATGCAGGTTTGACTGGCTCCATCAAGTTGTGTTATTATTTTATTGATACGTCATCATACTATCAACCACTGGTCCGTCTGATGCGGGCTTGACTGGCTCCATCAAGTTGTGTTATTATTTTATTGATATGTCATCATATTATCAACCACTGGTCTGTCTGATGCAGGTTTGTTATTATTTTATTGATACGTCATCATACTATCAACCACTGGGTATGATGCAGGTTTGACTGGCTCCATCAAGTTGTGTTATTATTTTATTGATAAGTCATCATACTTTCAACCACTGGTCTGTCTGATGCAGGTTTGACTGGCTCCATCAAGTTGTGTTATTATTTTATTGATACGTCATCATACTATCAACCACTGGTCCGTCTGATGCGGGTTTGACTGGCTCCATCAAGTTGTGTTATTATTTTATTGATAAGTCACCATACTATCAACCACTGGTTTGTCTGATGCGGGCTTGACTGGCTCCATCAAGTTGTGTTATTATTTTATTGATAAGTCATCATACTATCAACCACGTGTCTGTCTGATGCAGGTTTGACTGGCTCCATCAAGTCGTGTTATTATGTTATTGATACGTCATCATATTATCAACCACTGGTCTGCCTGATGCAGGTTTGACTGGCTCCATCAAGTTGTGTTATTATGTTATTGATAAGTCATCATACTATCAACCACTGGTCTGTCTGATGCAGGTTTGACTGGCTCCATCAAGTTGTGTTATTATTTTATTGATAAGTCATCATACTATCAACCACTGGTCTGTCTGATGAAGGTTTGACTGGCTCCATCAAGTTGTTTTATTATTTTATTGATACGTCATCATATTATCAACCACTGGTCCGTATGATGCAGGTTTGACTGGCTCCATCAAGTTGTGTTATTATTTTATTAATACGTCATCATACTATCAACCACTGGTTTGTCTGATGCGGGCTTGACTGGCTCCTTCAAGTTGTGTTATTATTTTATTGATAAGTCATCATATTATCAACCACTGGTCTGTCTGATGCAGGTTTGTTATTATTTTATTGATACGTCATCTTATTATCAACCACTGGTCTGTATGATGCGGGCTTGACTGGCTCCATCAAGTTGTGTTATTATTTTATTGATACGTCATCATACTATCAACCACTGTCTGTCTGATGCAGGTTTGACTGGCTCCATCAAGTCGTGTTATTATGTTATTGATAAGTCATCATACTATCAACCACTGGTCTGTCTGATGCAGGTTTGACTGGCTCCATCAAGTTGTGTTATTATTTTATTGATATGTCATCATATTATCAACCACGTGTCTGTCTGATGCGAGCTTGACTGGCTCCATCAAGTTGTGTTATTATTTTATTGATATGTCATCATATTATCAACCACTGGTCTGTCTGATGCAGGCTTGACTGGCTCCATCAAGTTGTGTTATTATTTTATTGATATGTCATCATATTATCAACCACTGCTCTGTCTGATGCGGGTTTGACTGGCTCCATCAAGTTGTGTTATTATTTTATTAATACGTCATCATACTATCAACCACTGGCCTGTCTGATACAGGGCTTGACTGGCTCTTTCAAGTTGTGTTACTATTTTATTGATAAGTCATCATACTATCAACCACTGGTTTGTCTTATGACTGGCTCCATAAAGTTAATTTACACTTTATTTATGATGATTCCCAGCGATTATTGACTGCGGCGTCATATAACTGCGCTCACTCATGCATTATCAGACTCGACATGGACCTTTTGGAAACATATGGCGCCTATTTGGTACTACGCACGTGTACGAGTCTTCCTTTTGTGTTGATTGTGTGTTGAACCGTCCAGCCATGTAAGTGAGTATTGTTTTACGCCGCTTTTAGCAATATTCCAGCAACATCACGGCGGGGGACACCAGAAATGGGCTTCACACATTGTACCCATGTGGGGCATCGAACCCGGCGTGACGAGCGGACGCTCTATAACCACTAGGCCCTCCAGCTATGTTGTGGCGGGCTGTACGAGATAATCGAGTCTGGATCTGACAATCCGGTGATTGATATTATGAGCATGGATCCACACGGTCGGGATACGGTAACAGGCTATCGATAAAGTCAGCGTACCGGGCCATTTTTACGCCCAGCATAGGGTCCGTGGAATCAATTCGAACCCGGAATCCCCACGGACTTCACAGACAATAAAATGTCACATTCAACAAAATAGGAGCAGCGGTGGTTACAATTACACATCCTCATCTGTTACAAGAACACTTAGATTCAACTCTCCCACTTACTCGTGCATTTTAGAAAGGAACCTAGTAGCTCTATCGTGCCTAGCTTGTTACTGTTACACCCATCCTCGATAATCTCGAGGGTATACGTTCCGCTAAATCTCCACTGGTATCCTGGATGCATCTACGGCTCGGCCCGATCATTCTATTACCTCCCTTTGCTGTCTCCGCCTTCTCTAATCAGATTAGCCGTAACAACCGAGCTTGCTAGTGTCAACAATACATATTGCTTACAGTACTTACATATTTTGAAATTCCAACAAGTATTTTGTAATTTCAAGAAGTAAAATACAAAAACGAATGGCGCTAAAATGCTTCCGTACATTGAGGCGAGGGTTAGACGAAAACAGCACGTAACTTTTTCGGTGTGAACGGTTTGGAGGTTTGCATGATCAGAAAACGCATTCGGACTGTCACTTTCGCGATCTCATAAGCGATGCTGTTAGTTGTCGGATGAGTTCACCGCCGCGATGTTGCTGGGATACTGCTAAAAGCGGCGTAAAACTAAACTCACTCACTCACTCACTCGGATGAAATGTCGTCCAAGCGTGACTTTTAATGGGATAGCCTCAGTTCTGTGAGAAAGGGTAGCGAGAAATAACTAAGGTCTGATATCATCCATAATTGTAAGGCTGTCCCTATATTTTCTGCATTTCCTACCTACCGCCCGCCCTGAATTTTCATTCCGACGTGAAATTATAAACGTTTTTTATCTCAACGTTTCCCTCCGATTAGAAACAGGTAAGCTGTGATAAACAAAACGTCTCTAAACCTTGGACACTTATAAAAACATGTCCGTTTGATCATTCTTTATTGAAACCTGTTTACGAAGCAAAGAAACCCGATCTTCATCACAAAATAATTTTAAAAGTTTCACTAAGTGATCAAAATTTTAAAATCGCATAAAATGTGATACACAATTAGTGACAAACACATTTATTTATTTATTTATTTATTTATTTATTGATTGATTGATTGATTGATTGATTGATTGATTGATTGATTGATTGATTGTTTGTTTGTTTGTTTGTTTGTTTGTTTGTTTGTTTGTTTGTTTGTGTTTGTTTGTTTGCCGATTCTCTCTTTTGTTGGTTGAGACTGAAGACGAGCAACGCAAAACTAAGCACGGATGGCCTAACAACTATGCCTGGTTAACACTGCGCATGTTATAAGAGCCGGTGCCATTGTACTCTGAAATCCATCTCTAGGGAAATGATCCCTACAATACTATGGTACGTTGTCTTTTTCTGAATTATGCCTTGAATTATAGATGTAGGACCAGAATGAGTACATCTGTTGAAGCCATTGATTACAAGAGGGAACCACTTTCTAATAAATTAACTGACCCACTTCCAACCTTCCTTATTACTTAATGAATATTTGATGGCTATTCCTAGATTATGTTCTAGAAAATCGGAATATTATATTGATTAGTGTGACATAGTCATTGTCCTGATTGGCCATGTGTGTGATATTAACCCGAAGACTTGTTCTATGTACAATTGATTCATTCAAGGGGCTTCTGTTGAAAATGGCACAAAGCGAAACAACAATATAGATTTACATGTAAGATTTGTTTCCATGGCCGACTTACTAATCACCGTCTGGAAGGCGTTATTCCTTTTTATTTTATAACTGACACACTCAAATTTTAGCGAATACATATAAAGAATTTATGTAGAATATTTTCAAATAACAATGTGGTGGAATATTATTGAACTAAGGTGAGTGAGTGAGTTTTACGCCGCTTTTAGCAATATTCCAGCAATATCACGGCGGGGGACAACAGAAATGGGCTTCACACATTGTACTCATTTGGGGAATCGAACCCGGGTCTTCGGCGAGACGAGCGAACGCTTTAACCACCGCCCCATTGAACTAAGGAAATCTTACTTGACTTGTATGGACATTCAGTAAAGACACATATATTTTGATGATTTATTTTCTATATTCACAACTTACCAATTTTACAATTTACGCATGCCCTGTTTATGCATACAAAAAATTAATAATTCGTTGCTGAAAAAAAGTATATTTTGGGTAAAAAACACTTTAATTAAACATATTCAAATGTTTGCTAAACACTGAATAAACATGAAAAGAAAAAGAGCGTGTCTAATAAAATAAATAAATATATAACTCTATATTACTAAATAGAATTATTAACAGATTCTATGTTGTGTACACAAATTCCAAAAAGAAGATTAAAAACATATCATTTCTTATCAAACCAGTATACTGTGGCACTGTATGCCTTGAAACAGCAACATGTATACCTTATTTTAGGAGTTTAAAAACTTGCATGACATAATGTTAATGCAATAGGTTTTGATTATAAAATACCCGAGGGAATTTCCACCTAAACACCTTGGTTAGTAGATGTATACAATAAATGTTATTAATAATATGCAAATCTAGTCAACATGTCTGTGGTGGTCAACAGGAAACAATTTATGATGTTATATTGTATATATATATATTTCTTAAGACAAGCCAAGATAACTCGGCCAAAGGATTGGTTGCCATTTCAACGCATGGCGAAAACAGTACTTTCTAAACTGACATTCTCTCATAATCTGAGACCGACGTTTGATTGTCGGTAGTCGGTGTTGTTCTATAGATGTCGCTGTAGTGCCGCCAGGGTTGTTACTATGGCGACGGTCATCATTGACTGGACTGGAGCTGAACCTGCAAACAATTGACATCTGAGTTAGCGTTTGTTTTTTGTATGCCTCAGTCAAAACATATCTTGTTAGTGAGTGAGTGAGTTTAGGTTTACGGCACGTTTAGCAATATTCAAGCAATATTACGGACTGGGACACCAGAAATGGGCTTCAGACATTGTACCCATGTGGGGAATCGACCCCGGGTCTTCGGTGTGACGAGCGAACACTTTAACCACTAGGATAACCCTACCAAACATATCTTGTTAGTGAGTGAGTGAGTGATGCGTCTTTCACCCTTTTCCCAGCAGTGTCTTGTGTTTCATTACGCGTTCTTCCTGGAAAACAATGTCATGGCCAAACTCACATATCAATTGACATTTGTAGGGTCGCCCACTCGCGTTCTAACACTAACTTAGGTGTAACTGTTTTTTAGATAGTCAATATGATTCTGACCTCGCTCGCTCACTCTACATATCCAACCACTCAATCGCCCTTTTGAAAAGAATCTGACTTCACCCACTCGCCTATGTAATTTACTCGCCTGGTACTCGCCTGCTCACTGTATTTTAGACACTCAATATGATTTTGACCTCGCTCGCCCGCTCGCCCACTCGCTCGCTCACTGTGTTTTAGATGTTCGATATTATTCTGACATCGCCTAGTTGCTGTAGTTTAGTGGTCAACGTGGTTCTCACCTGTGCTCTTGCAGGCGTTCACCCAGGTCACAGACGTTGACACCCGGAACACCGTGTTCGTCGTTGTGTCGTCACAGGCCGGGCTGGAGGCATCTATTGCACACTGGTTCTGCACAACACTCGCGCTGCAACAGTAACACAGTATTCAAGCTTTATCCTAGACTAACGCCCAGTTTCTGAATATATATAATTTTAATACTAAAAACAATTCCTTTTGAATTGACAGACTGACTGACTGAGTTTGGTTTTACGCCGCTTTTAGCATTATTCCAGCATATCACGGCGGGGATTGAGGACCCATTGAGAAGGGACAAATGGGTTTTACGCCACTTTTGTATTCCAGCATTTGGGCAATCGAAACACCGGTCTTCGGCGCAATGACGGCCTTCGGCGTGACGAGCGAACGCTTTAACCACTAGGCTACCCCACCCCCCCTGTAGATTCAGAACATGATGAACTCTAGACTTGCTTCAAATGGGGCTTCAGCATTGCAGAAAATGATAAGCACAAAGGAAAACATTGCGGTTCAGGATCTGGGAGGCAGACTAGTTTATCCTTGTCTGGACATACACCCGACTCCGAAAATTCCTTCAAACCAACAAGTTACCGATGTATCTAAATTTGTTAACCTTGATTTATCTGTCTTTTTGTTTGGCACCCGTGAAGATCCGAAAAAAATTATCTTCAGTAACCCATGCTTGTCGTAAGAGGCGACTAACGGGATCGGGTGGTCAGGCTCGCTGACTTGGTTGACACATGTCATCGTATCCCAGTTGCGTAGATCGATGCTCATGACGTTGATCACTGGAATGTCTGGCCCAGACTCAATTATTTACAGACAGCCGCCATATAGCTGGAATATTGCTGACTACGGCGTAAAACCTAACTCACTTAGTTTTTATTTGGCTTCAGAACAAAATTAAGGAGATGTCACTCCAATGTCACAAGGCACAAACCTGTCAACTTTCAGTTAAGTACTTACTAGCAAAGCTTCAAGTGATCGGTTATGTCTGAACGATAGAAGTTCGCCTGGCACAGACAGGAGTCCGTCAGTTCTGAAACAAAATATTTCTTCAGCATCAATAATAATAATGATGATAATGTGTCCATTTATATAGCGCCAAACCCCACACTTGGGATGCTCATAGCGCTAACATTGAATGGCACAGCACATTATTACCCCGGGTAACCCAGCAATCTCAAAGACCAGTTGGATTCTGATGACCAGAATAGCTTACAGGGGACGGGGATGAACAGTGTACTACCATTAGACCACACTCCGGCACAGCGATGACTTAACATAACATCACTGCCACAGGCTAATTTGCATATCACGTGACCGGACTTTTCTCTTGTTTGTAATCAAACGCGCATATTCATAATAAGAAGAGACTGTACTCACGAAAGCTTTTCGGCGCTCACTTCATATTGTTTTACATTGTTACATATATATTCTTCCACAACTGCGACAGTAAGGTCTATGGCAATACATATTTAGCTATCAAACTGGCTGCATCGTTTGCTCTCCATCAGCTTCGATGACAGCACGTGGAGCCGTACAACCTATGTAAACAAAGGATCGCTACGCAAATCGAAATAGTGTTACATGTTTTTTGGATATTTTCTCAGTGAAACTAAACCATTCTATTAAAGATGTTTAGTTAGATGTGTAGACTCGTCAAAATAAAAGAGTTAAAGAAATTTGTACATTATACTGAATGGACGGTGCAAGATGTGACGAATCGTCACATTTTTCTGGCCTGTGGCAGATATACTATGTTGGCTTGCCGCATGGAACTCTGGGTAGGAGAAGGGGATGAAATATATTATGAGTGAGTTTGGTTTTACGATGCGTTTAGCAATATTCCAGCAATATCACGGCTGGGGACCCCAGAATTGAGCTCCACACAATGTACCCATATGGGGAATCGAACCCAGGTCTTCGGCGTGACGAGCGAACGCTTTAACCACTAGGCTACCCCACCGTTCCAAATTTAATATGATCACTGGATCGGACTGGGTAATGTCAAGCAGCTATTTAGCATCGGGTTTATTGAAAAGAAACAAACAATTTTCCGCTTGCTAAGCTGTAAACATAACTACAATTGTTCGCTTGATATGTGATGTATGATATGAAGCTTAGGCCAAAAACCTTGTCCCGCACGCATTTACCCACACCTACTAGCCCCTCGGGCCTTCATTGACGATTGACAAAATGTCGAGGTTTACGATTGTCAACGCTGGGGTGTTTTGTGTTTTTTGTCAAAAGTCCTATATTTACAGAGCGAATGACACGGGTTCTATTCCCCAGATATGTACAATGTGTGAAGTCCATTTCTGGTGTCCTCCGCCGTGATATTGCTTGAATATTGCTAAAAGCGGTGTAAGACTAAAGTAAACTCACTCACTCACCTATTTTAAAACAAAACTGAACCTGGTAAACTATCAGAAAATATTACTTTAGATATTATATAATGACATAAATACTTTAAGAGACAAAGGCTGGGGTGCCAAGCATACTCTCTTACACTATCCCAAACATAACGCCCCATGTCTGGTATAGACTTACCGCAAGTCTTTCCTGATATTCCGTTAACTCTCTGTACCTCAGCGACTGCTGTTGTCAGCCTGCTCGGTCGCTTGTCACACCCGGAACCAGAGCTCCCCACTAAGCACCGGACGTACACCTTTGCTGCACTATAATAGGAGTTGCTTAGATAGAGCATATATACTGCTTGTATGATACATATATACTGCTTATTTACCGCTTATATTCTGCTACTATTTTTCTTTTAAACTGCTTATATGCTGTTTATGCTATGCTTATATGTTGTTCCTATGACGACCATACTCTGTTTGTAACATGTTCTAAAACACATCTTGTACCGTTCTAAAACACATATAATATACACAGAATATACACTGAAGATGCACTGAAGATACACTGATTGTACACAGACTCTACATACAATGTTTACTGACTATACCCTGATTACACACTGATTATACCCTGAACATGCTCTGATCATACATTCATCATACCCTGATCATACCCTGATCATACACTGATCATACCCTGATCATACACTGATCATACCCTGATTATACACTGATCATACCCTGATCATACCCTGATCATACACTGATCTGATACACTGATCATACCCTGATTATACACTGATCATATCATATCCTGATTATCATACACTGATCATACTGATCATACACTGATCATACATCCTGATCATATCATGATCCTGATGATCATACACTGATCATATCCTGATTATACACTGATCATATATCATACACTGATCATACACTGATCATACCTGATCATACATATCCTGATCATACCCTGATCATACACTGATCATACCCTGATTATACACTGATCATACCCTGATCATACCCTCACTGATCATACCCTGATCATATACCTGATTATACACTGATCATCATGATCATACACTGATCATACCCTGATTATACACTGATCATACATCTGTGGCGACGGATGACGATAGACGTTGAGAGACAAACGTCGCACGACGCCCCTGCCACAAGCCCTGCAACATTCAGTGGTGTATGGTGTGGTTTTGTTGTTTTTGTGTTTTTTAATTCTTTATATTTATTTATTTTTGTTTTGTTTTGTTTATATTTTTAAGTATTTAAGCGATTGGCAACATGAGTATTGACATTGAGTACTGGGTCTACCAAAGATTGGGTCCAGGTACTAACAAACAAGGGCTACTAGGTCTACGAAACCGCGTGTACAAGGACTTACAAACAGGCGGTGCAAAGATTTACAAACAGTGGGTGCAGAGATTTACAAACAGTGGGTACAAAGATTTAAAAACAGTGGGTACGAACAGTGGGTGCAGAGATTTACAAACAGTGGGTGCAAAGATTTACAAATAGTGGGTACAAACAGTGGGTGCAAAGATTTACAAACAATAAGTGCAAAGATTTACAAACCGTGGGGGCAAAGATTTACAAACAGTGGGCGCAACGATTTACAAACAGTGGGTGTAAAAATTACAGACAGTGGGTACTGGTTATCTTCCAAAACTTAGACAGCCATAACTTAGACACTAATGAAGGGGACTAATTAAGACAACACCCATGGCTGAAATGGAACAGTCCTAATTAGTGTTCTCTGCTGAGTAGACTCAGATTGCAAATAAATAAAACAATTGAAATATCGGTTACTGAACACATAGATGAAATGTCATGGAGATGTTTGATTGTTCTATTTTGTAAATATCTGTATTCCATGGTATCCTCACTCTAGTGTGTATTTTGGATCCTTCCTTGCCTTTGCTCTGTACATGTGTGTACCCGCCTTGTGAATATATTGTTGTGAATATATGATGTATGCATGTATGTGATCTTCGGATTAAAATAAGTAGTGAGAATGTTTTATAGTCAATATATGTCCGAATGCTGTTTGTCTGAGTAGGGTTAGTGTATATTATATTTTTAGATTTATATATTTATTTATTTGTTCAATTATATATTTAACTTAGTAACTAAACTTACTAAGCAACTTACCAAACAACCAACCAACCAACGGGTCAGAATACCCGTTACCTTGACAACCGTTGCTATGGAGCTGTACTCATCAACTCTTCAAAAATATAACTGAAGTGGAAGTTATATGTATTCTTCCAATACAAAGTAAAAGAATTCTGACGGCATGAATGGTTTTAACAATATTGTCAACTGAATAATAGTAGTACATTTTCACATGCGAGGTATAGAACAGCTAATTAATGAAAAATATTGAGGATTAGACAAATTGTGCAAACTTTCAAGTGAATATGAAATTTTGGAACCAGCATGATTTTTAGGTTGTCATGATCAACATACAATATTTATTATTTTATTAGTTTTATCTCTGTCTGAATGAACATAACGTCTTGTCTAATTGATTCTACTGGACTGATCCATTATAAGAAATAGGTATCAGCTTGAGGATTGGTTGTGCACTGAACCAGAAATGTTGTTGTTTTAAGCTGTCTAAGATATGACTGTCTAAGTTTTGAGAGGTTACCTGGGTACTAGATTTTCTAACAATGGGTACTTGGTCTACCAAACATTGGGTACTAGGCCCACAAAACCTAGGGTACAAAGACTTACAAAGAGGGGGTAAATGTTTCTTTGATGCCATTTAGAAGCTGGTATGATGCGATGTTTATGTGCGGATTTTTTCGCCGTTCTCAAGCAAGTGATGTAAACGGCGTTAGCATCTACACCGAAACATTGCATCTATTGTAATAAAGAAGTTGACAATCAATAAAATTTGTTCCTCTTCAGTGGGTACTAGGTCTTCTAAGAGGTTGGGTACTAGATGTTACTTACAATGGAAACTGTTGGTATTAGGACTTAATAACACCTTCCTGAGTCATTTGGCACTGACTGACTGACTGAGTTTGGTTTTACGCCGCTTTTAGCAATATTCCAGCAACATCATGGCGAGGGACACCAGAAATGGGCTTCACACATTGTACCCATGTGGGGATTCGAACCCGGGTCTTCGGCGTGACGAGCCAACGCTTTAACCACTAGGCTACCCCACCGCCCCCATTTGGCACTGGAGTATACTAGTATAGTCATAGAGAATTAGGACTTAAAACACATTTGGTATAATAATATCATTTATTATAAATACATTTGCATTCTATATATAAAGAAGATAAAGTTGGACGCGTAGGGGGTAATTCGTGCCATTGTTTGTGGATTTCTTTACATATATATCTACGTATACTAACCATCAAAAGTTATATACACGGTTACATCGAAGATGAATTTCTCCTTATGGCAACCAACTGCAAACCTTATGCAGATAAATTGCAGGAGGATCATGCATCGAATTGCTGAAGGGCATGTGAAAATATCGTGCATGTGAACAGCTGCGTTTTGGTGTAATATTGTGTTAAGAATTCGTCAATTTTCACTGAGTTTCATCATTTATTGAACTCATGACAATAATCTTTTGAACGTTACAGATTTGTTGTACAATACATCAGTTCATGTGTAAACAGTACCTTTAAACAATATGGAATATTTAGCAAAATCTAGTTTAGAACAGTTGACTGAAGTAAGTGGCTACATTTATACCAGTGAGTCTAAACTTTTGATGGGTAGTATATATTACGTGGAGTACAGGGACTTACAAATATAGCTCAGGTGAAATTCAGACACGAGAAATATCCTTCATAAACATGGGGAGCTGGGGCCTAAATACATTCAGTACCAGAGCTAAGAGGAGACAATTACGTTTACAACATTAGGTACTTGGGAACTTGTAAAATAGGACTTAAACTTGAGGGATACCAGGGCTTATAAATATAGGATTCTAGGGCTTACATACGTGGGACACTAGGGCTTTCAAACGTGGGATACCTGGGCTTACAAACATGGGATACTAGGGCTTACAAACATGGAATACTAGGGCTTACAAACATGGGATGCCTGGGCTTACAAACATGGAATACTAGGGCTTACAAACATTGGAATACTAGGGCTTACAAACATGGGGTACTTGGGCTTACAAATATTGAATACTAGGGCTACACATACAGTTTTCTACGGCTTACAAACATGGGATATTAGGGCTTACACATAATACGGCTTACAAACAGATACTATGGCTTACAAATATTAGATACTATGGCTTAGAAACATGGGGTACTATTGCTTACAAATACAGAATACTAGGGCTTACAAGCACGGGATACTTGGGTTTACAAATATTAGATACTATGGCTTACAATCATGGGGTTCAATGGCTTACAAGCATGGGATACTTGGGTTTACAAATATAAGATACTATGGGATACGATATATGGATAAAGTAGACTTCAAGTTCCACAGCAATATCTGCTAAAATCACATAAAACTCACATACTTACCGAAAAAAAGAAGCACTATGCCAGTTCTACCCATGTTGACGTTTCTCAAGGGATGAAATATGATCCTCCCTACACCACCATGTACCCGTAAGAATGTGATCAATGACATTAAACAAATATTGGACGTTGATTGTTGTGGCGGTATCCATTCAAAACACCATTTCATCGCTTGACTTCATATGTTTATGTTATGAAGCGTGTTGCTCTCATTTTATCGTTATCTGTGTTGAAAATACAAGAAGAGACACGTCTTAAGATTCATTATTTGTTGAGAACATTCTATAAAGTAGATAGGTGTGGATAATATACAGAAAATAGGTTTGAACTCGTCTAGCTGGCTGAACGAATGTACTTAATTGAGTTTGGTGATGAAATGTGAAAACAAATACAGCTGTTGACATGTTGCCGTTGGGGGTATTCAGTGCAATTGCTAGGTATAATTCTTGCACTGAAGGTATTGGGTTAATACGTGTACTCTCTGGACATTTCGAGTGCAGGGGCTCCTAACTCGAAGCAGTCGTTATATTGTCTTTAATTAAGGATAATCGTTAAGCATACATTATTTTAACGTTGTGTAACTCGAAACACTCCTTAAAGTTAGGACAGTCCTTACAAGGCAAGTTAGCGACTGTGTTTAAGGTGTACCCCAACCTTTAAGCAATCTTTAACTGGTCGAAATCCATATCAACGTATTAAATTGCAATTTATCTATACGAGAGAAATGGGAACAAACCAAGAATCCATGATGTCAACCGTGTATTCAGCGACTTTGAGTGATGATGAAATACAGCAAGATTCAGACACAACAGGTCACAGATTTTTTAACTGTGGGATTTAATCAGAGATGATGTTGCACGTCCTACATGTCGGTCAAATGCTCCATGTTCATGACTACAAGTGATGACAGCGCTTCGTTATTATGCAGCTGGGAGTTTCTTGTCCGTTTGTGCAGACGGACAAGGTTTGTCAAAAATGGCAGCTTCAAGATGTGTCCATGATGTCTCAACATCACTGTGCAAACATGCCCATGAGTATTTTCATTTTCTCAAAACTACAAGTTGAAAAACAGAAAATGAGACCTGATTTCAACCAAATAGCTGACTTTCCAAATGTGCTTGGATCTATACACGGTTCCATAATCCCAGTCAAAGTGCCAACGAAAGATGAGCATTTGTCTGTGTCCAGAAAGGATACCATGGCAGAAATGTTCATGAGCGTTGTGAATGGGCTCAACTGCAAATCACAAACATAATAACACAATGGCCTGGCAGCATGTGCTCCATGGATGCTATCCTATACTAAATCCTCCCAGACCAAATGAACAACGGAATAACATCTCTCAGCGTAAAACCCGAAACACAAGTGAAAGGACAATCGGTGTTTGGAAGATGAGATTTCGTTGTCTTCACAAATCTGGAGGGTGCATGCTATTTGAACCTTCAAAATGTTACAACATAATAGTTGCAACCGCAATATGCTGCACAATATTTGCATTGCAAATGACAATGAAGATGAGGATGATGATAATTTCTCGATTCGTGAAAATCAACAAAAAGAAATGGTTTTTAGTTAACTTAATTAAAACAATATCTTCAAGCAAATGAAAGCTCAACAGAAAAAGAGCAACGTGTAAAACAAAATTCAACATGTTTAACCTGTGTAATTATGTCGAATAATAAGACCTGCTTTAAAAAATATTTCATTTGTCATGATGAAACATATTTTCAAAACTGTGATATTCATACAAAGTAATGAATATCATAACAATTTAAAATAAAATAAGAGAACGTTCACGGGGAATCCCATTGTATTTAACCTTGCCTTTAGCTGTCTATATTTCGGGTTACGGTTTTTAAGGAAAGCCTAACGAACTCTAAAGGATTGTTTAGCGAATGGGGGTGGTGGGGTAGCCTAGTGGTTAAAGAGTTGGCTCGTCACGCCGAAGACCCGGGTTCGAATCCCCACATGGGTACATTGTGTGAAGCCCCTTTCTGGTGTCCCCCACCGTGATGTTGCTGGAATATTGCTAAAAGCGGCGTAAAACCAAACTCAGTCAGTCAGTCAGTTTAGCGAATGTTTTGTGATACAATACTTAGTTTTTTATACTAAAGCGTTGTTAACCATGCGTGAACCAGATTAAACGACTGCTTCGAGTTACGAGCCCCAGGTGTGCAAGCAGGTCAAGATGAACTAGTCTCAGGCAAACTGGCAAATATGATAGTGGTAGTAGTTGTCGTGGTAGTGGTAGTGGTAGTGGTAGCAGAAGTAGTAGGAGTAACAGTAGCAGCAGCAGCAGTGGCAGTAGTAGTAGTCGTAGTTGTAGTAGTAATTGTGGTATCGTTTCTTAAGGAGGGAGCAGGACAAAAAGCACCCGGACAAAAGACACCCGGAACAAAAGCCACCCAGTTATTTTACCATTACAGAGAGGACAATTACCGACAATTTTGTCCGGGTGGCTTTTGTCCCAGATCATGCATTATCACTTAACCAAACACGGATGTAACAAGGGTGTCGCATCGTAAGGTCATGCATTAGTTTGGAACCAAACACATCTAAACGTAGTGGTAGTGGTAGTGGTAGTGGTAGTTGAAGTTGAAGTAGGTAGAAGTAGTAGCAGTAGTGAGTGAGTGAGTTTTACATTTGTTTCATGTTTTTAAATTACAAACAAATTCGCAATATTTACACATGAGACTGGAGTAAAACTATAACACCGAGTTTGATGTTCGACCCCTGTCGATTCAGAGTAGTTCTCCTTTATATATTCCTAGTCGTAAATATAAAATGGGGATTGAGTGGTCCGGTTCGTTATCGATGACGTATGACGTTGAGCATGCAATCAGCCTCTTGCTGGCTTGACAATTTCTGCACCCCACTGATACATTCCATCAGCTGACAGTCAGCTTAAGAGAAGAAAGAACGTTTGTTTCTCCTTTTCTCGGACACCCGGTATCATCACTACTTAATAGTGATCCATACGGGGGACGGACAAAATCCCAACCGGACAAAAATCCCACACAGACAAATCCCATAGAACAAAATTACTTTGGACAAAATCCCACACCAAAACGACCAACATAAGACAAAATCCCATTTTTATACGTTATTGATACCCTTCTTTAATGAGCATGTTTTCATGACAGAAGCCAATGAGATCAGTCGAGTAGTATGTTTTCGTAATAGAGGCCAGTGGCTGTATTGATGAATTATATAAATGTGTCTAGATCTGTGATGATGACAGTTTTTATCAGTGTTCCAAAATGGAAGTACTGAAGAGCAATAAGGGAGGAGTTAAAATAGCATTAGATAGATTTTTGTACACTAAAAAGGTTACAAATAAGTATGAATAAGAGTAGTATTAAAAGAATTATAGGTGGGAATGTTCAAGAATAATTGCATTAGAATGTTCTGGGCCCACGAAGACATCGTTGACAATGGAGAATCCGGTTCTTGTCACATCTCATAGTCACCCCGTCATACATCAGTTAAGATGTACAAAGATGCTGGTGTTCCAGAATGATGCTTTAGACGATTACATGTACCATGAAATATACCAGGATGATGCATTATGTTATGAGATTGCGTTGAATCAGGTTATTAGTACTTATGATCAATATGTATGTATCTATTTCAAAATACAGTGTATGTCATTGTTCACACTGTTGGGATTTTGTCCGCAGTGTGCAGACATTTTGTCCGATGGGATTTTGTCTGGGTGGGATTTTGTCCGGGTGGAATTTTGTCCGGGTGGAATTTTGCCCGGGTGGGATTTTGTCTGGGTGGGATTTTGCCCGGGTGGGATTTTGTCTGGGTGGGATTTTGCCTGGGTGGGATTTTGTGGGTGGGATTTTGTCTGGGTGGGAATTTTGTCCGGGTGGGATTTTGTCTGGGTGGGATTTTCTGGGTGGGATTTTGTCCGGGTGGGATTTTGTCCGGGTGGGATTTTGTCCGGGTGGGACATCCTTACAGTCAGAATTGTAAATCGACGCCTTTACTAACATAGATGCCTTCTGGAAGTGTGAATGTCGGGTCTTTTCATTTCATGTCGATACATAATAGTCAAATTGATGGTATTGTTATTTATTATCTTAAATGAAAGAAGGTGCATGACATGGTTGCGCTGTAATTGTATATATACTCTCCCAAAAAAGAAACGCATATAGGAATTTCAACTGCATTTTTATGTTTATTTTGAAACATCTTGTAGGCTTTATGAGTCAATGAAATATAGCGAAATTGCACACTGGAAATGCAGACTTATCCGTCTTTGGCACCAACTCGAGGAAAGCCAGTTTGAGTGTCACATGGAGACGTGTGGTGGCGCTGAAGTCAATACCTCGTGTGACCACCGTGGGCATCAAGAACTGCACGGCATCGCCTCGGCAGCGAACGAATAAGTCTCAGAATATCGTGTTGCCCTATCGCAGCCCACTCTACCTGTAGTGCGTGTGCGAGTTGCTGAAGTGTCTGGGGCTGAGGGTTACGGCGTCGCACCCGTCTGTCCAGGGCATCCCACAGATGTTCGATCGGGTTTCAGTCCGGTGATCTTGAGGGGCAGGGGAGCACATTGATGTTGTGGTTCTGGAGGAAGTCTCTAGTGTGACGTGCTGTGTGGGGCCTGGCATTGTCCTGTTGAAACAACTCCCTCTGGCGATCAATGATTGGAAAGATATGTGGGCGTAGGATTTCGTCACAGTACTGTTGAGCTGTCAGGTTGCCCTGGATCATCACCAAATCACTTCTCCTACGGCAGGTGATCTCTCCCCACATCATAACACTGTCCCGGCCGAATCTGTCCACTTGGGGAACGCAAGCGTTGGCGAAACGTTCACGTCGACGTCTGTACAACCGCATTCTTTCCATCGCGTCGTTCCAATAGAAATCGTGATTCATCACTGAACCAGATTCTACGCCAATTCGGTAGGTTCCAGGCCTGAACGTTGGTGCACCATTGAACTCGATGTCGACGATGTTGTTGTCGAAACACAGGGCCAAAATAAGGTCTTCTGGCACGTAAACCAGCCTCTCTCAACCTGGTCCTGACGGTCTGTGCAGAAAGCCGCCTCAATCCGCGTATTTGTCGAGCGGTACTGGTCGCCGTAGCTGTACGATGACGCAGGTGGTGTACCCGGATGTAGCGATCCTGTGCCGCAGTGGTCGCTCGAGGTCGCCCACTACGAGGGGCATCTGCTACCGCATTCTGCCGGCGATATCTCTCCCAGAGCCGTGAACTGGTGCTTTGGTGAACATTCATGCGTCGGGCAACTGCACGTTGAGACTGGCCAGCTTCAAGCAAACCAATGGCGATATGACGGTTGGCTTCACTTAGACGTGGCATTTTGCGTTCGTCAACAATATTCCAAATACAGTGAATAATCGACAGACAGCGATCAACCTTTTATACCCATCATTGTGACTATCTGATCCCCAACTTTCACGTGCATTGCATGTGAATTGTGTATTCTGTGACACTACACGCCGAAATTGAAAATCATGCTGTTAAATACGGGTATTTTACAGATGGTGCGTTTTGTTGTGATGTTTCAAAACATAAACACCATAGGACTCATAAACAGAGCAAAACCTTTTGTAAAATGAATCACGTTTTAATTCATTGCTACATGAAATTGCTATTTTCATGATGCGTTTCTTTTTGGGAGAGTATATAATAAATCATGCATAACCATCAAGACGAAAGGGGGCGGTGGGGTACCCTAGTGGTTAAAGCGTTGGCTCGTCACGCCGAAGACCCGAGTTCGATTCCCCACATGGGTACAATGTGTGAAGCCCATTTCTTGTGTCCCCTGCCGTGATCTTGCTGGAATATTGCTTATAGCGGCGTAAAACATTACGTTTACTCACTCACTCACTCAGTCAAGACAAAACCGAGCAAACCACACGTGAACGCCTGTTTACATGTATGGCAACCCGTGAAGATCCGGGTTAGAAGTCATCTTCAGCAACCCATGTTCGTGGTAAGATGCGACTAACGGGATCGGGTGGTCAGACTCGCTGACTCTGTTGAAGCCGTATCCCAATTTCTTAGGTCGATGCTGACATTAGTCACTGGATTATATGGCCCGAACTAGACTATTTATAGAAAGACGCCATATGTGGCGTTTAACAAACAGCAAACAAACCTGTATAGGCGGATCATTAAAATCATTCTCTTAATACCCAAGTGTTTGGCCTGGTCCATTGTATGAAATAGGTAACAGGCAGGAGATTAGCAGTGCACTGGACCATGGAGAGTTTGTTCTTATATGCTGTAGGGGTTATGGGCTGTAGGGGTTATGGGCTGTAGGGGTTATGGGCTGTAGGGGTTATGGGCTGTAGGGGTCATCATGGGTGTAGGCTGGGGTTATGGGCTGTAGGGTTATGGGCTGTAGGGGTCATGGGCTGTAGGTTATGGGCTGTAGGGGTTATGGGCTGTAGGGGTGGGGCTATGGGCTGTAGGGTCATGGGCTGTAGGGGGTTATGGGCTGTAGGGGTTATGGGCTGTGGGCTGGGGGGTATGGGCTGTAGGGGGTCATGGGCTGTAGGGGGGTTATGGGTCATGGGGTGTAGGGGGTTATGGGCTGTATGGGGGTTATGGGGTGTAGGGGGGGCTGTAAAGGGTTATGGGCTGTAGGGGTTCATGGGCTGTAGGGGTTATGGGCTGTAGGGGTTATGGGCTGTAGGGGTTATGGGCTGTAGGGGTTATGGGCTGTAGGGGTTATGGGCTGTAGGGGTTATGGGCTGTAGGGGTTATGGGCTGTAGGGGTTATGGGCTGTAGGGGTTATGGGCTGTAGGGGTTTGGGGCGGTTACCGTATAGGAAGTCATCCTCGTTTCTTATATAGCAACAAGGTTTTTGATATTTTCGACAAAGAATTTAATCAATTTATCACAGTTTTATTCTCAAAGACCACAGAAATCACATGTTTTTTAAATATATATTGGTGTTTCTTTTGATTTATTTTCCTTCAAAGCTCAAGAATAACAATGTCAAGGCTATGTATTAAAATGAGTATCATTCATTGCTAAATACAGTGTTCATTGACAACGCGGAAGTATGGTATTTACCATTATTAATGTCATAAGGCATAATTCTCAATAACAGTAAATCAATGGAACCACTTTAAGCTCTTCACTTTTAAGCAAAAATATGTTGTATACAGTTCGTAGTTGCATGGTGCACTAATAAATAACGATACACCTAGATACTAGAAACGGTTCAGGAAGTGAAGCATTCCGATATAGCTGGACCTTGTTTGAAAATATGTTGATCGCATCAATTGAATGAAAAGTGAAACTAGTAAAAGGATAGGTTACATCTAAAGATCGTTGCATATCGAGATTTGATCCCTAAAATACATCACAGAACTTTTTTTAGAACACGTCATTCGTCAAAGGGACCGGATCCTGACATTCGATGACGTCATGAGTGCTACTGAGCGTTGATAAGTGCAGCGACAGTTGCTACAAGAATGGCGACCCTTAGGGACAAACCTCGGAGGGACTCTGAAACAGAACATATACTCAGTTTCGGTATTTATTTCACACACTATTAACAATTCCGAAGAGTTAGGAACGAAGGCACCCTTAGAAGGAAGTGCATTACTTTGATGAAGGTGTGAGTGAGTGAGTGAGTGAGTGAGTGAGCATGGTTTTACGCCGCTTTTAGTAATATTCCAGCAACGTCACGGCGGGGGATACCAGAAATGGGCTTCACGCACTGTACCCATATGGGGAATCGAACCCGGGTCTTCGGCGTGACGAGCGAACGCTTTAACCAATAGGCTACCCCACCGTTCCAGGTAAAGAGCATGATCTAGGTAATGACAGACCAAGGAAGGTATTAAGAAAGAAAGTGGAATTCGAACCGATGACCATAGTATATTGGCATTGTTAAGGGACTGCACAACACAACCTTGGAACGGGTGTATGCAATCCCCTTTTGGATACTCTTTGTTTGCTTTGGGGCGATCGATCTATTGCGTGCCAAACTAGTGAGTGAGTCAGTTGGGTTCTATGCCGTTTTAGCAATATTCAAGCCATATCTCCGCGGGGAACACCAGAAATGTTCTTCACACATTGTACCCATGTGGGGAATCGAACCCGGGTCCTCGGCGTGACGACCGAACGCTTTCACCACTGGGCTACCCCTTTCTGTGTTGATCAGAGGCTATCCGGATAGAGGCTGAACGGTAAGGGGGTTTTATTTTAAAGCCACTTTGAGAAATATTTCAGTTATAACACTGTCTATATCTACTGACCTTGACCCGAGCATGCGTTGACCCATGTACTGGAGGTAGAGACCGAGTAGACAGCATTGGTGGTGACGTCATCACACGCTAGACCAGATGCTGAGATGGCGCAGAGATCTTGAACCACGCTTGCACTGACAGGAGAAATAGGTGTTTGCAGGGCATTTCGTATATTTCTTCTATCGTCTTTATCTTGATTTTAGCAAGCTGATCCTTACATCAATAATCGATTGATCGATTTTTTGTTGATGTATCAATATCAAATCGAATCAACATCTTATAAAGCCATTTATCAAAAGATTGATATATATTATAAGATGAATTAGGCGTTGTACAATTACCAATCAAGAAAACAAAAGTTTGACACAAATCTTGACAAACGGAAAATTCCAATCTCCCCTTCTGCTTGGAACCATCAACCTGTGTTTCCATTGTCTTATAAACTAAGCATAACGGTGCCACTTTTTCAGCATACATTATTTCTTTGAGAACAAAATCTCACTATATATACTGTATATTTTTGCGAAATTTTGATTTTTTTTGGGCTCGTTACTCCGAATATTTTCTCGTACTTTCATTTAATTTATCATTGGTTCAAATTTCTTTCAATAGCGTGAAATTACGTATTGCTTCAATTATTTTCTCCCTGTTTCGATTATTTCGTTAGTTTAATTATGTTCTCGAAATTTCGAGTAACGTCTCGTTGTTTCGATTATTTTCTCATTGATTAAGGTTTATTTCAAAAGCTCAAAATTACGAAACAACAATTCTGTGCTCGAAAGTATATAATCGAAGAAACGAGAATAATAAAAAAATTAAAAAATATAGACAATTAATTGAAATAACGAGAAATTTCGATTGAAACTCAGATTAAGCTACCAATGTGGCACCATTCGGCCTTCGTATTAGTCAAGAAGAACAGATAATTCAATAGAAATCTTAAAGCGTTGAAGAAATTGTTTCTTTTAGCATCTCATAGCTGGACTACTGGGAGAGACTAGTTATGAAAATGGGGGCGTGGTAACCTCGCTAGCTTGTGATCCAGGGAGCTTAAGGTGCTGGCATCGAGCCCACCTGTGACAGGGTGTAAAACCTTGGAGTCAACTTTGTGTGCAGACTCTTTCAGTGTTGTCACAGCCCCTAGTGTACAGTACACAACCTTGTGCACTTAAAAGAACCCACAAATCCGTTGGTATATGACCAGATGGTGGCCACGTGAATACGTGCAAACACCTAGTTGCTGGTGCAGCAACCCGCAGTAAACTTGGACAAAATACTGTGACTATGTGTCCCAGTCCACCCAGCTGTGAATGGGTACCTCGTAAGGATGGGGCAGCCGCAATAACTTGGTGCGCATAGTGGCTGCACAAGTTGCATGATCCCCAGGGAGTTGAGATTGAAAATATGATGTGCCGTTGAGACTGACATCCAATGAGCGAGGGAAAAACAAAGCGCCTTTGAGCAGCTGAGCGGGATGTTGGCGCTATACAAAATATTAGTATGATGATTATGCTATTTCACCTACTAGCAATTGGACACTTGATCTCTGAGATTTGACATGTAGAAGGTCGTTTGACATTCGCAGCTGTCTGTCAGTACTGCAACATAAATGATGAAAAATACAACCAAGCTTAATATTTTTATCAAGATTACAAAGACCGCCATAATGCTCATGTTTGATTAAGGTTACAACATTCAAGACCAAATAAAGTTACAATCTGTTCTGTGGTTGATGAGAACCGACGTATCGAAGACAGCATAATGATGTATGACGTAATTCCTTTTCATATTTTTTTATTTATTTATTTATTTATTATTTATTTATTTATTTATTTATTTATTTATTTATTTTAATATTTTTATTAATTAATTATTTATTTATTTATTATTTAAGTGTCATTCTTTTATTATTTATTTTATTTTTATTCATTTATTTTATTTTCATTTTTGGGGGTGGGGGGTGGGTGTTGGTATTGTTCATAAGTTCGCATGATAAAAAGGGCACACTTGGTTTTGTATCCCATTGCCATATATTCCTGGTACTACTAAGGGGCGCAACTCTGTATTACAAATAGAGGGGCCTTATACAACTTGACCTACTGCACATGTGCCTCTTGATGGCATCTGGAAGGCATCCCACTGCAGGAAGACAGGAACCGTAAAGGTTGTAATAATTTTCCACATTTCGGGAACGACGGGATTGTTTCAAAACTAACATTCAGTTGGAACTTACCACATGTCTCGCTTGAGAGGGCGTTCACTCTGGTCACCTCGTCCTGGGCAACTTTCATTTTCTCAGCCCTCTTGTCACAGCCTGCTTCCTCTGTTGCACCCGCCAGACAGGCAAGGTAACTCTTCGCTGCTCTTTGGGATATACACACAGGGCATCATTTGACAAGAAATAATAACAAGCGTGCGTGAGTGAGTTTAGTTTTACGCCGCACTCAGCAATATTCAAGCTATAAGGCGGCGGTCTGTAAATAATCCACTGTGGACCAGACAATCCAGTGATCAACATCATGGACATCGATCTCCGCATTTGGGAACCGGTGACACGTGTCAACCAAGTCAGCGAGCCTGACCACCTGATCCCGTTCGTCGCCCTTTACGACAAGCATGGGTTACTGAAGATCTGTATTCTAACCTGGATCTTCACGGGTATGGGAATCATAGACAAATACGGACTGTCTCACATAATACATTCAACACGTGCTTGAGTGAGTGTAGTTTTACGCCACATCGAAGAATTATCCAGCAGTATCATGGTGGGGAAGACATTGCAAACGTTTGGTCAAGCCAACGACATCGTCGTGACGGGAATTAATTCTGTATAAATAAATTACCTACGTAACACATTCGTAGATTCCAAACACCATATTAGTAGATTACATATAATTTGGAGGTTACACCACAGTTAACATATTATAAGCGTAGAATATTTGGTGAGTTCATCTCTTGTGGTGTTTTTTATATAAGTTATTGCAACTGCGTCTGAACATCAACATGACGAGGTTGATATTTCCGATATTCAATAACACGAGTGATGAATCCCATTTACCATTGTTACATTACTGTTTCCTTTAAATAAAAGTTTGTATCAAAATTTACATCAGAAACTTATCCAAATCTAACGTATATATCATGCGTAGGGATACATGTTTTCCATTGCGTGTGAACCAAACTAAACAACCTGTTTACTCCTTTTGGGCATATTCATTTGCCGAGAAAAAAGTTCCTCGGATTGTTAAAAAGAACACTTGAGATTTTTATTGCTGAAAAGAGTTTTGCAGAATAATCTGCAGGTAGCAACAATTCTGTGCCATTTGATTATATCTGTGGTGTAATTTCACTTTAATATTTAGCTTTGGAATCAAATTGAACTCTCAAGGGGAAAAAGTCCCACTTCCGGTCACTTATATATGACTGAATATAAGTGTATAACATTACATATTGCATATCATAAGAAATAAATAATATTACAAGGTTATTCAGCATTACAAGGTAACACGAAACTACTTACATGCATTTCTGCGAATCCGAAGCGCTTGCTATACTTGATTCATAGGTGGTGGTACAGATGTCACATGAAGTCCCATCTGTAGTGTAGATCATCCCTGAAGCAGGGTGAGAGAGTGTGTTTAGATTGACGCCCCTTTTAGCCATATACCAGCAATATCACGGCGGGGGACACCAGAAATTGGCTTCACACAATGTGCACATGTGGGGAATCGAACCCGGGTCTTAGGCGTGACGAGCGAACGCCGTTACCATTAGTCTACCCCACCGCCCCTCCATGAAGCAGAACAAGATTGCCGCATATTTTCAAACATTCACATGTTGTAAAAATGTTGTAGAAATGGTCATTGTAACTTAGTTATCCAAAAAATATGAAATATACATATTGATGGTATGTATAGATATACATACTGATGGTATGTGTAGATATACACTCAGGAGCAAAAGATAATAAAATTCTCAGTTTGATTTTCGATTGAAAAGGTGATCGAAACATCCCAACAAGTGACAGTGTTGGCGCTTGGTCATCATATAAACAAACACATCTAAATAAATATTTATTTAAAAAAAAATGTTTGAAAACTTTGTTTAAATGTGTTTACAAAAAATAAAGGAACAATCGCATTACAAACAACTATTGAGGATCGTAGACATTGTATCTCATAAAAACACTTTTTCCAACCCAAATTTACTACACTCCAAACATGGTAGGATTGTGAATTGTTAATGCATTTCTTACCTCGGTCTTCATTAAACAAACAACTACACAGCATTAGTAACATTTACTGTTGCATGAATGTTCATGGTGAAATAGACATTATCAAGTTTGACACCGGTTCTTTCAAATTTGAGCTACATAACAAAAATTATGTCATATTGGGGATTACAGTACTTATGAGCTATGAGTCCCACACAGGGTTCGAACCCACACTCCCAGACTACCACACCCAATCGCCAGGACGATGGCAATCTAACCACATAACCACCGCGGATTCCACAAAATGGAAGTCTGACAACTGGTAGTCCAGATCACAAACCCTGTGTTCCCCTCTGATGAGAGTAAATAGACACGGATCCCATGAGCGAAGTTATGAATACACAGAGCCTTAAAGAAAGTGGTCACCACCACAGTAAAGTACAGATTCTAGTTCTAGAGAAAGTGTAATCTCAAATGTAGCATGTTACACCACCACAGTAAAGTACAGATTCTAGTTCTAGAGAAAGTGTAATCCCAAATGTAGCATGTTACACCACCACAGTAAAGTACAGATTCTAGTTCTAGAGAAAGTGTAATCCCAAATGTAGCATGTTACACCACCACAGACTAGTTCTAGAGAAAGTGTAATCCCAGATTCTAGTTACACCACCACAGTAAAAGTACAGAGTTCTAGGAAAGTGTAATCTCAAAAGTGCAGCAAGTTACACCACCACAGTAAAGTACAGATTCTAGTTCTAGAGAAAGTGTAATCCCAAAATGTAGCATGTTACACCACCACAGTAAAGTACAGATTCTAGTTCTAAAGAAAGTGTAATCTCAAATGTAGTATGTTACACCACCACAGTAAAGTACAGATTCTAGTTCTAGAGAAAGTGTAATCCCAAAATGTAGCATGTTACACCACCACAGTAAAGTACAGATTCTAGTTCTAGAGAAAGTGTAATCTCAAATGTAGCATGTTACACCACCACAGTAAAGTACAGATTCTAGTTCTAGAGAAAGTGTAATCCCAAAATGTAGCATGTTACACCACCACAGTAAAAGTACAGATTCTAGTTCTAGAGAAGTGTAATCTCAAAAATGTAGCATGTTACACCACCACAGTAAAGTACAGATTCTAGTTCTAAAGAAAGTGTAATCTCAAATGTAACATGTTACACCACCACAGTAAAGTACAGATTCTAGTTCTAGAGAAAGTGTAATCCCAAAATGTAGCATGTTACACCACCACAGTAAAGTACAGATTCTAGTTCTAAAGAAAGTGTAATCCCAAAATGTAGCATGTTACACCACCACAGTAAAGTACAGATTCTAGTTCTAGAGAAAGTGTAATCCCAAAATGTAACATGTTACACCACCACAGTAAAGTACAGATTCTAGTTCTAGAGAAAGTGTAATCTCAAAATGTAGCATGTTACACCACCACAGTAAAAGTACAGATTCTGGTTCTAGAGAAAGTGTAATCCCAAAAATGTAGCATGTTACACCACTCACAGTAAAGTACAGATTCTAGTTCTAGAGAAAGTGTAATCTCAAAATGTAGCATGTTACACCACCACAGTAAAGTACAGATTCTAGTTCTAAAGAAAGTGTAATCCCAAAATGTAGCATGTTACACCACCACAGTAAAGTACAGATTCTAGTTCTAGAGAAAGTGTAATCTCAAATGTAACATGTTACACCACCACAGTAAAGTACAGATTCTAGTTCTAAAGAAAGTGTAATCTCAAAATGTAGCATGTTACACCACCACAGTAAAGTACAGATTCTAGTTCTAGAGAAAGTGTAATCTCCAAATGTAGCATGTTACACCACCACAGTAAAGTACAGATTCTAGTTCTAGAGAAAGTGTAATCCCAAAATGTAGCATGTTACACCACCACAGTAAAGTACAGATTCTAGTTCTAGAGAAAGTGTAATCTCAAAATGCAGCATGTTACACCACCACAGTAAAGTACAGATTCTAGTTCTAGAGAAAGTGTAATCCCAAATGTAGCATGTTACACCACCACAGTAAAAGTACAGATTCTAGTTCTAAAGAAAGTGTAATCTCAAATGTAGCATGTTACACCACCACAGTAAAGTACAGATTCAAAAGTTCTAGAGAAAGTGTAATCCCAAAATGTAGCATGTTACACCACCACAGTAAAGTACAGATTCTAGTTCTAGAGAAAGTGTAATCCCAAAATGTAGCATGTTACACCACCACAGTAAAGTACAGATTCTAGTTCTAGAGAAAGTGTAATCCCAAAATGTAGCATGTTACACCACCACAGTAAAGTACAGATTCTAGTTCTAGAGAAAGTGTAATCTCAAAATGTAGCATGTTACACCACCACAGTAAAGTACAGATTCTAGTTCTAGAGAAAGTGTAATCTCAAAATGTAGCATGTTACACCACCACAGTAAAGTACAGATTCTAGTTCTAGAGAAAGTGTAATCTCAAATGTAGCATGTTACACCACCACAGTAAAGTACAGATTCTAGTTCTAGAGAAAGTGTAATCTCAAAATGTAGCATGTTACACCACCATAGTAGAGTACAGATTCTAGTTCTAGAGAAAGTGTAATCTCAAATGTAGCATGTTACACCACCACAGTAAAGTACAGATTCTAGTTCTAGAGAAAGTGTAATCTCAAAATGTAGCATGTTACACCACCACAGTAAAGTACAGATTCTAGTTCTAGAGAAAGTGTAATCTCAAAATGCAGCATGTTACACCACCACAGTAAAGTACAGATTCTAGTTCTAGAGAAAGTGTAATCTCAAAATGTAGCATGTTACACCACCACAGTAAAGTACAGATTCTAGTTCTAGAGAAAGTGTAATCTCAAAATGTAGCATGTTACACCACCACAGTAAAGTACAGAATCTAGTTCTAGAGAAAGTGTAATCCGAAATGTAAAATCTTACATTTGATCACTTTCTAATAGGCATTGTGTGTTCAATTTCTGTAAACTGTTGTTCACTTTTTCAGTTCAATCATTGGAAACATCAGCAACATATTTAATCTTCACATGTCATATGTATGGGAGTTGTCACATCACAGAATGCACCATCTATCAAGTACACATTTACGAAAGTTTCATAGTTTATAGAGATTAAATGCATTACCTACACAAAAATACGAATCTTTCACAGTTATGGAAAATGTTGTCAAAACCGTTCTTTACATAATGCTAACATTCTTTAAGTAAGTTTAACTATGAAATTAATTTGTAATGGGTGTTTGCATGAAATAAGCCAAAAACCCAGCCAGACAAACTTCAAAATGTTACCAGCCCAAAATGGATTAAACCAGACCACACAATCCAAAGAAAATTACTCAGATGTATGGAACATTTTTTCTAAAAATTTTTACCAGACAGTCGGGCTGGCTAGCTGCATATTTGGACCGTCCGTCAGAACACTAGCCCATCTTGGGCTGTCGGACGGGCCTTATTTCATACACTAGTGTTTGACTCTCTTACCTAAAAGCAACAGAAACACCACGGGTTTGGCCATACTCCTGCTGTTAGGGGACATCGACATCAGAGAATGACAAGACCAATGAGTTCCAAAACACAGTCCCCTCACATGAAATGGCATCACTACCGTTGCTATGTGACTGTTGACTGTTTGAGGTTATTAAATCTTATCGCATGACGTGACACAATCACTGAAACATAATTGGTGTTATTATTATTCATTTTGATAAAAGGCAAAAGCAAGATACAGCATGTATTTGTCTGTTGTGGTTTCAAACTCCAAACACACTTTAATTCCCATTAAAACATTACAAGCAAATTTACATCATAATATTTAGTAAATTTGGTTTATACGCTATCTGAGTGATGTCAATCTACGTTGTTATGTGGAATTGTGCCAGCGAGCCTTCATCTAAAGACTGGGTGCATCGTGTGACAATCTTTACATTTCCCAACTAACAAGGACTCTGATTGGTATAAATGATAAATCAAATACATTATAAGGCCAAACCATGTATCGGTACCATCAGTATTTGACTTGTTTACTTGTTTTGTTTCTTGAAGAATTATTACAATTTTATGGATATTGTTGTTTGTTGCTTAACGCCGCATTGTTCCAGCTATATGACGTCAGTCTGTAAATAATCACGTCTGGACCAGACAATCCAGTGGTCCAGAGCGTGAACATAGATCTACGTAGATGGGATACGATGACATGTGTCATCCTGACTACCTGACCCTGTTAGTCGCCTCTGACAACAAGCACGGGTTGCTGGACATCAATTCTAACTCGGATCTTCTCGGGTCTATGTCGCTCAATATTCCAACAACTGAATCCTGTGGTGTTTGCGTTTCACAACATTTAACATTTCTGGTATCCCCCGCCGTGATATTGCAGGAATATTGCTAAAAGCGGCGTAAAACTTAACTCACTCACTCACTCACAACATGATGTTTACAGAGGACCAGGCACCTCGCTTGCACAAACGGTGTTTGATCGGAGAAACAAAATTCCAGGCCAAAGTAAAGCTTTCAATAGGTTTTATGTGTAAATGTGGCCATTTTCTAAATGGGAGTTTTTGAGAGAAAGAAGAACGTTCACATCCTTGGCCTTGCTTCACATTTCGTTCAAGAAAAACAATGAACTACGCTTATGTGAGATACACATTTTATTCAACGAGAATTGTTTTGAAAAAATAAATATTCATGCATAATTTAACCTTAAGCAGCATATGACTAATTAACATTCCTTAATTAAGTTTGGCATTCCTCAAGTGACGCCACGTCAATGCTCTAAATCTTTTCCGTTTTGATGATTTGAAGTTAATTTCTTGTCGCAGTTGACAGATTTCTGTTTTCTATGCTTGGATATTAAGATATGTTTCAGTTTAGTATATTGATACACTGACTCTTCCGATTGGAGAACTCGGTGTTTTACGAAAACATCGTACAATATGGTTTAAGAATAAACAGGTTGACGGGAGAACGAAGTTCTGCACTCTTTACTACATAATACTCCATTCAATAATTAATCATCAATTCATCAGTTATTGTTACCACTATCAAGTTAAACCACATCAAAGTATTACCACATCATCAGTATTGTTACCACATCATCAGTATTGTTACCACATCATCAGTATTGTTACCACATCATCAGTATTGTTACCACATCATCAGTATTGTTACTTAAAACAGTGTCAGTATACTCATGCAATTTCATAGATTCCACCTCCATTTCAAGAATAAACGAGCTACACTTTAACTGCCATGACGTCATCGCTTGTTATTGTTCTCCAAGAATCCCAGCAAACGCTGCCGCAGTGATGATGATCATCGGAGTTAGCGTCTTGGAGGAATCTGACAATAAAGGAATTTTCTTTTAATAAAGGCGACAAAACATTTTACATAATCATAAAATATCAGCTGTCAGAATCCATCGAATGATTGGACTTGCATGCTTCCAAGTATTTGGAAGCATGCAAGTCCAACTAAAGTCCAATAAAAGTCCATCAAAAGCAGAACACATGTCTCACACATGTTCATCACAAGTCCAACCCTTAACGAACGTTACAAAACTAATAGTTAGAGAGGCGACGATTGAACAAAACTAACAATACATTGAGTGGTATTTGGAAGTGATATGATACCCTCATGGAGGTAAATTTGCTAGGTGCTAACATCCATCGGATAACAGAGTAAGAACATAAACCTACACGCCCTCTTCCTATTATACAGAAGCCCATTGGTGAACACATGGCAGTTTTCCCTTGTCGAGTAGTGAGTGAGTGAGTTTAGTTTTACGCCGCACTCAGCAATATTCCAGCTATATGGCGGCGGTCTGTAAATAATCGAATCTGGACTAGACAATCCTGTGATCAACAGCAAGAACATCGATCTGCGCAATTGGGAACCGATCCCATTACGACAAGCATGGGTTACTGAAGATCAATATTCTAACCCGGACCTTCATGGGTATTATTGAGTAGAACTTACTCTAAGGGACCGTTCATAATTTAAGGCTGTGTGTGTATTGCTGACCTCCCCTATTCCTCCTGCACTTAATTGATGACCCATCTTCATAACAAAATGGGTGTCCCCCCCCCCTTAAAATCATTATCACCACACGCACGCACGCACGCACGTACGCACACACACACATACACACACACATAGCCATAAATTATTAACGGTCCCTATGACAAGTTTAATAGTAAATAGCTATTCACACACCCTGTTTCAGATAACACTGACTGACTGAGTTTGGTTTTACGCCGCTTTTAGCAATATTCCAGCAACATCACGGCGGGGGCCACCAGAAATGGGCTTCACACATTGTACCCATGTGGGGAATCGAACCCGGGTATTCGGCGTGACGAACCATCGCTTTAACCACTACGCTATCCCACTGGGAATATTTCGCTCATATGACGACGTGCATGCGTGTGTATGTGTATGTGCGGCTGCTTGTACTAGCCCAGACTTAGGCTGGTTTTATAGTGCTAGCCCACTGAGATACCATGCCGCAGTGAAGCATGAATACCCCACTCAGACACATTATACTGACTCCGAGCTGACCAGTCCTTGTTGTACCCATTAATGCGGAGCGCCAGGCAGGAACCAACAAGTACCATATTTTAATGTCTTTTGGTATGACGCGGTCGGGGATCGAACCCGCGACCTTCCGCTCTCCGGGCGGACGCTCTAACCACTACACCACGGAGGCGGTCAGGTCCGTGTGATAGTCTTTGTTTATATCTACCAGGACCTCAAGGGGAGGTGGGGTAGCTTAGTGGTTAAAGCCTTCGCTCGTCACGCTGAAGACCCGGGTTCGATTCTCCACATGGCTACAATGTGTGAAGCCCATTGCTGGAGTCCCCCGCTGGAATACTGCTAAGTCACTCACTCACTCACTCACCTTGACCTCCGCACACGTCCATCCATTTCTGCCGAGTCAGCTCAATGAAGGCCTCATTTGTCTTGACCCCATCACATCCCAGCTGTGTGGCGTTAACGGCACATTCATTCTGTAGGACACTTGAGCTGTCAATAAGATGTTGATTTATCACATGTGTCGCATAGAAGAACTATTGAAACGTTCGTTCATTCATACTCATATATGTGTCTGAGGATGTGTCTGAATATGTGTCTGAGATCTGAGGATGTGCCTAAATATGTGTCTGAGGATGTGCCTAAATATGTGTCTGAGGATGTGCCTAAATATCTGAGGATGTGTCTGTATGTGTCTGAAGGATGTGTCTGAATATGTGTCTGAGGATGTGTCTGTATGTGTCTGAAGGATGTGTCTGAAGATGTGTCTGAAGGATGTGTCTGAAGGATGTGCCTGAGGATGTGTCTGAATATGTGTCTGAAGGATGTGTCTGAGGGATGTGTCTGAATATGTGTCTGAAGGATGTGTCTGAAGATGTGTCTGAGGATGTGTCTGAATATGTGTCTGAGGATGTGTCTGAAGGATGTGTCTGAAGATGTGTCTGAGGATGTGTCTGAATATGTGTCTGAGGATGTGTCTGAGGATTGTCTGAAGGATGTGTCTGAATATGTGTCTGAGGTTTTTCGAACCACAGACCTCTCTACGGTCAGACTACAATTCACTAGACCACGGAGGGGGCCTTTGAACTGATTCCATGTGTCATCTCAGAATGATATGCCATTGCCAAACGCGTTCTTTACAGGTTTGTTAAATTCAAATATGAGCATACATACATACATACATACATACATACATACATACATACATACATACATACATACATACATACATACATACATACATACATACATACATACATACATACATACATACATACATACATATACACACACACACTCACGTTTTCAAGTGAGAATGGTATGACAACTTTTTTTATTCTAGAGCACGACGTTTCTCGCTTGAAAACGATACAAGAACCTGTATCGAAACGTCGTGCTCTAGAATAAAAGAAGTTGTCATCCATATATACTTGTTCTATCATTTTCCTGATTTTGTTAACAATATGTTTAGAAGCCATGCTGGCTTGATTCACCAACTAGCATGCGACCAGCTGCCGATTGAGGTCTGAGCTGTAGTATTCCAATTCACATCGGCAGCTATCTGTCAGGACTGAAAGTAAAAAATATAACATATATAAAGTAAATCTGTAAATCTGCAAGACATTTTACGTCAGTTTTACGTCGAGCCCACGAAGGGACTAATTTATGGCTAGGGGTAGGGGTGGAAGTGGGGTGATGATTTAAAGAGTGTGGGGTGTCACACAAAGAATTATGCTGAAAAATTATGGGAGGAGGCTCATTGACTTTTTACAAGACATGCGGGGCAGGGGGGGGGGGGGTTCACTTACTTTGTACATAAATATTAGAGGGGGTCATTCAGATTGTATACGCTTCTCAAAACAAACAATCAGCAATCCGTCGTCAACATTTAACAAGTACTCACGGCATGGTGTGGCCCCATTGGAGTGGATTCTGTCCATTTCATCCTTGGCCACCTTCAGTTTGTCGGGCCGGGTGTCACACCCAGTGCCTGTCGCCGACACCAAACATTGGATATACACCCGAGACGCCCTGCGGCAACAAGTACAATGTAAATAGATGAAGCGCTTTGAGCATGCACTAGTGTGTGGATTATAGCGCATAACAAATGGTCATTTGTGTTACTAATGTTGTTTTAGTCCGCACTTATCAATGTTCTTGAGAAAGGGGGTGCACACTTCGTTTTCACGAGATTTTCAATGGCCATTTACCAGCGTTCGAAATAACTGCCTGTCCGACCGCCCGGGACGGGTTATTTTTAACACGGGCTGCCAGATTCTCAAATTCACTTGCCCGAAGGTCGGGTTAAAATTTAGACATGTATATGAAGATATTCAGCATTCAGGATAATAGATCATTATTAATTCACTCGTAAGAATAAATGATGAATTCCAATTGGATGATAAACTACGTCGCTTAAATTATTTGCGGGCAGGTCGTTTTGGTGAGGGCTGGCAAGTTTTACATCTAACCAGCCCTGTGGTCTGGCTGAAATTTTTGGGAGTTTCATACCCTGCATTTACTAAACTTTCAAGACTTTGTTATGAGTGAGTGAGTGAGTGAGTGAGTGAGTTATGTTTTACGTCGCACTCAGCAAAATTCAAGCTATATGGCGGCGGTCTGTAAATAATCGAATCTGGACCAGACAATCCAGTGATCAGCAGCATGGGCATCGATCTACGCAATTGGAATTTCTCTTATGAATGAACGAGGCTCTAATATTGTTTTTCCTTTCAAATTTCTCTGTAGCTAATGAGTAATGAAAATAAGACATTTCAAAATAACATTTGAACGTACGCATAAAAATCAGAATCTGGAAATTTGTTTATACACCTTATAAAACATGCTACAATGTATACTCTTAAAACATTTCAGTGATAAGAAAGAACATGAATATCTCACTCGTGTAAAATACAACTGTACTGTGTATCCCACATTGCGTAGATCGATGCACGTGATGTTGATCACTGGATTGTCTGGTTCAGACTCGACTAATTTTTGTTTTGTTTTGTTTGTTTGTTGTTTAACGCCGCAATATTCAAGTCGGTCAGGCGACGGTCTGTAAATAAACAAATCTGGACCAGACGATCCAGTGATCAACACCATAAACATCGATCTACGCAATGTGTCATGTGTCAACCAAGTTAGCGAGTCTGACCACCCAATCCCGTTAGTCGCCTCTTACGACAAACATGGGTTGCTGAAGGTCAATTCTAACCCGGATCTTCACGGGTCTTTTAAATATCGACATTCCAGCCTTAGGAGAATCCAATAATGCACAATACACATTGGACCCATGTCAGAGGCAAACTCGGGTATTGGACAACTCAACAAGATCTGGAACCCGACAGTCAGAAATCGATTCGTTTTGTCTCGAAGGTCCTAGAACCTACGCGCATCTGTCTTCGTCGGCTGTAAGAACATTGATGAATTTGTCGTAGTTGGTTTTGCAAACATCACAAAACAAACCGGCAGCAACGGGTACAAAACCTGAAACAAATAATCATGAAATATAACATAATGATAATAATATGTCTAACATAGGTTATGTGTAACCCGCTGATCCACCGCGACTTCCAGAGGGGTACACAAAGTCTATACTACCAGTTGTCCGACTTCCATTTTGTAGAAGTCGCGATGGCTGAGCAGGTTAGGCGGCTGACTTTGTGTGCTGGTGAGTAGGTGCCTGACTCTGAGGGTGTGGTTCGAATCCCGGATGGGACTCAACCCAAAAAATGTGCTAGAATCTTTACTGAGTAAGTGTAATCCCAAACATGTCATATGTTACAGTTGATCACTTTCTAAAATGGATAAATGGACTGTGTTCAACTCAAGTGTCATTTCTCAGGATGTGGAAAGAGTTTTGTAGTATCTATTGATGACAATGCTGTATATCAACACGATAGATCACTGGATGAAATGCGTGCGTGTTTTTCCAGTTTCATTATCAATATTCTTTGCTTCTATTTTGTAAGGACCGCCTCCGTGGTGTAGTGGTTAGAGCGTCCGCCCATACCAAAAGACGTTAAAATATGGTACTTGTTGGTCCCAGCCTGGCGCTCGGCATAATGGGTCCAACAAGGACTGGTCGGCTCGGAGTCAGTATAATGTGTCTGAGTGGGGTATTCATGCTTCACTGCGGCATGGTATCTCAGTGGGCTAGCACTATAAAACCAGCTTAATTCTGGGCTAGTACAAGCAGCCGCACATACACATACACACGCATGCACGTCGTCAAATGAGCGAAATATATTCTCAAGCACGACGTTAAACCCAATTTCACCTCACCTCACCTCTATTTTGTAAGAATGTTTGAGCCAGTTCATATTTGATACATGGTTCTGTCTCGATAATACAAAAAATTGGAATATTTGAAAAATATATCTACTAATTATAAAGCAAGGATATATTTGTATGGATGTACAAAATATAAATTAAAATAATATAAGTCAATATTAGAGAATAACAGGTTCGATTGTCTGCTAAACAGATTCCATTCGGAGAAAACGAAATTTATATGATATAATCACTTTATATGATCGATGACAACCGGTGTTCGGGGAAATACGCTAGTATTGCAATGAATCTTACCTACAACCAAAAGCAGAACGTGAGATCGGGTCATTTTCGTCTTCGTCTATCGATAAGTTATCCGTTTAGTGTGAGGTTGACAAGGATGATCTATGTGTTTCGACTCTGCTTTTACCAGAGATTTCTTTTGCATGTGGAAGGGTTTTATCGCTTCTATCATAATTAAACATCTGCTCACAGATGGATTAGTACATATATGATGATTGTCGTTCTCGCATGGTCTGTTTTCACACAATAGATCTAATTATTATCTAAGTTATCTAGCAATACTAATAAATCTAAGTTAGCCTCTGAAGCGAGGCGTGTCCTAGAATGCTTGTCTGTGTTTGTTGCTTCTGCTGATAATGATGAAGAGAAAATGTTAAGTCAAGTTTCCCGGCCTGTTATACTTGGTAGACTCTTCAAAAAAAGAAACGCATATGCCATGTTTCGAAGACATTACTGCGTTAGTTTAAGACCAATTAATTCATGAAATGTCAATGGTAAAAAGGTGACAGTTCACATGTCTATAGAGTTCGCCAACACAACAGCAGCCATTTTTGTTGTGTTTCCGTTTACTTGAGTCAACAAGATGGCGTCAAAGTCAGTGTATGGCCCCCATTGGCAGCAATTACTGCTCGACACCATCTCGGCAACAGACTGGATAAGTCGACGAAGTCGATCTTGCGGAATTCTTCCCACTCTTCTTGCAAAGCGATGGTCAATTGTGGAAGTGTGTGAGGCGTCTTTTGACGTTGACGTATACGTCGATCGAGTTTATCCCAGGTGTTCTATAGGGTTTAGATCTGGTGTTCGGGAAGGCCATGGCATGACATTGACGAAGTCGCTCTTGCGGAATTCTTCCCCACTCTTCCTGCAAAGCGATGGTCAATTGTGGAAGTGTGTGAGGCGTGTTTTGACGTGACGTATACGTCGATCGAGTTTATCCCAGGTGTTCTATCGGGTTTAGATCTGGTGTTCGGGAAGGCCATGGCAAGACATTGACGTTAGGTAGCGGACCGTGACGCGTGCTGTATGTGAAGTAGCGTTGTCATGCTGGAACAACTCTGTGGGTCCATAATCCGAAGCATGTGGCGTGCAAGGATTCCGTTGATGTACCGATTTGCAGTCAAATTCCCTGAACCACCACTAAATATAATCTTTGTTTGCTGGATATCGTAACCCACACCTCCTCCACCGAATCTGTCGACCTGTCGAATGCAATTAGCGAACAAAACGTTCATTTCACTGACGGTAGGTCTTCCATCTCGCCGGTGAAGAAGAAATCGTGACTCATCACTGAACCAGACTCGATTCCAGTTTCTAAGGCTCCAGTTCCGGACTCTACAACGCCACCGCTAGCGATTGCGCCGATGCAAGTCTCTCAAAACAGGGGCGACAACAGGCCTTCTTGGTCGAATCCCCACTTCACGCAATCGATTCCTGACAGTTTGGTCGGAAATTCTCCTCAAACCAGGGATGCGTTGTGCAGTCTACACCGCTGTGGCAAGACGATGACGCAAGTGAGCAACCCTGAAGTAGCGGTCCTGGGCTTGGGTAGTAACTCTTGGACGGCCGCTTCTTGGGCGATCTTGGGCGGAATTGGTCTGCAGGAAACGACCCCAAAGGTGAGATATGGTGCTCTGAAGAACGTTGAAATGTCGGGCAACTGCAGACTGCGACTCCCTTGGTTCAAGGCGGCCTATGGCGATGTTTCAATTGGCGGCACTCAGTTGTGGCATGATGACAAAATTAAACACAACGTTTGCCTCTTTACTTGCACGTGCATTTTACTTAGCATGTTTTCTTGGTCACGTTTTGGCGAATATTTCTTCAAACGATTCGAAAACAAGGGGCAAAGTTAAAATAGCCGCGTTTTGGCGCTGAAGCTGTTAACAATCACACAAAGATTACAACAGGAACTCAACCGTCAGGTAGCCCTGTATCGTATTACGGTACATGTATGGTCAGCCTGACCGCTGACATTCGCACTAGCACTACCCTCTGCTTTGAACAAACGTCAGGCCTATCTTCGGTAAACATCGACAGTTTCCGTAGATTTTTTTGTGACTTGGAAACAGAAAATGGCTCAACCTGGTTTTCGGGGTCTGCTGCGCTAACGCTTCGACACATGGATCTGAACGACCTCACTGATTGAATAGTTCGCATCTTTATTTTATCAAATTTGGTGACGAAATTATCGCCATTTATGTCCCGTATCTTCCATCGTTACAGGAAGCGGATATATGTTTCGATTGCCTGGTGAAATAGCTTGGGAAAGCGTTTAGATCCATATCAATCAATCTTTCATTCGGTAGAAAGGCCTTCGGCCCACGTACAATGTGAACATATGGAATACATTTATGAGTTAGATCCACATTAATGATGTTAATGACACATTTGTCATCATATTTAGCCTCTGTATTTTTGTAATTGACATGAAAAGCCATGTATTATCTTCTTTTTTTTCTGTTGCATAATGATTAAGTTCAATCCATTGTTATTTAACTGTGGGTGTGCTTATAAAAGTGTCGACTCTCAGTGACATAATACAGAAAATATATTCCATATCTTGACTTACTTTGGCCATATCATTTGTAAAAAACTAAACAGATCCATCCATCAACATACTATTTTTGACAGAATATTTGTGATCACAATAAACATGGTGAATCAAATGATCTGTACACAAAAATACACACGAATACACTGCTTAATACAATGAATTTGACACATTATTATACTGAACTGAATATAGAAATATACACAGTATGATCAGTATGTTAATACATTACCATACAAATACATACATTGCCTTAACAGTACATATGTTTGAAGATGAACTTTTTATTTGATGCAGTGATATTTGATGCAGTGATTGTTCCTATAGTGTGTTATGGTGCAGAAGTATAGGGGACCTTATAATGTATAATTATTGAAGATGTACAGCATAAAATGTGTACATATTTTCTCAAAATGTCTAAAACAACAAATAATGCAATGGTTTGGGGAGAATGTGGCAGAGCCCTCACCAAATGTCAACACCACACGGGACATTAAGTATTGGTGCAGGCTACTGTATTTGGATGAACACAGACTGCTTCGTCAATGCTACCTGATGGACTACACTGGCTGTGCGACATCGGCTACTCATATTACAAATATTCTGTTTAGGCGTGGATTTGAATATGTGTGGTTAACACAAGTTGTGAGAAATGAGAAAGATATTTCTTCACATTTTTAAACCATGGTTATCTGACAACCTACAACAATCATGGTGTAGTTCTGTCAACAGTTTAACTGATTCCTTCTATTGATATTTCATAATGTGTTCGTTTTCCTATTACCTAAAACACTGTAGCTGTATCTGGGGCTGGAGTAGGGTGGGGAACGGAGTACATTCAGATTTATGTATATCATAGTCATGTTATTTTCCCTATCCATTAGATAACACGCTGATGGTCTGATGTGTAATTAACATCTCGGTAGCATCAGGCAGATGTTGCCATACCATGACTATTGTTATACTTTTTAAAATCAATGCCTATATTGCATCACCATGGTCAACCCATGAAAAATGGAAGAATAGATATGGATGTTATATTGAAATGATACGTGCCAAATTAATAAAAATAATAAATATATTTTTCTTTATCATTATTACATTTTTGAAAGCACATACATTGTTAAAAGTACATGGTTGAATTAATCAGTTATGTTTTTCAAATGTATTAGAGCTATTTATTATTAAATATATAATGTGGTAAACAACCATTTTCTAGTTGCTGTTACTGGGCGTTCAGTTTATTTCCAGCATACGGCAGGAGAAAATATGACCAAATCATCGAAATATACGTCATCAAATTTGCTAAAATAATGATGCGAAAGTTCAATATGAAATTCAACCAATGTACACAATATCAATGCACACGTCGGTGTTGAAAATGGGGTCTGTGTCATTGTTTACATTACGCCTAGATTTACGGAAACTGTCGATGTTTACCGAAGAGAGGCCAGACGTTTGTTCAAAGCAGAGGGTAGTACTAATGCGAGGGTCAGTGGTCAAATATGAAATGCAGTTAGACAAATTGAATACCATGAACAGAAAGGTAAAAGACCGACCTACAAGCTCAACACATTTGTTTGTGTAAAACCGTAAGGTTTGATTGAACAGCAAGTTAAAATATTCGGGTTGTCCGGTTTTCGATCAGGTTTTTAGCATCGCGAGTGTCACACCCTTGTGTATTTTATGTGATGAGTGTAGCGGTATAATGTTCTAATGTTTTAATTATAACATATGAAAACAATATACGATTGCAAAAGTCTAGATTTTAAATTTTGAAATTTATTGTCCAAACAGTGATTCGAACCCCTGTGGTCCCCACTCACCATGAGCAGGGTGCAAATTATCAATGTAGTTTGCAACTGCCAGAATAACAGCATCTTTTCTTGTTTGGAATATGAATGGTCCTTTATTGTAAGTTAAACTCCATCATTCCCCTCTCCTCCTTTGACACTTAAGCATTTAGTGCAACGTGGGCCAAGAACTCGAATGATTTTGCTAATACATTCCATGATCAAATTTCCTTCCAATGTGTTTGGAAGAAAGTGTGTAATATAGGTAGATATAGCGAATGTTTACAAAGTGTGTAATATAGGTAGATATAGCGGAGGTATTGCAGTTTACATTAGGAAATCAGTAGCAAACTATTTCCATCGTGTACACGAAGACTGTGTGATTGTGATTTCCTGGTTAGTGAAATGTTTCTGATTAAACCAACGAAGACTTGGTGATTGTGTTTTCCTGGTTAGTGACATGTTTCTGATTAAAGCAACAGTTTTGGTTTTGTTTAGACTGATGCTGCTGCTGCATCTACTGCATCTACTGCATATAGACTGATGCTGCTTGCAACTGCATCTACTAACATAGACTGATGCTGCTGCAACTGCATCTACTAACATAGACTGATGCTGCTACAACTGCATCTACTAACATAGACTGATGCTGCTACAACTGCATCTACTAACATAGACTGATGCTGCTACAACTGCATCTACTAACATAGACTGATGCTGCTACAACTGCATCTACTAACATAGACTGATGCTGCTGCAACTGCATCTACTAACATAGACTGATGCTGCTACAACTGCATCTACTAACATAGACTGATGCTGCTACAACTGCATCTACTAACATAGACTGATGCTGCTACAACTGCATCTACTAACATAGACTGATGCTGCTACAACTGCATCTACTAACATAGACTGATGCTGCTACAACTGCATCTACTAACATAGACTGATGCTGCTACAACTGCATCTGCTAACATAGACTGATGCTGCTACAACTGCATCTACTAACATAGACTGATGCTGCTACAACTGCATCTACTAACATAGACTGATGCTGCTACAACTGCATCTACTAACATAGACTGATGCTGCTACAACTGCATCTACTAACATAGACTGATGCTGCTACAACTGCATCTGCTAACATAGACTGATGCTGCTGCAACTGCATCTACTAACATAGACTGATGCTGCTACAACTGCATCTACTAACATAGACTGATGCTGCTACAACTGCATCTACTAACATAGACTGATGCTGCTACAACTGCATCTCTACTAACATAGACTGATGCTGCTACAACTGCATCTACTAACATAGACTGATGCTGCTACAACTGCATCTACTAACATAGACTGATGCTGCTGCAACTGCATCTACTAACATAGACTGATGCATCTACTAACATAGACTGGATGCTGCTGCAACTGCATCTCGCTAACATAGACTGATGCTGCTACAACTGCATCTACTAACATAGACTGATGCTGCTACAACTGCATCTACTAACATAGACTGATGCTGCTACAACTGCATCTACTAACATAGACATGCTGCTACTGATAGACTGATGCTGCTACAGCTGCATCTACTAACATAGACTGATGCTGCTACAACTGCATCTACTAACATAGACTGATGCTGCTACAACTGCATCTACTAACATAGACTGATGCTGCTGCAACTGCATCTACTAACATAGACTGATGCTGCTACAACTGCATCTACTAACATAGACTGATGCTGCTACAACTGCATCTACTAACATAGACTGATGCTGCTACAACTGCATCTACTAACATAGACTGATGCTGCAACTGCATCTACTAACATAGACTGATGCTGCTACAACTGCATCTACTAACATAGACTGATGCTGCTACAACTGCATCTACTAACATAGACTGATGCTGCTACAACTGCATCTACTAACATAGACTGCTGCTGCTACAACTGCATCTACTAACATAGACTGATGCTGTATCTACAACTGGGTTGCATTCCTACTAACATAGACTGATGCTGCTACAACTGCATCTACTAACATAGACTGATGCCGGCAACGGCGCATCTACTAACATAGACTGATGCTGCTGCAACTGCATCTACTAACATAGACTGCTGCTGCTACAACTGCATCTACTAACATAGACTGATGCTGCTACAACTGCATCTACTAACATAGATCGCTGCTGCTGCAAATCTGCATCTACTAACATAGACTGCTAACAAGCTGCTACAACTGCATTTACTAACATAGACTGATGCTGCTACAACTGCATCTTACTAACATAGACTGCTGCTGCTGCTACAACTGCATCTACTAACATAGACTGATGATGCTGGCTGCATCTACTAACATAGACTGCTGCTGCTACAACCGCATCTACTAACATAGACTGATGTTACTGCAACTGCATCTACTAACATAGACTGATGCTGCTGCAACTGCATCTACTAATATAGACTGATGCTGCTACAACTGCATCTACTAACATAGACTGATGCTGTTACAACTGCATCTACTAACATAGACTGATGCTGCTACAACTGCATCTACTAACATAGACTGATGCTGCTACAACTGCATCTACTAACATAGACTGATGCTGCTGCTACAACTGCATCTACTAACATAGACTGATGCTGCTGCAACCTGCATCTACTAACATAGACTGGATGCTGCTACAACTGCATCTACTAACATAGACTGATGCTGCTACAACTGCATCTACTAACATAGACTGATGCTGCTACAACTGCATCTACTAACCAGACTGATGCTACTGCAACTGCATCTGCTAACATATAGACTGATGCTGCTACAACTGCATCTACTAACATAGACTGATGCTACTGCAACTGCATCTGCTGCCAACATAGACTGATGCTGCTGCAGCTGCATCTACTAACATAGACTGATGCTGCTACAACTGCATCTACTAACATAGACTGATGCTGCTACAACTGCATCTACTAACATAGACTGATGCTGCTACAACCGCATCTACTAACATAGACTGATGCTACTGCAACTGCATCTGCTAACATAGACTGATGCTGCTGCAACTGCATCTACTAACATAGACTGATGCTGCTACAACTGCATCTACTAACATAGACTGATGCTGCTACAACTGCATCTACTAACATAGACTGATGTTACTGCACCTGCATCTGCTAACATAGACTGATGCTGCTACAACTGCATCTACTAACATAGACTGATGCTGCTGCAACTGCATCTACTAACATAGACTGATGCTGCTACAACTGCATCTACTAACATAGACTGATGCTGCTACAACTGCATCTACTAACATAGACTGATGCTGCTACAACTGCATCTACTAAGCATAGACTGATGCTACTACAGCTGCATCTACTAACATAGACTGATGCTACTGCAACTGCATCTGCTTTAACATATACTGATGCTGCTGCAACTGCATCTACTAACATAGACTGATGCTGCTACAACTGCATCTACTAACATAGACTGATGCTGCTGCAACTGCATCTACTAACATAGACTGATGCTGCTGCAACTGCATCTACTAACATAGACTGATGTTGCTACAACTGCATCTACTAACATAGACTGATGCTGCTGCAACTGCATCTACTAACATAGACTGATGCTGCTACAACTGCATCTACTAACATAGACTGATGCTGCTACAAGCTGCATCTACTAACATAGACTGATGCTGCTGCAAGCTGCATCTACTAACATAGACTGATGCTGCTACAGCTGCATCTACTAACATAGACCGATGCTGCTACAGCTGCATCTACTAACATAGACTGATGCTGCTGCAGCTGCATCTGCTAACATAGACTGATGCTGCTGCAGCTGCATCTACTAACATAGACTGCTGCTGCAACTGCATCTACTAACATAGACTGATGCTGCTACAAGCTGCATCTACTAACATAGACTGATGCTGCTGCAGCTGCATCTACTAACATAGACTGCTGCTGCTACAAGCTGCATCCACTAACATAGACCGATGCTGCTACAGCTGCATCTACTAACATAGACTGATGCTGCTGCAACTGCGTCTACTAACATAGACCGATACTGCTACAACTGCATCTACTAACATAGACTGATGCTGCTGCAACTGCATCTGCTAACATAGACTGATGCTGCTGCAACTGCATCTGCTAACATAGACTGATGCTGCTACAGCTGCATCTGCTAACATAGACCGATGTTGCTACAGCTGCATCTACTAACATAGACTGATGCTGCTACAACTGCATCTACTAACATAGACTGATGCTGCTACAGCTGCATCTACTAACATAGACCGATGCTGCTACAACTGCATCTACTAACATAGACTGATGCTACTACAACTGCATCTACTAACATAGACTGCTGCTGCAACTGCATCTACTAACATAGACTGATGCTGCTACAACTGCATCTACTAACATAGACTGATGCTGCTACAACTGCATCTACTAACATAGACTGATGCTACTACAACTGCATCTACTAACATAGACTGATGCTGCAACTGCATCTACTAACATAGACTGATGCTACTACAACTGCATCTACTAACATAGACTGATGCTGCTACAACTGCATCTACTAACATAGACTGATGCTGCTACAACTGCATCTACTAACATAGACTGATGCTGCTACAACTGCATCTACTAACATAGACTGATGCTGCTACAACAGCATCTACTAACATAGACTGATGCTACTACAACTGCATCTACTAACATAGACTGATGCTGCTACAACTGCATCTACTAACATAGACTGTACCGGGTGTGGACATACTCGAAACTAGACTGCAAACTTTAGTGGATGAATTTCCAAATCTCAGTATATCTCTATTTGGTGATAATCAGAGCTGCAGATCACACTTTGGGTCATTGAGTTATGTACTCGCTTGTGTTCATCTCAATTGGGTATCCTAATTTTCCTTTGAGTAACCAAATAAATTGCACCCACCTCACTCAAACTTAATTGCGTATTTTGCCATTTTCAATTAATTGTAAAAATAAAGTAAAGTTCCAATGTTGGTTTATGTGTTTGATATAAAAATTTGATCTGTTCTTTGAGTGGCATTTTGGAAGCTGGGAAGTACAAAATTGACAAACTTTATGGATAACAACTTCTTTATTACGAGAGTGCGACGTTTCGATACAGATTCTTGTACCGTTGTCAAGCAGGAATGTAACATACATTGGTGGCAATGTATACATACTGAGTGTAACAAAGAAAACAACATAACAAGGTAATTAACACAACAGGGTGGGCTTAGAGGTGATGAAGCCAGTGGGTAGACAATGGGGGAAGGCATAGAAGCCAGAGATGTACAAATGAAAGCGGGAGGGGATTAGTTTAAGCAAGGAGGAGATGTGTATACAGCTGATTGGGTTTGGTGGAGGAGTGCATCATAAGCAGATGGAATGTAATATCCTTGATCTCGATTGATGGTAGGTTTATGACGTTTGATATGAATGGCTTCGGTGAGTTTTCGTTTGGTGAAGTCCTTTTGGTTGTTGGCCAGAATGGTGATGTCAGTCCAGTTTATGTGGTGATTAGGGTTCGATTGGATGTGATCAGAGATGGCTGATTTGCTGTCGGACTTGGTGACGGAGGTCTGGTGTTCTTTCACACGGGTGTTGATAGGCCGGGAGGTTTCGCCTATGTAACTCTGTCCACAATCACAGTTTATTTTGTAAATCACACATTTCGGGGTTTTGTTGTCGAAAGTTGGATGTTTTCTTCCGTTAGCATGGAGCAGGTTGTTGAGGCTGGAGGATGACGAGAAGATGGTATCGATGCCTGCTTGTTGTTGTAGGAGTCGGCTGATTTGGTGTGATGGTTTACCAACGTAGGGAATAGAGATCTTGATGGGGTCTGAATCAGGCTTGGGTCTATCGGCGGGAGGTGACAGGGTAGCAGCAATGGTTCTGTGGACTATTTGGGCTGGGTAGTTGTTTAATCCTACAAAGGCTCTCTTCAGATGTTGAATTTCGTCGTTCAGGTTTGTTGAGTAGATATTCTTCGCTCTTCTAGTTAGAGTAGATATGATGCCGGTCTTAACATTGGGAGGATGATTGGAGTTGTAGTGGATGTATTGATCCGTATTTGTGGGTTTTCTGTACACAGTGGTCTGGAGATGGTTGGAGGTGGTATGGGATACAAGGACGTCAAGGAAGGGTAGTTGGTTGTTCTGCTCAGTCTCCATCGTAGATTTGATGCGGGGATGTTGGTTGTTTAGATGGGTGAGAAGCTGGATGGGATCATGATCAGGGTGGAGGATGAGGAAAGTATCCTCCACTTTCCGGTACCAGCAGGTTGGTTTTACAGGTGAAGTTTGTAGTGCTTTCTCTTCGAGTTCTGTGATGTAAATTTCGGTTAGAATGGGGGTAGAGGTGAGCCCATGGGGAGTCCGTGAATCTGTTCATAGAAGTGAGGTGAGGTGAGGTGAGGTGAAATTGGGTTTAACGTCGTGCTTGAGAATATTTCGCTCATATGAAGACGTGCATGCGTGTGTATGTGTATGTGCGGCTGCTTGTACTAACCCAGACTTAAGCTGGTTTATAGTGCTAGCCCAGTGAGATACCATGCCGCAGTGAAGCATGAATACCCCACTCAGACACATTATACTGACTCCCGAACCGACCAGTCCTTGTTGTACCCATGAATGCCGAGCGCCAGGCAGGGACCAACAAGTACCATATTTTAACGTCTTTTGGTATGACGCGGTCGGGGATCGAACCCGCGACCTGCCGCTCTCCGGGCGGGCGCTCTAACCCCTACACCACGGAGGCGGTTTCATAGAAGTCATCACCCCAGGTAAAGTAGGTGGAGTTGATGCAGGCGGCGGTGAGGTTGATGATAGAGTCGGTTGAGAGGCTGGTGTTGAGGGGTTGTTCAAGGTCGATTTGGTAGCGTAGTGCTAACAGGGCTTCTTCTCTTGGTACACTAGTGAAGAGGTCTACTACATCGTAACTGACAATGGGGCCTGGTTTAATTATATCACGGATTTTGTTGCAGAAATCAGTAGAGTTCTTGATGAACGAGTTAGCAGATTTGCCTAAAGGAGAGAGTACTTGGGTAAGATGTTGAGCTGTGTTGTAGAATACAGTGTCACGGGAACATACCAGATGGCGGGTTTTCACAGGTTTCTTGTGGATCTTCACTGTAGCACGGGCATAGGGTGGCTGAGGATGGGATGTAGATAGTTTTCGATACAGAACTATGGAGAGTTCATATTTGTCACGCATGGGTTTTCAGGGTGGCCTTGTGTTGGCGATCCAGTTTGGCAGTGGGGTCCTTGTGGATCCTCTTATATGTAGTGGTGTGGTCCAGCTGGTTGTCTACCATGGTGTTTGTCTAGGACAACAGTGGCTCTGCCCTTGTCAGCTGGGGCGATGACGATGTCAGGGTCTTGTCTCAATTGCTTAATGGCTTTTTCTCAGCTGTGGTGATGTTGGGTTTCTGGGGTTGGGCCTTCTGCAGAATGTTGCTGATCTGGTGTCGGAGGTAGTCAACTTTTCCACCAGGTGCTGGTTGGTGAAGGCCTTTCTCGATATTGGCGATGAATATATCAGAGTTAACTCGTGCAGAAGTGGGAGCAAATTTTAGACCCTTGGCCAAAGCATCTACCTGATGGTTAGTAAGGGGTTTATTGCTGATGTTGACAATTCTTATGTTGGTGGCACGATACTCGTTCGATTTGGTTGCTGAAGTGGCCAGTTGTTGTAGCTTCATGATATGTCCATTCTTCGTTGAGGTGTCTAGTTTGGTGTTAGCGGTAGTCTGGGCAGTTCGTAAGGATGAGAACAGTTCTGGTTCAAGCGTGTTGTTGACAGAGGTGTGGAGATAACTGATGGCAGCTGTGGTGGTGGCCTTGATCTTTCGGTGATGTCGGATGCGTTCATGATCAGTGTGGAGTTTTCTGGAAGCTTGGTGAAGGATGGTTTTAGCAGCTACAGACTGGACAGGAGAGCGGAGCTGTAGGCCTTTAGGGATGATCTGTTGATCTCGGCATCTCATCAGGAAGGTGAGATGGTTACTTGAGAGGATGTGCCTCTTCTCAAGGCGAGACAAGGAGTTGATTGTATGAATTGCCACGTCTCCACGTAGACGGCGGATCTGTAATATGAGAAACGACCAGAAAGACCAGTTATTTTATCTATACTACACCAGCACCATGTTTGATTCAAACGCCCAAACACAACAGCCTAGTGCATGATGTGGAAGACAGACGTCCCATGCAGCCTCTGGCAGCTGGACACTGGCATTTGTGAATCGGTTCCGAAGGGCTTTGAGCACAACACATCGGTCATCTGCCCTTGATGTTTCTCTGGGTCTTCCAGAGCGAAGTCTCTCCTGTACTCAATCAGTGGCCTGGAACCTGCCCCTCAGTCTGTTAAGGACAGAGGTAGACACCTGAAAACGGTGAGCAGTACTTCGTATGGATTCACCATCCTGTAACCATGCAATGACCTTGTTTTTGGTTTTGTCGTGGTCGCTTAACGGTCTGCGCTGTGGTATGGTGAAGAAGTTGTGAGGCTTCAATACTGTCTGTAGTTTCTTTTACAGGAAACGTTGCCACAAGCTGCATGGGAAGTCTGTCTTCCACATGCACTAGGCTGTTGTGTTTGGGCGTTTGAATCAAACATAGTGCTGGTGTGTTTCAGCACCCTTGTTTTTCGTTGTTTTTGACAATGTTTCATTTCACTCAAACTCAACGAATATTGAATCAGCTGCTTTACTGCATGTTCCAACATGTCGTTTACAGTGCCCATCAAACACACAAAAAGTTGCATATACCTTAGAGTATAAATGACCTCACCACGTTTAAGTTTATATATGACTATGCAATTTTAAGGTGTTCCCATACTTTTTGTTTGCAGTATATTTTGTGTGTACGCATGTAAGATGAAATTTAGTGAGTATGTACATAAAATCAAGCGTACCTGTACACAGTGGACTTAATAGGAATTGAGTTTTCACATAAATATTTGCGTAATTTACCTCAGCAATGTTTTATAGAAAATGACTCAATTGAATATGTACCTATTGACGATGTCGAGTATGATTGTGACATGTTTAATATACCAAGGACCAGGTAGTTAATACACAGGAAAAGAACTTGCTTGACATATGCAGGTGCTTCCATATATCGGATCATCTCCCTTTAAGAGTTAGTGTGTCACTACCGATGGCCCGGTCACATGACAGGGCCCAGTCACATGACATGGCTCCACATATATCTGCACGTGCGGCTACCTTCGCTGTACACCGATTTACTTGGGCCTGGGCACATAGTGGTGAGTTCACCAATATATTTTTAAGATACTGGCCGGTTTTAATGCCATATTTGATGACTCATTGAAATTAAGTGTCGATTGTGCATTAGATAAATTAAACAACTTGTTTGTTAGAACATTTGAAACCATACACGGCCAAAAGTCTGCTTTTCATCAGCTGTTTTAAATTAACATGTTACCATGATTTACGATTTTGCCCGTAACACGGCGATTACCTTCTGACAACCATATGCATACTCCTTCCCTTGATGCTGAATGCGAGGAATTAAAACGTATGAAATGTGATTCTTTCAGTAAATTTAGAAAATCAAATGATAATATCTACTGTAAGAATTTAGTATTAAAATTTTGTATTTAGAATCTAAAAGAGAATTTAAGAAGCTTTCCCGTAAGAAAAAACAGTTATTATACAAGCCATTATAGATGAGGTAACTTCAGCTGCAACATGGAAGGACTGTGAAAGCTTTTGGGAGTCTGTAAAGAAGTATTGTCATAGAACTGCAGGGCCAGCTAATATCACACTGGACGTGTGGTTTACGTTTTTCAAACAATGGTTAAAAATACAGAATAATAATGCCAACTCTTTTGAGGTCCATGTAGAACATTTTCTATCTTCACACAATGTCCCTGATTGCCAGGTTTGTGCAGATTGTGATGAAATTATTGGAGGTGAAATATCAAACGATGAAATTTTAAATGCAATTAAGAATCTTAAAAATGATAAGTCTCCCAGGCGGAGGACGGTATCCTGCCGGAAGCAATAAACCAGTCAGCGTCTACTCCTGCCGCATCTACATTCATGTTTTCTTCACATCCTTAGTACTGGCGTGTTCCCAAAGTCATGGAATTTAGGCTTGGTAGTGCCATTACACAAAGGCGGTACGACAATCGACTCAAATAACTTCAGGGTATAACTTTGTTAGATATAGTAAGCAAAGTATTTACATCTATCATTGATACATTGAATTCTAGCTGGCTGTACAAAGTCATATATCAGAATCCCAAGCAGGCTTTCGAGAGGGCTACTCGACAATTGACCAAGCATATGTATTACATTCTCTAATACACAAGCATAAACGTAAAACGAAAGGAAAGTTCTACTGTATTTTTGTTGACTTCAAGAAGGCATTTGATAGCGTTGATAAACATAAATGATTATACTTACTACTACAAAGAGGTTTGCATGGTAAAATTTCAAGTCTACTCCGTAATATCTATAACGATGTAAGGGCAGCTGTAAGATATTCAAATTTTAGCATGACGGATGTGTTTTCTACTTCTTCTGGGGTAAGACAGGGCTGTATACTTTCGCCAGTACTATTCATAAATGTATACAGATGAGCTCGTGAAACATATGACCTCTAGTGACATAACAGGTATATTCATTGATGAAACTATTCACACATTGTCTATACTCTTATTCGCGGATAGCGTGGCCATTTTTGGTTGCAGTGTCAGAAGAAAATTGACATTTTATACGAATATTGTAAAAAATGGAGATAAACTATTAATTCCGATAAAACGAAGATAGTAATCTTCAAAAATGGCGACAAAATATTAAAACACGAGAGATGGCAAGTAAATGGAAACTTATTATAAGTTACCTCTTATCACTAATACCTAGTCATCGTGTTTTCATGTAGACATGTATTTTCTGTAGCCTGTGAAACACTGGCGAAACAAGCCGAGAAAGCTTTACACAATGTCAAACTTTTTATCCGTAAGTTCCGCAACATCTCAATAAAATCTGCGTCCACTATATTTGATAGTAAAATACAACCAATCTTACTTTACGGTGCCGAAATCTGAGGAATACAAGAAAGACCTTCGATAGAGAAAGTACACACTAAGTTTTGCAAATTCCTTCTTGGAATTGGTTATCGCTCGCCCAATTAGAGCAGTTAAGGCTGAATGTGACCGTTACCCGTCAGCCATAAACTGTAAAGCCAGAGTTATATCGTATTGGATCCGATTACTTAGACAACCCAGCTATTCAAAACGATGCTACTATATGCTAAAATGACTTGACGACACAAGGGATGTAAATTGGGTCTGACATGTTAGGCAGTTACTATTTAGTTATGGTTTTGGATGGGCGTGGCTCGCACAGGGCATAGGTACTGATAAAGTATTCTTGCAAACATTTAAACAGAGATGCCATGTTATATATACTAGGCACATAAAGAAACTGTGCATACAAAAATTTAAAATCTAAATTTATCAAACCTGTGTAGACACATAAGGATTTAAACTCAGAGATTAGTGACATGTATCCAACATGCATGCACGTGCCACGTTCCGTGACGTCAGTGGGTTCGTCCTTGAGACGTGCAATACGTTGTTGCACGTGCATTCCGGGAAAGAGAAACAGAGCAAATGAATGCCGCACAATACTGTCACTTTGGAAAGCTCAACCCCTGCCCTTGCGATCGTTCAAAAAACTAAACGGCTATTGAAACGCATAGCATGCCAAGGCTCACGTCTGCACAACGTCATGAGGCCATTGGGATGGTCCGTGGGGGAATGTCTCAACGACAAGTGGCTGCACATTTCCACTGCCACCGGAACACCATTTCTGCACTGGTGAGACGCTACCAGAACACAAATGACGTCATCGATCGGCCACGTTCTGGACGTCCACGTGTAACAACGCCAAGACAGGACATATGGATAAGGGTGACCCATCTTCGCCACAGGTTTCAGACTGCAGTGATGACTGCCCGAACCATCCCAGGACTTCGCCGTATCCACCCCAACACAGTTCGACAACGTTTACGTCATCACGGGATCAGACCACGACGTCCCGCCATACGGCCTATCCTGACACAACGTCATCGACAAGCTCGCCGAATGTGGTGCCGAAATCATGTCCGCAGACCCTTGTTTTGGTGGAGAAATGTTGTTTTTACAGATGAGTCCAGGTTTAACATTTCCCATAGTGATGGACGTCAACGTGCCTATAGACGCGTGGGAGAACGTTATGCACAGGCCTGTGTCTTGGAGAGGAATCGCTTTAGTGGTGGTTCCGTGATGATTTGGGGTGGAATAACAGCACGCCAAAGAACTCCTTTGGTGATTGTTCAGGGCAACTTAACTGGTGTGGGCTACAGGGATCAGATTCTTCGACCTGTGGCAATTCCTTTTCTGCAACGTCATGGCTCTGGGTTAACATTCCAACAGGACAATGCCCGCCCTCATACGGCAAGGGTTGCTATGGATTTCTTGCAACATCACAACGTTGACTTACTGCCTTGGCCTGCAAATTCACCGGATCTCTCCCCGATAGAGCATGTTTGGGACGAGATGGATCGACGTCTACGCCGTCTTCCTAATCCGCCAGATAACGTCCTTGACCTTGCAACAGAACTTGAGAGAATCTGGCGTGACATCCCACAAGCCTTCCTTGCACGTTTGATAGGCTCTATGCGTCGTCGATGCACTGCTGTTCTCAATGCCGATGGTGGACATACCCGTTATTGAGCTTGTGACATGGTCGTTTGACCCCTGTCCCGCTTGTGGACTCGTGACGTCATTGTGATTGACTTTTCAATTGAAATTCTCCCGACTTCTTATGGTCTCATGATCCCTCCATTAAAGTTTATATGTACCTTTGACATTGTTATCGTACTTATCAACTGGGATAATATTTTGACAATGCACAGTTTCTTTATGTGGGTAGTATATATCCAGGGTTGGTCCAACAATGTCCGATCATCAAACTTCCTATATACTTACGCCATTACGTTTGACAATAATGTGGAATTTTACCTTGAATCCCTGATATGCCATAAGCTCCGCGGAGCTCTTTCCAAGTTCAGATGTAATGCTCATAATTTCTGTATACAAAATTCAGTCGGGCTGAAAGCCCTGACCCTGATGCATCGCTCTGCCCGTTCTGTAGAAACACAGATGAAGACGAGTTCCATGTCCTCCTTGTATGTCCTAGGTAGGAGGAGAGCAAACAAAAGTATCTACCAGAATATTATATAAAGCGCACATCTTTCGATAAGTTTGTAGGACTACGAGCCAACAAAAATTAAAAACTTACCTTGTGTTTGGCAGTTTTTATAACAAAGATATTTAAGATTAGAGAGACCTAAGTTTAATCCCTCCCGTGGACTTTGTATACCTTACATCATTATGCTATGCATTTGTCTACCCCCAGGTTTATGCACCAAGTCTAAATTGCTTCTCAAGAAGTTTGTACATCACTAACTATACATTATTATTCAATGTGTATATTCATTCATCCATATGTATTTATATACCTATGAATCTTTGCAAACAATTACATGAAATGTATCACCACAAGTCGCTCACGCCACAAAACAGTCTGTATTGCCATGTCCTCTCGGCCTCATATGCAAATAAAGTCTGTCTGTCTGTCTGTCTGTCTGTAATAATATAATTACGAAACCAATAATATGACCACAGCTCGTAGAAAACCTATACATAGTTATAAAAAGGTAACAAACAAATTGTGCTACGTACTTCAATAATATTTTTCAGCTCAATTCGATTGTTTGAAAAATATCAAATTAAATGCACTATTTAATCATTTTGATGGATTTTTTGTCATAAGCTCCAGGCTCACGTGGCCCAAATGAAACACGTCCATGTGGTGTAATGAAAGAATATTGTGACACATACTGACCTGAAAAGAGTATATATGGTCACTGCTGCTAGATTGATCCGGGCGACTGAGGTCGACCAAAGCCCATGGCTCATGCTAACTGCGGTGATTGACTCTAAAGTTACAAGGGGCCAAGAATATTTGTAAGTAGTCGATGATTATTATCTACATTGACGTTTTTGATAGGGTCACAAAGCGTGTTGATTGGTGAATTTATTATAATGTTGTTTATTGTTATGACCGGCGTCCATATACTCATGATAACGTTGTTCATTGTTATGACCGGCGTCCATATACTCATGATAACATTGTTCATTGTTATGACCGGCGTCCATATACTCATGATAACGTTGTTCATTGTTATGACCGGCGTCCATATACTCATGATAACATTGTTCATTGTTATGACCGGCGTCCATATACTCATGATAACATTGTTCATTGTTATGACCGGCGTCCATATATACTCATGATAACATTGTTCATTGTTTATGTTATGACCGGCGTCCATATACTCATGATAACATTGTTCATTGTTATGACCGGCGTCCATATACTCATGATAACATTGTTCATTGTTATGACCGGCGTCCATATACTCATGATAACGTTGTTCATTGTTACCGGCGTCCATATACTATGACCGGCGTCCATATACTCATGATAACATTGTTCATTGTTATGACCGGCGTCCATATACTCATGATAACATTGTTCATTGTTATGACCGGCGTCCATATACTCATGATAACATTGTTCATTGTTATGACCGGCGTCCATATCCATATACTCATGATAACATTGTTCATTGTTATGACCGGCGTCCATATACTCATGATAACATTGTTCATCGTTATGACCGGCGTCAATATACTCATGATAACATTGTTCATTGTTATAAACGGCGTCCATATACTCATGATAACATTGTTCATCGTTATTGACCGGCGTCCATATACTCATGATAACATTGTTCATCGTTATGACTGGCGTCCATATACTCATGATAACATTGTTCATTGTTATGACCGGCGTCCATATACTCATGATAACATTGTTCATTGTTATGACCGGCGTCCATATACTCATGATAACATTCTTCATCGTTATGACCGGCGTCCATATACTCATGATAACATTGATCATTGTTATGACCGGCGTCCATATACTCATGATAACATTGTTTATTGTTATAAACGGCGTCCATATACTCATGATAACATTGTTTATCGTTATTGACCGGCGTCCATATACTCATGATAACATTGTTCATTGTTATGACCGGCGTCCATATACTCATGATAACATTGTTTATTGTTATAAACGGCGTCCAAATACTCATGATAACATTGTTCATCGTTATTGACCGGCGTCCATATACTCATGATAACATTGTTCATTGTTATGACCGGCGTCCATATACTCATGATAACATTGTTCATTGTTATGACCGGCGTCCATATACTCATGATAACATTGTTCATTGTTATGACCGGCGTCTAATATACTCATGATAACATTGTTTATCGTTATTGACCGGCGTCCATATACTCATGATAACATTGTTCATTGTTATGACCGGCGTCCATATACTCATGATAACATTGTTCATTGTTATGACCGGCGTCCATATACTCATGATAACATTGTTTATCGTTATTGACCGGCGTCCATATACTCATGATAACATTGTTCATTGTTATGACCGGCGTCCATATACTCATGATAACATTGTTCATTGTTATGACCGGCGTCCATATACTCATGATAACATTGTTCATCGTTATGACCGGCGTCTATATACTCATGATAACATTGTTCATTGTTATGACCGGCGTCCATATACTCATGATAACATTGTTCATCGTTATGACCGGCGTCCATATACTCATGATAACATTGTTCATCGTTATGACCGGCGTCCATATACTCATGATAACATTGTTCATTGTTATGACCGGCGTCCATATACTCATGATAACATTGTTCATTGTTATGACCGGCGTCCATATACTCATGATAACATTGTTCATTGTTATGACCGGCGTCCATATACTCATGATAACATTGTCCATATTCATTGTTATGACCGGCGTCCATATACTCATGATAACATTGTTCATTGTTATGACCGGCGTCCATATACTCATGATAACATTGTTCATTGTTATGACCGGCGTCCATATACTCATGATAACATTGTTTATCGTTATTGACCGGCGTCCATATACTCATGATAACATTGTTCATTGTTATGACCGGCGTCCATATACTCATGATAACATTGTTCATTGTTATGACCGGCGTCCATATACTCATGATAACATTGTTCATTGTTATGACCGGCGTCCATATACTCATGATAACATTGTTCATTGTTATGACCGGCGTCCATATACTCATGATAACATTGTTCATCATCGTTATGACCGGCGTCCATATACTCATGATAACATTGTTCATTGTTATGACCGGCGTCCATATACTCATGATAACATTGTTCATTGTTATGACCGGCGTCCATATACTCATGATAACATTGTTCATTGTTATGACCGGCGTCCATATACTCATGATAACATTGTTCATTGTTATGACCGGCGTCCAATACTCATGATAACATTGTTCATCGTTATGACCGGCGTCCATATACTCATGATAACATTGTTCATTGTTATGACCGGCGTCAATATACTCATGATAACATTGTTCATTGTTATGACCGGCGTCCATATACTCATGATAACATTGTTTATCGTTATTGACCGGCGTCCATATACTCATGATAACGATTGTTTATTGTTATGACCGGCGTCCAAATACTCATGATAACATTGTTTGATCATTGTTATTGACCGGCGTCCATATACTCATGATAACATTGTTTATTGTTATGACCGGCGTCCATATACTCATGATAACATTGTTCATTGTTATGACCGGCGTCCATATACTCATGATAACATTGTTCATTGTTATGACCGGCGTCCATATACTCATGATAACATTGTTCATTGTTATGACCGGCGTCCATATACTCATGATAACATTGTTTATCGTTAAGACCGGCGTCAATATACCCATGATAGCATTGTTTATCGTGACCATATATTTGTGATAAAATAAAGTAAATGCAATATATACCAATAACACAACACAACGCCACAGAAAGTAATCGCCACATGTGACACACACAACACCACAGTCAAGCATCACACAGCACACATCACGCAGCACACAGCACGCATCACACAGCGCGCATCACACAGCACACAGCACGCAACACGCATCACACAGCACACATCACCCATCACACATCACACATCACGCATCACACATCACGCATCACACATCACACATCACATATCACGCATCACATATCACACATCACGCATCACAGCACACAACACATCAAACATCACCCATCACACATCACCCATCATGCATCATACATCACGCATCACTCATCACACATCACACATCACACATCACGCAGCACACAGCACGCAGCACACATCACGCATCACACATCACATATCACATATCACACATCACACATCACACATCACGCATCACGCATCACACATCACACATCACGCATCACACATAACACATCACGCATCACAGCACACACAACACATCACGCAGCACGCAGCACATATCACGCATCACATATCACACATCACACATCACACATCACTCATCATCACACATCACACAGCACGCAGCACACAGAACGCAGCACAGATAAAAAAATCACACATCACGCATCACACACCACACATCAAACATCACACAGCACACAGCACACAGCACACAGCACCCATCATGCATCACCCATCACGCATCATACATCACACATCACACATCACACATCACACAGTACACAGCACGCAGCACATATCACATATCACGCAGCACACATCACGCATCACGCAGCACACATCACACATCACGCATCACATATCACGCATCGCACAGCACGCATCACACATCACGCATCACATATCACGCATCACACATCACACATCACATATCACGCGTCACACAGCGCACATCACAGTAACACCACGACACTCCACACCAATCCAACAGTGCGATATGTCACTATACTCTATCCAAATTTGGGCGGCGGAGTAGCCTTGTGGTTAAAGCGTTTGCTCGTCACACCGACGGCCCGTGTTCGATTCCCCACATGGGTACAATGTGTGAAGCCCATTTCTTGTGTCCCCCGCCGTGATATTTCTGGAATATTGCTAAAACCCAACTCACTCACTCACTCATTTACTAACCAAATTTAGATAATATAAATATCTGTCGTAATACAGATTTGTGTTTGTCTTTGAATATTTCATTCAGTCGTTCGTTAGTTCAGCTGTTCAATTATTCATACATTTATATGTCAAACATAATAATATTTGAGGCCATGGGTGGCCCAGAGTTATCTCCCTTTGGCACGCCAGAAACCGATAATCATGGGTTCGAATCCCTGTTCTTCCGGTGCGTGTACCAGCAGTATCTGTATGACGTCGGGCTTTCATCCCACTGTCCTACATGAAACCGACAATCCATGATATAACTAGAAAACGATTAAAACATCGGAAAACATCACTCACTCACAATCATGATTATCTAATAACATAATTACGAAACCAATAATATGACCGCAGCTGGTAGAAAATCTATACATAGTTATAAAAGGTAACAAACAAATTGTGTTACGTACTTCAATAATATTTTTCAGCTCAATTCGATTGTTTGAAAAATATCAAATTAAATGCACTATTTAATCATTTTGATGGATTTTTTGTCATCAGCTCCAGGCTCACATGGCCCAAATGAAACACGTTCATGTGGTGTAATGAAAGAATATTGTGACACATACTGACCTGGAAAGAGTACAGCGACTTTGTTTAAAACGCATTATGAAATTAGATCCACATTTACCCCACTGAGACTTCCGTGAATGCTTTGGCTGTGAAAGCAAGTACCCAAGTGTATCCAAATACAGACAACAATAGTCGAACCTCGTTAAACAGAACCCTTGCTATTCAGGACACATTGCCCGTATTGGTCCGTTCTACTGAGAGTTTGACCCGTGAAGGTCCGGGTTAGAATGTGCCTTCAGTAACCCAAGGTAAGAGGCGACTAACGGGATAGGGTGGTCAGGCTCGTTGACTTGGTTGACACATGTCATCGGTTCCCCATTGCGCAGATCGATGCTCATGCTGTTGATCACTGGATTGTTTTGCTGAGTGCGGCGTAGAACTAAACTCACTCACTCACTCTACTGAGAGTAATTTGACCACTGCTTTTTTCTGTAATAACTCTGATTAATTTCTCTCTTTTGTCCGTCGCATTGTTTAAATAGTGTTACGATCTGTTTATGGTGAAGCGGGGAAATACATGTTTACATGTTTATACAAAAATGTTATAATGCCAACGTTCCAAACCAACTGTGACTTCTAACTATCTGTCATTGGATCATGTATTGTTCAATACAATAGGCAACAGGGTCGATATCTCTATGAAATCTATCTTAGTCTGTTATTCGTCTATTGAACCCAGTTCACCAAAAATGTAAAAATGTAATCAATTAATCCCTTACACGTAATGCTTGCAACATACATGTATACAAACATAGACACACATATATGAATAGGCGCACACTCTCATGCACATAGAGACAGAGACTCACACACGTATATAGACTATCTGGGCAACAAAAGCATGTAGCATGTTTGATCATGGTTGAATATGAAACAAATCACAATGGCAATTCGATCGATGGTGATGTATTGATACGGGAATCATGTGTTCTGTACCTTGTTTGCAACTCGTGAACATCCGGGTTAGAATTGATCTTCAATAACCCATGCTTGTCGTGAAAGGCGACTAACGGGATCGGGTGATCAGGCTCGCTAACTTGGTTGACACATGTCATCGTATCTCAATGGCGTAGATCGATGCTTATGCTGTTGATCACTGGATTGTCTGGTCCAGACTCAATTATTTACAGCATGCCGCCATATAGCTGGAATATTGCTGAGTGCGGCGTTAACAAACAATAAACAAGACGTTAACGTCAATAACGACACTGCAGGGCAAGCTGACCGTTGTGCATATTATTCTATGCAAAATCGCACGTAGATCCTATATATCCTCAAGGGGCGGTGGGGTAGCCTAGTGGTTAAAGCGTTGGCTCGTCACGCCAAAGACCCGGGTTCGAATCCCCACATGGGTACAATGTGTGAAGCCCATTTCTGGTGTCCCCCGCCGTGATGTTGCTGGAATATTGCTAAAAGCGGCGTAAAACCAAACTCAGTCAGTCCTATATATCCTCAAAAACGAATACTTTGTTCCCGATCTGATCTGCACAGACTGTACCATTGAAATTTATACGTAAAAATGGCAGAAAACATTTAACACGATTTGTAACAACGCCTGCGTTACATCTATGATAGAAAACTCGCTCAGTTTCATTGGCAGTCTAAGGCCTGTGTTGTATCGTTTGTTAACTTGTGATAACAGGCTGGCTTAGATCTGACGGATCTGTAGGTCTGGATAGTGTCAGAAGTAAGCAATAGATCATACTGTCATAACCGGTGCATGTTGTTTTGGGGTTTTGTTTTTTGGGTTGATATCGACATGTCCAGAACGTGATCTATTTTTAGAGGATTATCGGCTGAGTTCCGTTACAGATCAATAGATATGTGTGATTGATTTGTAGACAGGGCTTCAGTGTGTGTAGAACTTCCCTCTTGTACTTGTCGTACTTATGTCAGAGTACCTGGATGTAGTTTTTGTAGTTTAAAGTGACAATGGGTATAAGAAGTTGTTGTCCGAAGAGACCTTCTAAAGAAGTGCTTTATCTTGTTCCATTTTCCTTCCTTGAGGGTGCCGCGTTCTTGCTCTCAAACTCTCGAACACACAAACACACACTCGCACACGTGCGCGCGCACATACATACAGATTTGTACAGAGTATATCTTCCAGGCACAAATACGAATGTACAGGTATAGGCTACCCTAGCCCCTTCACTCACACATACACACAAACACATACAGGGACACTGGTTCGCCCTGCTATTTTCACACACGCACGTACAAACATTCGCACACCAGTAACACTTGCACACAAATACTTGCACACACAAAGACGTATAAACACAAACACATGCACACACACGGGTTCATCCCCTACATTCACACACGCACGCACGCACACACAGGGGTTCATATGAACACACATACAAGCGTGCCAACGCACGGTCAGATATATAGTATTACTCTGCATATCCTAACATGTACAGACACGCATCATCACCACCCAACCAGCTCCAACACACACGCACACAACCTATACATCTGAGCCCTCCAACCCCACAACACCCACACACAGCCGGGCGGTGGGGTAGCCTAGTGGTTAAAGCGTTCGCTCGTCACGCTGAAGACCCGGGTTCGATTCCCCACATGGGCACATTGTGTGAAGCCCATTTCTGGTGTCCCCCGCCGTGATATTGCTGGAATATTGCTAAAAGCGGCGTAAAACCCAACTCATTCACTCACTCACACACAATGCCGTGTAAACAATATACGTCATACCCTCCAAGTCACACACGGCAATTTACAGTATACCTTCGCACAAATACAGCAATACACATCATACCCTTCAATACATACATATAACATGCTTGAAGGCAGTATTGATATAGACAGTATTGATACAAGTATATAGTATACTGCCACCACCGTCATGATGGAGTGAGTGACCCACACACCTCGTCATGATTGAGTGAGTGATCCAGTGACCATGACGTCACAGCCTATCCAAAACAAAGGCAGGAGTGGGAAGTGGCTGGGTGAGTGACTGGGTGGGTGAGTGAGAGTGAGTGAGTGAGTAAGTGGGTTTTTCGGGTGAGTGAGTGGGTGGGTGAGTGAGTGAGTGAGAGACCACCTCATACATGTCTTGTAATCCTAATCTACCAGACCAAATCCATATATTTAATCCCCAAATTCAGACCTATCTACTCCACACTAAAGCAATTAATCTTAGCGCCCTTGTTACTCGGACAAAGACTACATCCTTCACACTCCAGCCTTTATCCGCAAAGTATTTCCTGATTTGGACGACTGAATAAACACAACATGTTTCACGACATCAATGCTCTTTAACCCCTGCCAATATTGAACGTATGACAAAAGTCTGTATCGATTGTAATGCTTTCCTCGGTTCAAAATCTATCGCAGACAATACACGTTGGAGATGTTTTATTCAAAGGCGACATTCAAAGGTTATACATGACATATACTTAAGTATACCGCTACAACCAGTATCACATACTCAAGCATCTACACAAATAACTATATTCACCTATCAATAAAATATGTTGGTGTGTTTCTATTCAAGGCGGATGTCTACGTTTCTCTTCAAAATCGATATATGCTTGTTTCAGTTTCTCGGTCGTGGAACAGCACGCCGTTGTGAGCGTTCTGCGTGTGTTGTCGCCAAAGATACGTCGACATCCCAAGCGTTTTAACCGCCAAGCACTATGTTGATCAAGTTCTCAGTTCAAACAAGGAATGTGTTGGGCGGTAATGCTGTAATGCTTAATTAAGTATCCTCATCCCTGGATGAATCTCATCGATGATCATGCTGAACGAAACAATGGATATGTTTTGGACACGGTCGCCCACGGAAGGAGAGATTCCTCGATTTGACAGTGACAATATATTGTCCTACCTGGCTTCTCTACGAAAGGACAAAAACGCAACAAGAGGAAGGGAAAGGTTTCGGGAAGGATACATACACAACGTCTTTGTTACCAAGCCTAATGGCAGCGACAGAATGTACATAAAAGCAAAATGCGGACAAAAGACTTATCAACATTGTTACGACATTTGTGTCGAACTGTCCCGGAGCACGGCTGAAGTCGTAAAAGCTGAATGCACGTGCAATCCATACAGGTAAGTATTTTATATATGTGAAAGAAATGACCTTGAGAAGACGCATCAGAAAGGTTAAATACACGCCTAACCTTCCTGTTATTTCCCATAAGGATCCCACGCAACTGTATGGTAAATGTTTCAATGAATCTGCCATATGTGTTATTGATTGTGAATTGTTTACATTTAAGAGGTCAATCAGCTATTGACAATCCGTCATGTAAAGCACGTGTGCAGTGCCCGCGGCAAGTTTGATAAAAGCTGTCGCACAATGGATCTTTTTTCCCACGTACTATTAACAACCTATTGCAATGTCCAATTATCAGTGTGTATTATGTGTAATTCAATACGAGAATACTGGCTCCAAGTTCAACTGAACACCAACCGCCATATATTGTACTAGAACCATATATATATAAAACTCCTTTATGGCAAGAAGAAATATGTGTACTCATCTTTTATATATTTATTGCTTATAATCCTGCAGAAATCACCCTATATTTGAGACCCCTCCGAATATATTTACCTTCTGTAATAAAGAATACGTGGATACAGTTTTTGTACGGTTATTACAAAACTTAAATTTGCAAACGGAATGAAATGTATCATGGTTTCGATGTAAATAATTAAATGGGCGAACAAGACAGACGAAGTGATTATTGATTTATCTTCTAACATCACAAACGTTATAACAATTGGTAAAATTCCATAGTAATTGCACTCTTTAGGGCGCTTTATTTACCAAATAATATGGTAATCGATTCCGTTTGTAATGACATAACAAACGTTGTTATCCTTTACAAGTGGGTCAATGGCAAAAGTGGTGCGCGTTAAGGTTATTGATGCACAAAAAACCTGTAAATTTTCAATTTCCTCTAATGAAAATTGATTAAATTGAATAAAAAACATAAACATGAACAAACATGAACCGCTATTTCTATTCCATGGCGTGATAGCGATCGTCTCTCCCATGTATTTTGAAGATTGGTTATTCCGTGTGAAGTCAAGGCTAGCGATATAGGACGCAGTCATTACCCTTGACATTACCAATATACTTTCACTTCATCAATAATTAAAGCATCTCTCATCATATTACATATGCCCTGTTTCAGGAAACACACCGCGGCCTGCAAACACGTTGTGGGATTGTTGTACGAATTTGACGACTTCTGGCGATCGGGACTTACCGAGCTTCAGCCTCAGTACCATCCACACGAACACGTGTGTCGGAGAAGGCCGATCAACATTCGGGAGAATTCTCGGTAAACACCGCGAACACTCGGAATATTTTTTCTGAAATCCAAAGATTGTGAAGAACACTGCTGATTGTCAAGTATTTCTGAAATCAAAGAATGAAAATAGTACTTTCGGGGACTTGATACCTCAAAACTGGACACTCACGTGACAATGACCAAACTGGTGTAATACTTGGTATGTAATAGTCTATTTCTGCTAAAGCCGATTTCGTTATTTCCCGGAACATCAATATTCAATAGTCTAAAATAAGTGAGTGAGGTAAAATTAAACGTCGGGTCGGCGTTATTTCAGTTACATAGGTACGGGAACATGTTTCTTAGTACATAGTCATTTATTATTATTATTTTGTCACATAAAAAACTGTCGGGCAAATATAGTATGACCTTGAGGGGGGGGGGGGGGCGAATGTATGGATGCCAACTAAATACGATTAACACAACGTTTCGGGGATATTCTTACTGCCATTCAAATATTTTAGAAACTTCATAACTGGATATAACGAAAAGTATTCAAACATTTTTATTCAAACGTTAATTAATCCCAGATTACATACACACACATAGAGAGAGAGAGAGAGAGAGAGAGAGAGAGAGAGAGAGAGAGAGAGAGAGAGAGAGAGAGAGAGAGAGAGAGAGAGACTGTGATATTTGATATTTTGCTTTGCTTCGATTTTTTGTTTTCTTTGTCATTTAGTCTTTGATGTGTGGATATTTTGTTCATTTTTCTTGTCTTTCTGTTTGATAGTTGACGTTGTTTTCTGCGTGGGTGTTGTTGTTTCTGGGTACTGTTGCTGGGGGAACAGGCGTTGTTTGTGGTGTTGTTTCTGGGGAACAGGCGGCGTTGTTTCTGGGGAACAGGGTGTTGTTTCTGGGGAATAGGTACGTTTCTGGGGAACAGGCGTTGTTTTGGGTACTGTTTCTGGGGGAACAGGCGTTGTTTGTGGGTGTTGTTTCTGGGGGAACAGGCGTTGTTTCTGGGTACTGTTTTTGGGGGAACAGGCGTTGTTTGTGGGTACTGTTTCTGGGGGAACAGGCGTTGTTTGTGGGTACTGTTTCTGGGGGAACAGGCGTTGTTTGTGGGTACTGTTTCTGGGGGAACAGGCGTTGTTTCTGGGTGTTGTTTCTGGGGGAACAGGCGTTGTTTGTGGGTACTGTTTCTGGGGGAACAGGCGTTGTTTCTGGGTGTTGTTTCTGGGGGAACAGGCGTTGTTTCTGGGTGTTGTTTCTGGGGGAACAGGCGTTGTTTGTGGGTACTGTTTCTGGGGGAACAGGCGTTGTTTGTGGGTACTGTTTCTGGGGGAACAGGCGTTGTTTCTGTGGGTACTGTTTCTGGGGGAACAGGCGTTGTTTCTGGGTGTTGTTTCTGCGTAGAGGGGTTGTTGTTGTTGTTGTTGTTTCTTGGTGGTGTCAAGGTGGGCGTGGATCTGTCTACGTGTTTGGTTTCTTGTGTTTGTGTGTGCGCGCGTACGTAAGTGTGTGCGTGCGTGCGTGCTTATGAAATGCAATGTATCTAAATGCCTGCTTAATTAACACATAATGCATCTTCAACAACGACATCACTATATGCAACGCAGTACCAACTCCATCGTCATGATTACTGGAATCATCTACATCATCCACATGCAAGAGCGGTGCTTGACATAGAATTAGCGATGAGTAGACAAGTCATCATGAATATTATCATCGTTACAATCTGTCGTGTACTGACCCAAATATACCGTTTGTGTAGAACCAATATTAGGTTATAGGAATTCTACCCTTTGGTTTTATTCTGGGATAATTCAAAATGTGTGTGTAGATTCAAGGGTCACAAGAAGAAATTGGTACTTAGGACAAAAATGAGGCTCTCTATTTGCTCGGGTTTTGTTTTTTTGGTTTTTAAAAATTGGGTTTGTTTGTATGCAAGAACATGTGTTAAACGTGACCATATTTGGTTAAATGCCTGACTCTGTAGGAATGTGCAATATCTGTCCTGAGTTGTCTGTCAAGATCATTAGCTTGGTTGTACACGGTGCTATAATGAGTTGCATAGAGGCATATGTTGTGTGTTGCATTGATATGGTTATAATCATGAGTACATTAGGCTGTGAGAATGCAATAATAAATATAATTGTTTTCATGAATAATGGTAATATATTGGGTTATATGAATGATTATATCTAATTGTATTCATGAATATATTGGGTTGTATACGGGGATGTATTGGATGATATTCGTTTGCAAATTTGTTGTATTCAGGAAGAAATAGGGTTGAATGCATGAACACGTATGGTTGTATGAAAGAGCGGGTGATGCGCAGGAAGAAAGTGGGTTATACTAAAATCTACTGGGTTAAAGTACGCTTGTAACGAACCTTTTATAACGAACTGGCGGATATAACGAACTAGTTTTTGTTTGGGTGCCATTTTAGAAGTTGGAACGTCCAATATAGACAAACTTTATGCCTAACAACTTCGCTATTTCGTGAGAACGACTTTTCGATACAGATTCTTGTACCGTTGTCAAGTTACTTCATGTTGCATTTCTGGTCCCTATCTACAAAGCGTTCGTAGCACTACGACATCCATAAGCCTATGATGAAGTATATAGTTACGATGGGTCGTAAAGCTACGATCGTTTTGCGGATCGTGTGAGTGAGTGAGTTTAGATTTACGCCGCACTCAGCAATATTCCAGCTATATGGCGGCGGCCTGTAAATAATCGAGTCTGGACCAGACAATCCAGTGATCAACATCATGAGTATCGATTTGCGCAATTGGGAACCGATGACACGTGTCAAACAAGCCAGCGAGCCTGACTACCCGATCCCGTTAGTCGCCTTTTAACAAGCATGGGTTACTGAAGATCAATATTCTAACCTGGACCTTCACCGGTATAGGAATCATAGAAAAATACGGACTGTCTCTCATAATACATTCATCACGTGCTTGAGTGAGTGTAGTTTTACGCCACATCGAGGAATTATCCGGACCCGGACCTTCACGAGTCCTTTGTGGATCGAGCCCCTGTTTGACAAGGGTACAAGAATCTGTATCGAAAAGTCGCATTCATTGTTGATCTATATTGGACCTCGTTATACTGGATGAAGTTAGGGTACATGATACTTAATCGGATGTAACTTACTTTTGTTTATTTCATTATCAGGGTGATTTTAGTTGCCCAAATGTATGGAAACAAATCATGTTTTTATGTTCCCAGACATAATTACGGTTTTCGACGCAAAAACGCATCCGGATCGTGAGGCCATCCGTATTTTGTATGTGATTCTCATCTCCAACTTCAATCAGCAGCAGAGGGGACGGGCAATAAATAAATAAAAATATAAATTATAATATTTTTCATAAAATGATATTTTTAAGGAAGAGATCGAGTTTTGTATGGATGTCAGCTTCTTTATTATGAGTTGTCATCCATACAAAAACTCTCTTCCTTATGTATGTCACTTGTAAATGCCCTACAAAGGCATGATATTTTTATGATTTTTTTTCACATTTAGATCTCTTGTTAATGGTTTTTCGATTAATTAATGATGAAGATCGAATCGAAAATACATGTATTTTTTTTCAAAAATATTGATGAATACCAAATTTCAAACTGACCTGGGATTTTTTTCTGAGTGTGCAAGGATTCTTATCGCGTCAGGACATAATATTAGGTGACTGGCAAAACTGAGATAAGGAAACGTATATTATTTCACGTCGGAATGAAAATTCAGGGAGACGGGAGATCGGAAACACAGAAATACGGACAACCTAACGTTAAAAAGTGGTCTGTGTGTGGTTGATTCCACTGTTTCATCACATGTGCCTATGTCCAAGAATAATGAGCAGCTGTCCGATGGTTCTACTTCAGAACGTTACATGTTCACCCCCACCTAGTAATGGTATGCTCTTGTTAAAATCAATGTATTTCAGTTGTCCACTATATCACACTGGTTAACAGTGAATTTTCGTGTGCCATATTAAACGGGTGTTTTCTTCACATCTGTTTCGTCAGACATTCGAGCCTGACCATTTTCTGGCTTTGACTTTATATATACTCATGCCAATAATGGTTGTCACCCCCCTCCCAATTATAAAAATTGAAGGGGGTGACAACCATTATTGGCATGAGTATATATACTGAGGAAATAAACAAGGGAATACATGAAAGCTCAAGTGTTCCTATATTCTTTTCCAGGTTTCTTCACAAGCTTTGTATCCACTGTGGGTGAGAATCTGAGAATACATATAGGAACGCTGCGATGAAGTGGCGTTCCCTTATTTGTTTCCTTCAGTATATATTTATTTTAACAATACCTTTTTGTCATTGTTTCACAGTACATTCACACTTTCAAAACCTCTTTTGAGTGTTGATGTTTTCAAACTGTGTATCACAGTATTAAAATGCAACTACATTAGCATTTTCATATTGGCACTTTTATCGAATTAAAGGTACTCTTTTGAGCGCTTATATATATTTTTCACGAATAATAATTTTATCGTATCTTCCTATATTTGATATCGTTGATTGCTCATCTATTGCTAATTGACCATCTTCATTAACCAAGGGTTTAATTTCCAGTGTTCTGATTGGTTCTATTTAAACGATTTGTGAATACATCTTCGTGCAAATTATCCTTTAGCGACCACAACGGTTTTATTGTATTAGCCTCGATTTTATTGGACGGTTCGGTAGAACTACGAATCCGATTGGTCAAAACCCTTTTGACAGGGATACGGGAATCTGGAATAACTCTTGATAACCGAAGATGGTATGCTTTGTGACATAACATTTCATATGTGTTTTTGACTCATATTGTACCTGCTTTATACTATTTTTATGAACTTTATACACCTTGAGTGTGTGCAATCTTGTACATTTTTACATTTGTATGATCTGTATATGATCTGACATTATGCATTTCAGCACTTAAAGTACCCTATTAAGGACTTAATAAACACGTTCAATTTTCTATCATGGCTGCTTGTTATGGTATCATTTGACATGGTCAAAACGTCAAAAGATATATCAAAGCTTGTTCATGTGAGACCACCGTTCGATTCCAACTACATCATCAGCCAGGGTTATTTTTAAGATTCATTATAAAATAGTGTTTATATCGAATTTTTGCGACATGGTTAGCGCATCCTGCACCCATGCCACAGGTGAGATGTTCAAATGTTCACCTGAAGAAACAATGGAACATACAGAGTGAGTGAGTATGGTTTTACGCCGCTATTAGCAAAATTCCAGACATATCACAGGGCGGGGGACACCAGAAACGGGCCTCACACATTGCACCCATGTGGGGAATCGAACCTGGGTGTTCGGCGTGACGAGCTAACGCTTTGACCACTAGGCTACCCCACTGCCCCAGAACATATGGGTGTCCACGTGTCATAGTAGGGAATATTCGTAAAAGCGGCGTCATACGAGTCGAATTCTGTGATTGATTAAAGCACAGATCAAGACGTTCTTTGAAATATGTTGTGAAATGATTGAACGTCTAAAGGAATACTAGACTATCCTCAAGGAAAGACTTTTGAGAAATTAATATAACACAAGGGTGGATTTTACCTGAAGTGGTATAAGAAAGGCACACGAGTCTTGAACGTCAAGTGGGATTAACAGAGTGGATTACGCTCGAAAGACAGGTGGATTGAACGTCAAGTGGATTAGAAAGACATACAGGTGGATTTTCAAGTGGGATAAGAAAGACAACGAGTGGATTGAAACGTCAAGTTGGATTAGAAAGACATACAGGTGGATTGAACGTCAAGTGGGATTAGAAAAACTCACACACGGGTGGATTGAACGTCAAGTGGGATAGAGAAAGACACACAGACAGGTGGATTGAACGTCAAGTGGGATAAGAAAGACACAAGGGTGGATTGAACGTCAAGTGGGATTAGAAAGACATACAGGTGGATTGAACGTCAAGAGGGATTAGAAAGACACAAGGGTGGATTGAACGTCAAGTGGGATTAGAAAGACACACAGGTGGATTGAACGTCAAGTGGGATTAGAAAGACACAACGGGTGGATTGAACGTCAAGTGGGATTAGAAAGACATACAGGGTGGATTGAACGTCAAGTGGGATTAGAAAGACAGACGGGTGGATTGAACGTCAAGTGGGATTAGAAAGACATACAGGTGGATTGAACGTCAAGTGGGATTAGAAAGACACAAGGGTGGATTGAAACGTCAAGTGGGATTAGAAAGACACACAGGTGGATTGAACGTCAAGTGGGATTAGAAAGACACAAGGGTGGATTGAACGTCAAGTGGGATTAGAAAGACATACAGGTGGATTGAACGTCAAGTGGGATTAGAAAGACACACGGGTGGATTGAACGTCAAGTGGGATTAGAAAGACACACGGGTGGATTGAACGTCAAGTGGGATTAGAAAGACACACAGGTGGATTGAACGTCAAGTGGGATTAGAAAGACAGACAGGTGGATTGAACGTCAAGTGGGATTAGAAAGACACAAGGGTGGATTGAACGTCAAGTGGGATTAGAAAGACACACGGGTGGATTGAACGTCAAGTGGGATTAGAAAGACATACAGGTGGATTGAACGTCAAGTGGGATTAGAAAGACATACAGGTGGATTGAACGTCAAGTGGGATTAGAAAAAGACACAGGTGGGTGGATTGAACGTCAAGTGGGATTAGAAAGACACAAGGGTGGATTGAACGTCAAGTGGGATTAGAAAGACAGACAGGTGGATTGAACGTCAAGTGGGATTAGAAAGACATACAGGTGGATTGAACGTCAAGTGGGATTAGAAAGACACAGACAGGTGGATTGAACGTCAAGTGGGATAAGAAAGACACGGGTGGATTGAACGTCAAGTGGGATTAGAAAGACACAAGGGTGGATTGAACGTCAAGTGGGATTAGAAAGACACAGGGTGGATTGAACGTCAAGTGGGATTAGAAAGACACACGGGTGGATTGAACGTCAAGTGGGATTAGAAAGACACAAGGGTGGATTGAACGTCAAGTGGGATTAGAAAGACACAAGGGTGGATTGAACGTCAAGTGGGATTAGAAAGACATACAGGTGGATTGAACGTCAAGTGGGATTAGAAAGACACAAGGGTGGATTGAACGTCAAGTGGGATTAGAAAGACACACGGGTGGATTGAACGTCAAGTGGGATTAGAAAGACACAAGGGTGGATTGAACGTCAAGTGGGATTAGAAAGACACAAGGGTGGATTGAACGTCAAGTGGGGAAAAGAAAGGGTGGATTGAACGTCAGGTGGATTGAACGTCAATTGGGATCAAGTGGGATTAGAAAGACATACAGGTGGATTGAACGTCAAGTGGGATTAGAAAGACACACAGGTGGATTGAACGTCAAGTGGGATTAGAAAGACATACAAGGTGGATTGGTGGATTGAACGTCAAGTGGGATTAGAAAGACATACAGGTGGATTGAACGTCAAGTGGGATTAGAAAGACACAAGGTGGATTGAACGTCAAGTGGGATTAGAAAGACACACAGGTGTGATTGAACGTCAAGTGGGATTAGAAAGACATACAGGTGGATTGAACGTCAAGTGGGATTAGAAAGACACACGGGTGGATTGAACGTCAAGTGGGATTAGAAAGACACAAGGGTGGATTGAACGTCAAGTGGGATTAGAAAGACAGAGGGGTGGATTGAACGTCAAGTGGGATTAGAAAGACACACAGGGTGGATTGAACGTCAAGGATTAAGAAAGACACAGGGTGGATTGAACGTCAAGTGGGATTAGAAAGACATAAGGGTGGATTGAACGTCAAGTGGGATTAGAAAGACACGGGTGGATTGAACGTCAAGTGGGATTAGAAAGACATACAGGTGGATTGAACGTCAAGTGGGATTAGAAAGACATACGGGTGGATTGAACGTCAAGTGGGATTTGAACAGGTGGATTGAACGTCAAGTGGGATTAGAAAGACATACAGGTGGATTGAACGTCAAGTGGGATTAGAAAGACACACAGGTGGATTGAACGTCAAGTGGGATTAGAAAGACACACAGGTGGATTGAACGTCAAGTGGGATTAGAAAGACACACAGGTGGATTGAACGTCAAGTGGGATTAGAAAGAGACACAGGTGGATTGAACGTCAAGTGGGATTAGAAAACAGAGGGGTGGATTGAACGTCAAGTGGGATTAGAAAGACACAGGTGGATTGAACGTCAAGTGGGATTAGAAAGACACACGGGTGGATTGAACGTCAAGTGGGATTAGAAAGACACAAGGGTGGATTGAACGTCAAGTGGGATTAGAAAGACACAAGGGTGGATTGAACGTCAAGTGGGATTAGAAAGACATACAGGTGGATTGAACGTCAAGTGGGATACAGAAAGACACACGGGTGGATTGAACGTCAAGTGGGATTAGAAAGACAGACGGGAAGAAAGACACAAGGGTGGATTGAACGTCAAGTGGGATTAGAAAGACACAAGGGTGGATTGAACGTCAAGTGGGATTAGAAAGACACAAGGGTGGATTGAACGTCAAGTGGGATAAGAAAGACACAAGGGTGGATTGAACGTCAAGTGGGATTAGAAAGAGACACAGGTGGATTGAACGTCAAGTGGGATTAGAAAGACACAGGTGGATTGAACGTCAAGTGGGATTAGAAAGACACACAGGTGGATTGAACGTCAAGTGGGATTAGAAAGACACAAGGGTGGATTGAACGTCAAGTGGGATTAGAAAGACATACAGGTGGATTGAACGTCAAGTGGGATTAGAAAGACACAGGGTGGATTGAACGTCAAGTGGGATTAGAAAGACACACAGGTGGATTGAACGTCAAGTGGGATTAGAAAGACATACAGGTGGATTGAACGTCAAGTGGGATTAGAAAGACACAGGGTGGATTGAACGTCAAGTGGGATTAGAAAAAGACACAAGGGTGGATTGAACGTCAAGTGGGATTAGAAAGACACAAGGGTGGATTGAACGTCAAGTGGGATTAGAAAGACATACAGGTGGATTGAACGTCAAGTGGGATTAGAAAGACATACAGGTGGATTGAACGTCAAGTGGGATTAGAAAGACACACAGGTGGATTGAACGTCAAGTGGGAGAAAGAAAGGTGGATTGAAGGTGGATTGAACGTCAAGTGGGATTAGAAAGACAGACAGGGTGGATTGAACGTCAAGTGGGATTAGAAAGACACAAGGGTGGATTGAACGTCAAGTGGGATTAGAAAGACATACAGGTGGATTGAACGTCAAGTGGGATTAGAAAGACACAAGGGTGGATTGAACGTCAAGTGGGATTAGAAAGACACAAGGGTGGATTGAACGTCAAGTGGGATTAGAAAGACACAAGGGTGGATTGAACGTCAAGTGGGATAAGAAAGACACAAGGGTGGATTGAACGTCAAGTGGGATTAGAAAGACAGACAGGTGGATTGAACGTCAAGTGGGATTAGAAAGACACAAGGTGGATTGAACGTCAAGTGGGATTAGAAAGACACAAGGGTGGATTGAACGTCAAGTGGGATTAGAAAGACACATGGGTGGATTGAACGTCAAGTGGGATTAGAAAGACATACAGGTGGATTGAACGTCAAGTGGGATTAGAAAGACACACAGGTGGATTGAACGTCAAGTGGGATTAGAAAGACACAAGGGTGGATTGAACGTCAAGTGGGATTAGAAAGACACAAGGGTGGATTGAACGTCAAGTGGGATTAGAAAGACACAGGTGGATTGAACGTCAAGTGGGATTAGAAAGACACAAGGGTGGATTGAACGTCAAGTGGGATTAGAAAGACACACAGGTGGATTGAACGTCAAGTGGGATTAGAAAGACACACAGGTGGATTGAACGTCAAGTGGGATTAGAAAGACATACAGGTGGATTGAACGTCAAGTGGGATTAGAAAGACACAAGGGTGGATTGAAACGTCAAGTGGGATTAGAAAGACATACGGGTGGATTGAACGTCAAGTGGGATTAGAAAGACACGGGTGGATTGAACGTCAAGTGGGATTAGAAAGACACACAGGTGGATTGAACGTCAAGTGGGATAAGAAAGACAGACAGGTGGATTGAACGTCAAGTGGGATTAGAAAGACACAAGGGTGGATTGAACGTCAAGTGGGATTAGAAAGACACACGGGTGGATTGAACGTCAAGTGGGATTAGAAAGACACAAGGGTGGATTGAACGTCAAGTGGGATTAGAAAGACATACGGGTGGATTGAACGTCAAGTGGGATTAGAAAGACATGGGTGGATGGGTGGATTGAACGTCAAGTGGGATTAGAAAGACATAAGGGTGGATTGAACGTCAAGTGGGATTAGAAAGACACAAGGGTGGATTGGGATTAGAAAGACACACAGGTAACATTGAACGTCAAGTGGGATTAGAAAGACACAAGGGTGGATTGAACGTCAAGTGGGATTAGAAAGACACAAGGGTGGATTGAACGTCAAGTGGGATTAGAAAGACATACAGGTGGATTGAACGTCAAGTGGGATTAGAAAGACACACGGGTGGATTGAACGTCAAGTGGGATTAGAAAGACACACAGGTGGATTGAACGTCAAGTGGGATTAGAAAAGACACACAGGGTGGATTGAACGTCAAGTGGGATTAGAAAGACATACAGGTTGGATTGAACGTCAAGTGGGATTAGAAAGACATACAGGGTGGATTGAACGTCAAGTGGGATTAGAAAGACACACGGGTGGATTGAACGTCAAGTGGGATAAGAAAGACACAAGGGTGGATTGAACGTCAAGTGGGATTAGAAAGACATACAGGTGGATTGAACGTCAAGTGGGATTAGAAAGACATACAGGTTGGATTGAACGTCAAGTGGGATAAGAAAGACAGACAGGTGGATTGAAACGTCAAGTGGGATTAGAAAGACATACAGGGTGGATTGAACGTCAAGTGGGATTAGAAAGACACAAGGGTGGATTGAACGTCAAGTGGGATTAGAAAGACACAGGGTGGATTGAACGTCAAGTGGGATTAGAAAGACACACAGGTGGATTGAACGTCAAGTGGGATTAGAAAGACAGACAGGTGGATTGAACGTCAAGTGGGATAAGAAAGACACACGGGTGGATTGAACGTCAAGTGGGATTAGAAAGACAGACGGGTGGATTGAACGTCAAGTGGGATTAGAAAGACACACGGGTGGATTGAACGTCAAGTGGGATTAGAAAGACACACGGGTGGATTGAACGTCAAGTGGGATTAGAAAGACATACGGGTGGATTGAACGTCAAGTGGGATTAGAAAGACACACAGGGTGGATTGAACGTCAAGTGGGATTAGAAAGACAGACGGGTGGATTGAACGTCAAGTGGGATTAGAAAGACACAAGGGTGGATTGAACGTCAAGTGGGATTAGAAAGACACACAGGTGGATTGAACGTCAAGTGGGATTAGAAAGAAAGACACAAGGGTGGATTGAACGTCAAGTGGGATTAGAAAAGACATTACAGGTGGATTGAACGTCAAGTGGGATTAGAAAGACACAAGGGTGGATTGAACGTCAAGTGGGATTAGAAAGACACACAGGGTGGATTGAACGTCAAGTGGGATTAGAAAGACATACAGGTGGATTGAACGTCAAGTGGGATTAAGAAAGACACATACAGGTGGATTGAACGTCAAGTGGGATTAGAAAGACACAGGTGGATTGAACGTCAAGTGGGATTAGAAAGACACAAGGGTGGATTGAACGTCAAGTGGGATTAGAAAGACAGACACAGGTGGATTGAACGTCAAGTGGGATTAGAAAGACACAGGTGGATTGAACGTCAAGTGGGATTAGAAAGACATACAAGTGGATTGAACGTCAAGTGGGATAAGAAAGACACAAGGGTGGATTGAACGTCAAGTGGGATTAGAAAGACACACAGGTGGATTGAACGTCAAGGAGTGGGATTAGAAAGACAGTCAGGTGGATTGAACGTGGATTGAACGTCAAGTGGGATTAGAAAGACACACGGGTGGATTGAACGTCAAGAAGTGGGATAAGAAAGACATACAGGTGGATTGAACGATTGTGGGATTAGAAAGACACACGGGTGGATTGAACGTCAAGTGGATTAGAAAGACATACAGGGTGGATTGAACGTCAAGTGGGATTAGAAAGACACAAGGGTGGATTGAACGTCAAGTGATACAAAGAAAGACACAAGGGTGGATTGAACGTCAAGTGGGATTAGAAAAGACACAACGGGTGGATTGAACGTCAAGTGGGATTAGAAAGACACAGGGTGGATTGAACGTCAAGTGGGATTAGAAAGACACAAGGGTGGATTGAACGTCAAGTGGGATTAGAAAGACAGACAGGTGGATTGAACGTCAAGTGGGATTAGAAAGACACAAGGGTGGATTGAACGTCAAGTGGGATTAAAAAGACACAAGGGTGGATTGAACGTCAAGTGGGATTAGAAAGACAGACAGGGTGGATTGAACGTCAAGATTGTCAAGTGGGATTAGAAAGACACAAGGGTGGATTGAACGTCAAGTGGGATTAGAAAGACAGACGGGTGGATTGAACGTCAAGTGGGATTAGAAAGACACAACAGGTGGATTGAACGTCAAGTGGGATTGAAAAGACATACAGGTTGGATTGAACGTCAAGTGGGATTAGAAAGACACACATGGGTGGATTGAACGTCAAGTGGGATTAGAAAGACACAGGTGGATTGAACGTCAAGTGGGATAAGGAAGACACAAGGGTGGATTGAACGTCAAGTGGGATTAGAAAGACATACAGGTTGTTTGAACGTCAAGTGGGATCAGAAAGACACACGGGTGGATTGAACGTCAAGTGGGTCAAGTTGGATTAGAAAGACATACAGGTGGATTGAACGTCAAGTGGGATTAGAAAGACACAGGTGGATTGAAACGTCAAGTTGGGATTAGAAAGACACACGGGTGGATTGAACGTCAAGTGGGATAAGAAAGACACAAGGGTGGATTGAAACGTCAAGTGGGATTAGAAAGACACACGGGTGGATTGAACGTCAAGTGGGATTAGAAAGACACACGGGTGGATTGAACGTCAAGTGGGATTAGAAAGACATACAGGTGGATTGAACGTCAAGTGGGATTAGAAAGACACAAGGGTGGATTGAACGTCAAGTGGGATTAGAAAGACATAGGGTGGATTGAACGTCAAGTGGGATAAGAAAGACACAAGGGTGGATTGAAACGTCAAGTGGGATTAGAAAGACATACAGGTGGATTGAACGTCAAGTGTGATTAGAAAGACACACGGGTGGGTTGAAACGTCTAGTGGGATTGGAAAGACATACAAGTGGAATGAACGTCAAGTGGGATAAGAAAGACACACGGGTAAATTTAAACTTCCATCAAAACTATTCTGCTGTGCCGGACGCCTTGAGGTAAATCGATGTTTCTATTTTGGGTGGAATGATAAACAGATCTGCATGTCAATTTTAATTAACGTATTTATTCAGCTATATAAACATATAAAGGCAAGCCTGAACGAGTTGATGGCAACATAAAAGATGACCCGCTCGTTCTAAACAATCCTATCTGACTGACAGCTCTCAGTCAGTGAAACCAAAACCCAAATGCATCGTCAAAGTCATCGTTTTGTTTATGGTTTCCATGACAACGGCATTGTCTGTCGTCGGTATCTGTGAATGTTTATTCAAGTTTCCAGAGACAACACAGCTACCAAGGTACACACGTCGTCGCTGTAAGGAACCGGCGCATTAGGTCAAAACACGGTCGCGCTCTAATAGCTTATTGACTGGTGGTGACAAGAGTTTGGATGGTTTCACGTCGACATGCGTGCGACAGGCGGTGTTATTGTGAATTCTCATCGACGCATGAATCAATGGCTGGTGAACTGAACACTTTATACTCATTTATACACGAAACTACCCACTGGGAATGTGATATAAATTAATAAGCATATTTTTAACATGGGTGTACAAGCGTGAAATTGTTTTAAATATTCAGGATATTTTTCTCTATCATAGAAACGTAACCTTAACATTGCCGTTGGTAGTTTGTGTGAGAGAGATGAGTGAGAGTGAGTGTATTTACAACGCTTTTAGAAACATTCCAGCAATGTCACGGGAGGGGAAGGGGGAAATGGGCTTCACACCTCGTACCCATGTGGGGAATCGAACTCGGGTCGTCAGCGCTACGAGCTTTAAGCATTAGGCTACCCAGTCAACCCAAAAGAGAGATGAAAGAAGTGGTGATATGGTGAGAGAAAGAGTGCTGAAGAAGGGATGAGTGATAGCGACGAGAAGATGAGAGATTATGAGACAGGGTGAGAGAGACACAAACGCAGAAAGAGAGAGGGACACAGAGAGAGAGAGAGAGAGAGAGGAGAGAGAGAGAGAGAGAGAGAGAGAGAGAGAGAGAGAGAGAGAGAGAGAGAGAGAGAGAGTGAGTTTCAGGGACTGGGAGTGTACAATAAAAAGAGGAGAAAGAACAAGGGTGAATAGGACGATATATATCTGAAATCTTAATAGTCAGTAAGTTCCTAGCTCAGAATCAACGCAACAACATAACTGGGACGTCAAAATTATTGTTTACAGGTACAGAGAGAGAGATTGTACAGGAAATCAGTGAAAAACTTTGAACTGACAAAGATGTATTATTTACTACACTACTGATGATCAGAGTGATGTATCATTTACTACTACACAGAGATGTAATCATTTACATACTATCACACAGAGATGTATCATTTACTACACAGAGATGTATACACATGGATGCATCATTTACTACACAGAGATGTATCATTTGACACAGTATCATTTACTAGATGTATCATTTAGATGTACACAGTGAGAATTACTACGTGTATCATTTACTACACAGAGATGTATCATTTACTACACAGAGATGTATCATTTACTACACACAGAGATGTATCATTTACTACACAGCAGAGATGCTTGTGTTATTTACTACACAGAGATTATACTACACAGAGATGTATCATTTACTACACAGAGATGTATTATTTATCATTTACTACATTTACTACACAGAGATGTATCATTTACTACACAGATGTATCATTTACTACACAGAGATGTATTCATTTACTACACAGAGATGTATCATTTACTACACAGAGATGCACATGTATTTACTACACAGAGATGTATTATTTATCATGTTATTTACTACACAGAGATGTATCATTTACTACACAGAGATGTATTATTTACTACACAGAGATGTATTATTTACTACACAGTGATGTATCATTTACTACACAGAGATGTATCATTTACTACACAGAGATGTATCATTTACTACACAGAGATGTATCATTTACTAATACACAGAGATGTATTTACTACACAGAGATGTATCATTTTACTACACAGAGATGTATCATTTTACTACACAGAGATGTATTATTTACTACACAGAGATGATCATTTATCATTTACTACACAGAGATGTATCATTTACTACACAGAGATGTATCATTTACTACACAGAGATGTATCATTTACTACACAGAGATGTATTATTTACTACACAGAGATGTATCATTTACTACACAGAGATGTATCATTTACTACACAGAGATGTATCATTTACTACACAGATGTATCATTTACTACACAGAGATGTATCATTTACTACACAGAGATGTATCATTTACTACACAGAGATGTATCATTTACTACACAGATGTATCATTTACTACACAGATGTATCATTTACTACACAGAGATGTATCATTTACTACACAGATGTATCATTTACTACAGAGATGTATCATTTACTACACAGAGATGTATCATTTACTACACAGAGATGTATCATTTGCTACACAGATGTATCATTTTACTACACAGATGTATCATTTACTACACAGATGTATCATTTACTACACAGAGATGTATTTCATTTCATTTACTACAGAGATGCATCATGTACTACACAGAGATGTATCATTTATTACATAGAGATGTATCATTTACTAATACACAGAGATGTATTATTTACTACACATATGTATCTTTTACTACACAGAGATGTATCATTTACTACACAGAGATGTATTATTTACTACACAGAGATGTATCATTTACTACACAGAGATGTATCATTTACTACACAGTGATGTATCATTTACTACACAGAGATGCATCATTTACTACACAGAGATGTATCATTTATTACATAGAGATGTATCATTTACTACACAGAGATGTATCATTTACTACACAGTGATGTATCATTTACTACACAGAGATGTATCATTTACTACACAGAGATGTATCATTTACTACACAGAGATGTATCATTTACTACACAGAGATGTATCATTTACTACACAGAGATGTATCATTTACTACACAGATGTATCATTTACTACACAGAGATGTATCATTGACTACACAGAGATGTATCATTGACTACACAGAGATGTATCATTTACTACACAGTGATGTATCATTTGCTACACAGATGTATCATTTACTACACAGATGTATCATTTACTACACAGATGTATCATTTACTACACAGAGATGTATCATTTACTACACAGATGTATCATTTACTACACAGATGTATCACTTTATCATTTACTACACAGAGATGTATCATTTACTACACAGAGATGTATCATTTGCTACACAGATGTATCATTTACTACACAGATGTATCATTTACTACACAGATGTATCATTTACTACACAGATGTATCATTTACTACACACAGATGTATCATTTACTACACAGAGATGTATCATTTACTACACAGATGTATCATTTACTACACAGATGTATCATTTATTACACAGAGATGTATCATTTACTACACAGAGATGTATTATTTACTACACACAGATGTATCATTTACTACACAGAGATGTATCATTTACTACACAGTGATGTATCATTTACTACACAGAGATGTATCATTTACTACACAGAGATGTATCATTTACTACACAGTGATGTATCATTTACTACACAGAGATGCATCATGTACTACACAGAGATATATCATTTATTACATAGAGATGTATCATTTACTAATACACAGAGATGTATCATTTACTACACATATGTATCATTTACTACACAGAGATGTATTAATTACTACACAGAGATGTATCGTTTACTACACAGAGATGTATCATTTACTACACAGAGATGTATTATTTACTACACAAAGATGTGTTATTTACTACACAGAGATGTATCATTTACTACACAGAGATGTATCATTTACTACACAAAGATGTATTATTTACTACACAGAGATGTATCATTTACTACAGAGATGTATCATTTACTACACAGATGTATCATTTACTACACAGAGATGTATCATTTACTACACAGAGATGTATCATTTGCTACACAGATGTATCATTTACTACACAGATGTATCATTTACTACACAGATGTATCATTTACTACACAGTGATGTATCATTTACTACACAGAGATGTATCATTTACTACACAGAGATGTATCATTTACTACACAGTGATGTATTATTTACTACACAGAGATGTATCATTTACTACACAGAGATGTATCATTTACTACACAGAGATGTATCATTTACTACACAGAGATGTATCATTTACTACACAGTGATGTATTATTTACTACACAGAGATGTATCATTTACTTCACAGAGATGTATTATTTACTACACAGTGATGTATTATTTACTACACAGAGGTGTATCATTAACTACATAGAGATGTATCATTTACTATACAGAGATGTGTTATTTACTATACAGAGATGTATCATTTACTACACAGAGATGTATCATTTACTACACAGAGATGTATCATTTACTACACAGAGATGTATCATTTACTACACAGAGATGTATCATTTACTACACAGATATGTATCATTTACTACACAGAGATGTATCATTTACTACACAGAGATGTATCATTTACTACACAGAGATGTATCATTTACTACACAGAGATGTATCATTTACTACACAGAGATGTATCATTTACTACACAGAGATGTATCATTTACTACACAGAGATGTATCATTTATCACACAGATGTACATTTACACAGATGTATCATTTACTACAGAGATGTATCATTTACTACATTTAGAGATGTATCATTTACTACAGAGATGTATCATTTACTACACAGAGATGTATCATTTACTACACAGAGATGTATCATTTACTACACAGAGATGTATCATTTACTACACAGATGTATCATTTACTACACAGAGATGTATCATTTACTACACAGAGATGTATCATTTACTACACAGAGATGTATCATTTTACTATGTATCATTTACAGAGATGTATCATTTTTACAGAGATGTATCATTTACTACAGATGATGTATCATTTACTACACAGAGATGTAGATTTACTACACAGAGATGTGTTATTTACTACACAGAGATGTATCATTTACTACACAGAGATGTATCATTTACTACACAGAGATGTATCATTTACTACACATATGTATCATTTACTACACAGAGATGTATCATTTACTACACAGAGATGTATCATTTACTACACATGATGTATCATTTACTACACAGAGATGTATCATTTACTACACAGAGATGTATCATTTACTACACAGAGATGTGTTATTTACTACACAGAGATGCATCATGTACTACACAGAGATGTATAATTTATTACATAGAGATGCATTATTTGCTATACTGAGGTTTATCATTCATTACAACATAGATGTATATGATTTACTAAACAGAAGTGAATCGTTTTGTACACATAGATGTATTATTTACTTCCTATAGGCATATCATGTACAATGCACACTGTAAATATTTGTCGCTAAGGATCTATTTGCATCATAACAGTTTATCAGGTTTTATCTGTTAAATTGATTTATAACGTGTACCAAATGTGGACATGTATAACTTAACGTAAATGTATAGATTGGAATCATATCCTAGATAAATGTGTAAAATCGTTTCATATCAGGTTGTATTTGTAGATTACCATACACTACATCATGTTTATCATATCCTAGATAATGATGTATCATGTATCACATCTCATTTATCATATCCTAGATAAAGATGTTTCATATATCACGTTATATTTATAGTATGATCAGATATTATTGAGAATTTTAGGAATATGTTTAATTGGATTTCTAGTATAAACAACCTTGACCTGCTATCAAGTGCTTGGTGTCATTCAAGAGAGACAACTCCGTTAATCCTTTTTCATAAGTTATGTGAAGAGTTATCCCACTTTGTTTACTTGCTAGCAGACGACATTTTCAGTGATCCTCAGTATGGATGAGTTAGAGAAGAGGAAGTTGATTTTAGAGTATTATAACAAGGACATCAGACCAGCTAAAGTGATTTCAAGTAGAACAGGCATCCCTTTGTCCACTGTTTATCGTGTTTTGAAAAATATTGCATATGGATATGGCACTGAGCACCAGGGAGGCGCAGGTAGGCCCAGAAAATTGACTGTCGGTGACAGGAGGCGGCTTGGTATTCTTGTTTCTAAAAACAAACGAAGGAGTTTAGAAACTTTAAAGCTGGATATGATTGATAGAGGAACTGTGGCTGTCTGTAAGGAGACAATTAGAACTGAGCTGCATGCAGTGGGTTGGCAGAGAAGTCAAGGAATTCCATCACCAATCATGAAACCTGAACAAAAGGAGCGAAGGTTGAACTGGTGCTTACAACATAGAAATTTAAACTGGGACAATGTGATTTTCTCAGATGAAAGTTCTGTGTGGCTGTTTCCAAAACGTGTTTAACGTGTTGGGTGGTATATCTGTGTTAGGGGCAACGCCCCTCTGTGTATTTGAAGGGAATATGAACAGTGAGCGGTACACAGATATTCTCGAGGGGACATTTACTTCCATCTGCTCACGGGTTCTATGGGAAGTTTTGGATTCTCCAGCAGGACAACGACCCAAAACATCGTTCAAAGCATCACAGACCTGGTTTCGGACCCAAAATATGACATTATTAGATTGGCCAAGCTATAGCCCTGACCTAAATCCAATAGAAAATGTTTGGGGACTTATGAAGGAAAGTGTCAATAAGAAAGATCTGACAAATATTGTTGAAATGAAAGAAGAGGTGGTCAGGTATTGGGACAGCATGGACCACGACTTTCTAAGTTCTTTGATCAGTAGTATGCCCCGCCGCATTTGAAGCCTGCATTGCTGCCCATGGTGACTTGACAAAATACTAACTGTTCACCTGTCTTTGAATCTGGAGTTATGTTCTGCTAATATTCACATTTAATGTGAGTAATAAGTGAAAATAAAAATTACAATCTTAAATTCTCAATAATTTCTGGTTGTACTGTATCATATCCTAGTTAAAGATGTTTCATATATCACGTTATATTTATCATATCCTAGGTAAAGATTTTTAATATTCACATCTGATTTATCGTATCCTAGAAAAAGATGTTTCATATATCACATCACAATTCTCATATCCTAGATAAAGATGCTTCATATACCACATCCCATTTTTTATATCCTAAATAATGATGCTTCATATACCACATCAGAATTATCATATCCTAAATAAAGATGCTTCATATATCACATTACATTTATCATATCCTAGATAAAGATGCTTCATATATCACATTACATTTATCATATCCTAAATAATGATGCTTCGTATAACACATCAGAATTATCATATCCTAGGATAAAGATGCTTCATATACCACATCACATTTATCATATCCTAGATAAAGATGCTTCATATACCACATCAGAATTATCATATCCTAGGTAAAGATGCTTCATATACCACATCACATTTATCATATCCTAGATAAAGATGCTTCATATATCAAATTACATTTATCATATCCTAAATAATGATGCTTCGTATAACACATCAGAATTATCATATCCTAGATAAAGATGCTTCATATATCACATCACATTTATCATATCCTAAATAATGATGCTTCATCACATTTATAATCCATGCTTCGTATCACATCAGAATTATCATATCCTAAATAAAGATGCTTCATATATCCTAGATAAAGATGCTTCATATACCAAATCACATTTATCATATCCTAGATAAAGATGCTTCATATACCACATCACATTTATCATATCCTAAATAAAGATGCTTCATATACCACATCACATTTATCATATCCTAGATAAAGATGCTTCATATACCACATCACATTTATCATATCCTAGATAAAGATGCTTCATATACCACATCACATTTATCATATCCTAGATAAAGATGCTTCATATACCACATCACATTTATCATATCTAAATAATGATGAGAATTATCATATCCTAGGTAAAGATGTTATATATCTCATATCTGAGTTATCATATCCTAGATAAAGATTTTGTCATATATCACATCAGATTTATCAGATCCTATATAATGATGTATCACATACCATATCACATTTATCATATCCTAGATAGTGATGTTTCAGATACAAATAATGGTGTGTCATTTAACACGAAAAGATGTGTTACATCATATCAAGGTGTATCATTTACAATATAAAAGTGTATCATACCCTGGAAAAATGTGTATCATGTACGATAAATGGAAAAGTGAGTATCACGTATGAAAAAGGGAAAAATTGGTATCATGTATGTATCATTTTTCATACCGATATATACCATGACGTGTTCAAACAGATCAAAACGCGATTTCAACACAATCTGCACGTTTACTGATGCGTGAAAAAGCACAGGGTTTCGATCAATATACGTTCACCAATTCCACCCACATCATGAGTGCTTGTCTCTTGGTGTTTACTACCAATTATCTAGAAGTATGTGTTCTGAACATGGGAAAACCTGACAACCTGGAGTGGCTTCGTTGCCAAGCAGTATGGCGGTCTTTGTGGTTTGTTATGACAACCATTTATCTTCATGCGTCCGGACACGCTTCACTTGGCAAAACGCTTTTTGGAAGATGAGCGCCATCTGGTGCGTTTCGTGTTTGTATTGCCACACTCCAGTGATCATAGGCATGTAAACTTTCTTTTTGCGAACAATGAATATACAGGAAAATGCATATGTTGTTCTATTTCCAATTCTGATGAGAATTCAAACTTAAACTGAAATGTTCATTGTTTGAAAGACCATACGCCCATATATATGACTGACTGACTGACTGAGTTTGGTTTTAAGCCGCTTTTAGCAATATTCCAGCAACATCACGGCGGGGGACACCAGAAATGGGCTTCATACATTGTACCCATGTGGGGATTCGAACCCGGGTCTTCGGCGTAACGAGCCAACGCTTTAACCATTAGGCTACCCCACCGCCCCCAATATATATGAAGTGCAGATGGCACAGTATAGGAACACTTTAGCAAAAGATTCACATTTCATTTCAATCCGTTTCTACTCTTGAAGGCATATTTTGAAGTATAACATAGCAGATTGTAAATCTTGTTAGTTTGTGGTTGCCATAAGGTTAATAACTTGTTGTACTGAATGTCGAATTAATAACTTATTTGGTATGTTTTGCTTTCGAGTGTTTTTAAGGACGGACATATAAGGGTGAAATGGTACAGATCTTCGATATTGTCTTAGGTACAAAATATACATACCCTTTTACCAATTGTATTATGTTTCCCGGTATGAAACTTTGCCTTGTACATCCAAGTAAAGCATGAGCAAAGTCGGTTGCAGATGTGTACAGGGTTCAAGTAAGTATTCATAATATCAGAGGCATGGTTATATTTCGCCACAGTTGATGCACTGCTTTGTTCAAGGTCTATAAAGTTATATCTGTAATCTGTCAGCCGGAAACAGCTTCTAGCAGACCTTTTCATGGGTATTGCATTTAGCCCATTATTCAGGCAATAGATCCCAAGACCAGTTGAAATGTAATAAATTGTAAACACTATTTGGGATTTTTATTTAGGTTTGCACAATGCTCGTAAAGTTCAAACAACAGAAGCCCGGGATTCAAACCCACTCGGAAAGAGTCATCCTTGTCCAGCACAGAAAGATATGATCTAACCCCTCAGTCACCGAGTCTGGTAGTCTAGGCGTACTTTGTGTGCCTCGTTGACAAATGTGAGTGTCCGCGGTTTCAGGTCCGAGCTAAAAGCTAAAACTACGGGGTGCCTTTGAAAATGTATTAAATGTTATTTTTAGGATTATACGTCCTTAATAAAGTTGATATTCTGGGGCATTGTTCGGTTGAGTCAAACCAACTTCCGAACCAACTTGCCACCACATAGAGTCAACGATCTATCCCTCTGAGCCACTGAGGCTTCCCCAAATGTGAGTGAGTGAGTGTTGCTCACGTGTCGCGGCGACTGTTCCGGATGCTGACAAATAAAGGGAGAATAACGATTTTTTTTTTTGCACTTTTGAATTATCAGGTGAAATTGAGACTAAGAAAAGTGGGTGAGTTGAGATATGGTTCTCTCTTCCTTAACGACATTGTGAAAGTGCAGAAATAATTCACTGCCAAGAGGACATTCCACGAGTGTTGCTTTGAAGTCCTTCATAACTCTCCGGTCCTGGCTCCTTCAGACCTCTCTCTGTTCCCTAAGATGAAGAAAGCGCTAACAGGAATCTCTTCAACTCGAAAGAGGACATCATAACAGTTCTGAGGTAATCCTTTGACAATCAACAAAAGGACTTTTACGAAACTAGATACAACCTCTCTAACACCGATGGCAAGAGTGTTTCCAAGCAGAATGGGATTATGACGAAATGAGTCTTTTTAAATGTCCTTACGTCAGACTTGTACGGGGTTCGTTACCTATCATTTTCCCCAATAGGTAACCGAGAAACATCATCCATGGCCAACACCCTTGAAGATCCGGGTTAGAATTGATCTTCAGAAACCCATGATTGTCGTAAGAGACGACTAACGGGATCGGGTGGTCAGGCTCACTGACTTGGTTGACACATGTCATCGATTCCAATTGCATAGATCGATGGTCATGTTGTTGATCACTTGATTGTCTGGTCCAGACTCGATAATTTACAAACCGCCGCCACATAGATGAAATATTGCTGTGTGCGGCGTTAAACAACAATCAACCAACCAGAACTGACTGTTATCAATGTAACAAGTACTATGTCCTGAGGCGCAAAGCCGCTCTATCAGTTAGCCGTGGAGCGAGATCCATTACTAACAAAGGCTAGTAAATTCAGCGACACCGTTTATTTGTTTCATTGATCTATAAAACGATTATCAAACCAGACACACCCATTTCTAAAGTCTGAACTCGCTTGGTTCCTGAGGTAACCAGAATGCTCGACTTCAGATGATGTCGTTCAATAGACACCCGGCAACTTCACATCAAACAATTACTGCATGAATCAAAACAGTGGCGGATGTTCCATTTACGAATATTTATATAAAATACAACTATGTTTAAAACGTGATTGTCATTTTAATGAATAGTTATGTATGTATATTGTGTATGGGACGTGCTGAGAAATACTTTCACGTGAATGTGTGTTGTAGTCAAAGCAAATATCTCGGTTCAATTGAACTATATTATTGTTTTGTACATCTGTTTGATGCAATGCGGTGGTAGTGGTTTCAGCTATTGTCGAAGTTAAAGGCGGTAGATAGTAAGATAAACAACTGTCGTAACAATCAAGATATAAGTAATTCTAAAAGTAGTAGGAGTAGTAGTAGTAGTAGTAGTAGTAGTAGTAGTAGTAGTAGTAGTAGTAGTAGAAGTAGAAGTAGTAGTAGTAGTAGTAGTAGTAGTAGTAGGAGGAGTAGAAGTAGTAGTAGTAGTAGTAGGAGGAGTAGTAGTAGTAGTAGTAGTAGTAGTAGTAGTAGTAGTAGTAGTAGTAGTAGTAGTAGTAGTAGTAGAAGCAGTAGTAGTAGTAGTGACCCGTGAAGGTCCAGGTTAGAATATTGGCCTTTAGTAACCCATGCTTGTCGTAAGAAGCGACTAACGGGATCGGGTTGTCAGGCTCACTGACTTGGTTGACACATGTCATCGGTTCCCAATTACGCAGATCGATGCACATGCTGATGATCACTGGGTTGTCTGGTCCAGACTCAATTATTTACAGACCGCCGCCATATAGCTGGAATATTGCTGAATACGGCGTAAAACTAAACTCACTCACTCACTCAGTAGTAGTACTGGTGATAGTGGTTGTGGCTGAAGCTGCAAAATCATCATCTACGTATGATACGACATGACGAATTGTACACATTGTTGTGAAAATAAAGTGATTAAGTTTAGAGATTAAAGACATGAAGACCACCATGGAAATTTTCTGGAACGAACAAAAGACCTTCAAGATAACGTAGTGTTATTTAAATTAATTGTAGTGACATTATAATCAGGAGTGAGTGAGTGATTATGGTTTTACACATTCTCTTCCCACAGAGGTTACTTGTCATATCTTCAGGAAGATATGACAAGTAACCTCTTCCCACATCTTCAGGAAGATATGACAAGTAACCTCTTCCCACATCTTCAGGAAGATATGACAAGTAACCTCTTCCCACATCTTCAGGAAGATATGAGAAGTAACCTCTTCCCACATCTTCAGGAAGATATGACAAGTAACCTCTATGGGAAGAGAATGGGTTTTACACAGCTTTTAGCAATATTCCAGCAATATTAGGGCAGGGGGGTCACCAGAAATGGGCTTCACCCATTGTACCCGGGTCTTCGGCGTTTGTAATCGGGAGATTAAAAAATCATTGGCATTTGACATGATTTCCAGCTCATGCATAAGCTTTTTTAGAAAAGGAGATCAAATAAATATTGAACTGTACACACTGCAGTATTGGGTAAATACGGGGCGATCTCAAACGAGTATGAAGTATATTTTGTCTCTTACTCTTGAAAACATAAAGGCCGTCGGGTAGCCTTGTGGGTAGAGCGTTGGCTTGTCACGCCGAAAATCCGGGTTCGATTCCCAACATGGGTACAATGTGTCAAGCCCATTTCTGGTGTCCCCCGCCGTGACATTGCAGGAATATTGCTAAAGGCGGAGTAAAACCATACTCACGCACTTTAAAAAAGTAACAAAGGAGATGAAAGTAAGTAAATAATTTAAGTGTTTCTAATAGGAAGAATTGTGTTTAATTTGAAGAAGATAAGTATTAATACTAGCTACACTTTGAGGTAAAACGTATTATTAGTAACCTGGACACAGTTTGTTGACAATTATATGTTCATACATTGTAGTTGCAGTCAACGTTATGGCGGTTTGACACCTTATAAACTCATTAGTCATGTGTCATCTTAGGCATGTGTCATCGCCTACAGTAAGGCCGAATAACAATAGAAAACCAATGTGACCTATATCAGAAAATGTATTGATGATAATGTGGCCATTTACAGTCAATGGATTATGCACTGGTCGCTCCGTGTCGTCTTAATGATTCATACCACTTTCCGATGATGACAATAACATGACTGTTTTTCAAACACATCCATAGAAACAGTCACACCCAGTTGACATAGATAACACCACCTTCGCCATGGTAACGACATAATTGTCAGAGTGGTGGCCTGCAGGGTGATGTATTGACCCGTATTCTTTTAACCAATGCCGTTTAAGATGATACCCTTGCCTGACTGAGGCCACGACGTGTTACCTTGTTATTAGTAGTAGCACAGGAATAGTTGGAGACATTATCATGGATAACTGACACCCCGAATAAACGTGGCCATATATATAGAGAGAGTGAAGTGTTGATTCGATCCTCCTCCTCTCTCTCTCTCCCCCCCCCCCCCTCTCTCTCTCTCTCTCTCTCTCTCTCTCTCTCTCGATATTACATATATATTTTTAAAGATCGAGTTGCTGTTGGCTTAGTAAATAATGTCACTCATCTCCAACAGCAAATGAATTACTTAGTAGACATTGGGGATCAGTCACTTCGTCTCACCGATCCGAGCCTTCGGGGCAGATGAACTTAACTGGCTTAATTGCTAGAACTACAACAGCACAATTTAACTGTTGTCGTAACTACAACAGTTGCACAACATCAATACGTTGTCAAAGCAGTACGTTGTCAGTTTTGTCTATCGATTGCTCTCATAGTATACTGTATTATTATCAGTTGCTTTTCCTTTTACTTCTGCCAGGAGATACTATAATGTAAGAAATCTTGTAAAATCACAAAAACGGCTTGAACAATAACCCATTGTAGTTAGAACAGGAACATATGGATTACCACACAACGATAGCATTATGTCATCAGTGGATGGCAGACACATGGGGTCAAAACGATAAGTCAATATCGGGTATGTCCACCATTGGCAGCAACACCATTGCCTTTCATTGATTCGATGAGTCTTTGAATAGTGTTCTGGGGGCGGTGGGTTAGCCTAGTGGTTAAATCGTTCGCTCGTCACGCTGAAGACCCGGGTTCGATTCCCAACATGGTAAAATGTGTGAAGCCCATTCTGGTGTTCCCCGCCGTGATGTTGCTGAAATATTGCTAAAAGCGGCGTAAAACTAAACTCAATCCGGTGTGGATAGCATTCCACACATTACGCAGTTCATCTTAAAGATTTCGGCGAACAGTATGGCGATTTTGGCGGTGTCGTTACACGATGTTGACCCGGACGTATTCGATCTCTGGTGGTTCCTGCCTGCTGGTATCTGATATGTGGTCTGAGGATGGTTGAATCACAGACCATATAGAATAATCTATTCTATGGTCTCTGGTTGAATCAGAGACCATATAGAATAATCTATTCTATGGTCTCTGGTTGAATACTGGCATTGAAGCCGCTGCGCGACACCTCAACTTGACGCCAACTTGAAGCATGACCAAGACATGTTCACGTTTCTCCGCTAACAGTCTTGGCATCTCTTGTGTCAATACCCGTCACGTCTACAGCCACAAGTGATGTGGATTTTTTTAAAGAGCTGTGGGCTTATGAGCTGTCCTTCATCATGGTTTGTCTACAACAGACCTCATTCGCTGATATATTTTCATATGACTTAAGCCCGGAAAAAAATACATCCATTTTACTGGTGGTGCTTTTTCAGTGCTGTTCAGTATATATCCTATACGTGGACACTTTCATTCCTGCACTCCCGCGGCCGGCACGTAGTAATAAAATGCTGGTTCTTGAAAAGAAAAGATGGACGAATCGGTTTTTGATATTTTTTTTGCAAGTGTTATTCAACAATTTCACATTTAGCCCGCCAATATCGGTGTGAGCTTCGAAAATTATGCTCAAGTATTTTCCTTTGAATTTTTATAGACGTTCAAAATGAGAAAAGAAATTCTATATGGGATATTTAATCATGATTTCATGAAGAGAAAAGTGTGATGATACTACACGGCCAGAAAGTCTATCAGTCTGAAGAGTATTAATTTGTATCATCATAAGTATTATCGAATTTCAGTTATCAACATATTTTTTAAGAAAAATCAAAAGTATTTTGAAACTGAACTGTATTTAGAAAAATAAAAGAGCAGTCGTCCAACTGTTGCTGATGTTTCTTGTCAGTAGATGTATTCTGGTGATAACACACATTCTACAATAACCAAAATGAACAGGTACTCAACTCTCAAGCATTGTTTAGCCAAAGAACCAAAGACAAAGAACAAAAGCTTCGTCCAAAGACTTATTTTACGTCAAATATTCAACAGCTACAATGGACGCAAGAGTCGTAGAGTTCAGTCCTTTGGTCGCCAAGTTGAGTTTGGTAGATCAATTCTTTTAGTGATGGGAACCAATCGGATCATTCACACTCTCCTGGTATTGATTGGATCTAGCGATTTGCTTGTATCGTGGCACTGAAACGGGTGAACGACCATGGAATAAATATAAAACAGGGTTCCTGCAGCTGGGACGGCACTTGCCTCTGGAACCTCATCAACAGCCACGATGTCATCCAACCTCGTCGTATTCTTGGCCCTTGCAGGTAGAGTTCTCACCATTGCATTGGCTGACAACATCATTTGTCGTAGTGTCAGTGGAAGTTTTGATTTATATTTTCTCGTAATGATAATTATAATGCTTTATTTTGTGATCATTTTCTCTTATTATCGCAGTTTATCAGGAATATCTACCTCTCAGTCACTGTTTGAGACGCGGGTTATCGATAATAATGTCGAAACAAATTTTTATTAAAGCTTTTAACAGTATCATTTGTCATAGTATATGTGGATGTTTTATTATCTCGTATTATTATCATTATTACTTTTTTTCTAATTTGTACTTTTAATAGCAGAAAACCTTTTAGCTGAGAATTTTTTGTCTTATCACGAGAACCTTTGGCGAGGTTTATTCCTAACAGGAAGTGTTATGATTTGTTTGAGTGACATTCCTAACAGGATAATTACGATAAGAAAAGACGAAGGTAAAATCGATTCATCATTTAATGTCACTTTAAAAATAACAGATATTCACGATTTAACTCAGTAGAATAAGCTTCACGAACCGCGCATGAATACAGATTTTAAACGAACCGCCCATTTCAATATGGTGTCAAATACCTTAAGCCATGTTTCGGCGACTCAACGGGAAACGCTTATGTGGGCTTTAAATGAAATTCCAGAAGGGGAGCATCACATTGATTTGTTGAGCTTGAAAGTAGTATCGGACTAGTCGACCAGTTAAGTGTTTCCTATAGAGGTACCAATTTATGAGATTGACTTATCGCATCATAACTATATACATGAATAAATGATCTTGAGCAAGAAAAAAGATATATATATATATGTGTGTTTTAGAAATTATTGATTGACATAGCCTTAATAAAATTTAGAAAGTGTTGATTCTATATTGATTCTATATATATATATTACATAGATAAATAAAAACAGAATGCCTTTTTCTTACATACCCGTGGGTGAGAAACCCATGTGAGAAAACTGGTATCACACATATGTGTGAGATCGATTTCTAATCCCGTGATTGGCTACTCCATGGTGATGACCTAGGGTCAGGTTATGACGGACTACTTTCCTGATTAAAATTCATTGATAAGTTACTCGTGCTTCAATCGAACAGAAATCTGTTACTCGTGCAAAAAATACCCCCTTTACACCTACCTGTTATTTTCGCGATTGCAACATAAACAGGTATTTATACAATGAGTCACAAGTAGAATAAATATAACACGAATCTATTTATTTTCTAATTCCTTTTATTAAAACTTTTGATTCTTAGTCATGAATTCAAAATGGCTCCAACAATCAGTGATACCTGTGTAAACAATTATGTGAAAATCACCGTTAGAGATAAAGCCCTTGATTCCCTTCGAATATTCAAAATGTACAACACTGGTACTTTTACTGGAGAGATGCGACAAGTGTCATGTGTCGTCTTGCAAATATACCTGACACGATAACGTCAGTGCCTGTCCATTGTGAGATCGATTTGCCTCGTTGTTTCTTTGATGCATTGATCAAGATGACATGTTTCACTGATACACATGATGAAGACCCACTTCCAGCTCCGAGATACTATGTGATTGCAATGTTATCAAATTCACTCATGAGAATCTGAACCAAAACACACTCGTTGAAACAATGTACAACATGGTACGTTTTGCAAGGCTTCATGAGTGCAAATGGCGGCACACGTCCTTTCTATTCAATCGAACATGTACAGGAACGGTTGATCTACACATAAGTCATTGCTCAAGATATTCCTCCGACGCATGATAATGAAAAGTTTATGTCTTGATAACTTACAGGATGTAATCAACTCACATTTCATACTGACAACTCCGTAAATTCCGTTACATTCCAAGTGGCGGTTTCTGGCTCGGGAAAACGAGAAGGATGTGGCGAAGAAGAGTAGTCCCCCATTGATAATGAACGTAACCTCAGCAATGTCACATTCAAGCACACTGGGTGCACCTAATTACACACACTCAAAAGTTTTGGCTCCGGTCGATGGGAGAACATTGAACGTAAACTGGTACACAAGTACAGATCCCCAATGTGCAGAGATATCCAAAACAATCTTCCGATGACGACAACAACCAAGCGATAACGATGACGTCACTCGCTCAAATATTTTACGCTTGCAAGAATTAAAATCATCCACATTTGCAAGGTCACATCATCGTTTTAAAGGGTTTAATTAATTTTCTGTGATCTTATCTAATATTTTATCATTATCACTAGAGAATTGCCTTGATGACGCGAAGAGTTGGCAGAAACCATTTTGTGGAGTTTTTGGGTCGAACCTTGGTTGATGAGTAGTATTAACATTTGATTAGGAAGCCTTGGTAAAGTCACGACATGTCACTCATTCATAAACGTTGTGTTGTGTCATTATTGCGCACCTACGATGAGAAAACATGAAATTGAATGAAAAGTAGTTCCGTTCGATATATATATATATATAGGTATATAAGAAGAAGTTTCTGAAATACCAATCACACGACACGGATCTTCTCCACACATGTTTCATATATATATATATATATATATATATATTATCTGAAATTCACGGATCTTTCCAACATGTTTCACTTTTATCTTCAGGGAGAAGTGATTACAGTTAAACGGATTATGTTATGACGTCAATTTGTCATGACGTCACAATGCAACTGTATACAAATGTTGTGACGCGGCGTTGCCATGACGTCACATTAGCGGCTTTATATTGACAGTATATATATATATATATGTTAGAAATTATTGATTGACATAGCCTTAATAAAATTTAGAAAGTGTTGATTCTCCAATGCAGCAGTGGGTTTAACTATTAGTGTTGGTCAAAACCTTTTCATTCGCTGAGAAGAGTTATATCCGAAATTTATTATCGTGAGTTAAAATCCCAGTTCCCACTGACTATATATCTAGGTTTGTGAACAACGTATCCTGAAATTGCTGATGTATTGTTTACACGACGTGAAACCATTTAACTCACTAATTCTGTTTTGGTCATTTTTCAGTCGCGGTTCCCACAGCTCTGGCAGCGACGTGCACGGTGTGCAAAACCAACTTTGACAGCGTCTACAACAGTGCCTCCACGACGAATGGCCAGAAATGCGAGTACGTGTTACAATTTAGAAACCTCCGAGTACAACCACATCAGTGGTGAAGCGGATAAAGCGTTGACCGAGAGGGGAAGGTCGTTGGTTCGATCCCCAGTTGCGTTATTCCAACAGACGTTAAAAAATGGTACTTTTTAATACCCTGTCTGGCGCACACAATAACCATGAAGAAACAAGGACTTGCTGACTCGGAGTATACTGTGTCTGAGTGTGGAGTCCATGTTAAACTGCGGCCTGGTATCTTAGTGGGCCAACACTAAAACCGGCATATTTACAGAAGGCGACTGACGGACTGAGTATGGTTTTACGCCGCTTTTAGCAATATTCCAGCAATATCACGGCGGGGGACACCAGAAATGGGCTTCACACTACAGAAGGCGAAGTACACCCACTCTCACACTGTTTCCAAATTAACGGGGCAGTGGGGTAGCCTGGTGGTTAAAGCGTTCGCTCGTCACGCAAAGACCCGGGTTCGATTCTTCACATGGGTACAATGTGTGGAGCCCATTTCTGGTGTCCCCCGCCGTGATATTGCTGGGATATTGCTGAAAACTAACGAGAGTTACACTGCACCTCCACCAATGTCAGCATAATGGTTGGCCTGATCCGCAACAGGATCTGCTTTATTCCGATTACATTACAAGATAAAAATTTTGAGTCTTAGTTTGTTGTTTCGCCTAACCAGACAATATCAGCAGGGTTGAATCCGGGGTGCGAGACCAGTGTGACTGAAGGACATAACTCTGCACAGTGAGATTCCATCTGTGACCAACTCGTGTCATTCCGGGGAAGACCCGTGAAGATCCGGGTTAGGATTGGTCTTCAGCAACCCATGCATGTAAGAGGCGACTAACGGACCAGATGGTCAGGCTCGCTGACTTGGTTAACACGTCATCGGTCCCCAATTGCGTAGAACGATGCTCATAATGTTGATCACTGCATTGTCTGGTCCAGGCTGGATTATTTACAAACCGCTGCCATATAGCTGTAATATTGCTGAGTGCGGCGTTAAACAACAAACCAACCAACCAGAATTGACATTCCGGGGAAGGTGGGGTAGCCTAGTGGTTAAAGCGTTCGCTCGTTACGTAGAAGGTTCCATTCCCAACATGGGTACAATGTGTGAAGCCAGTGTCTGGTGTCACCGCTGTGATATTGCTGTAAAATTGCTGAAAGGACACGTCAAATGGCGACTTGAGCCTTCTTGCAGATTACGGAAGGGTGAGTTGTGACGAATGTGCAAGATTCAGGCATCATGCAAATAGGTCATGATCATCACGCAAACGTAACGTCTGTTGCAAACGGGTACCCGGTAGGTTAGTACCAATTCAGATAGTAACAACGTGTCATAAATTTTCAGTGCCATTAAGGCGTACGGTGGATGTCTATCGAAGGCAAGCGGAGATGGATGCACTGCTGTGATAACCAGGTCTGGGGAAGCTTCGGCTGCAGTTCTCGCCCTTTCCCTAGCAGGATACACCTGTGGTGAGTAACTTGTATTAGGAACTGATCATTTAATACCAGGTGTATGGGGAGATAATGGGAGATGAATGCATCACATTTTACAGTCAAAGAACCAAAACTAAATTGACGTATGTCAGATTTTCACTGGACGAAACCAAAATGTACTAACCTGAAAATATACGTCCACTCTTGTTTAACTGACCACAACATTAGCCATTTGTAAAATTGCAAAATCATATTCCTTGCCTGGACTTACTTTATCCTAAGATGGTTTACTACAGCTCCCAAACAATCAGATTACGACACGCCATATGCTGCCACTTCCGTAACTTCCGTATATTTACTTTTCAGCACTAACATCTACATGTGTTTGTGAACTCGCCTACCTGGGAAGATCAATGACAACCAATGACTTGATGTGTGTGTAAGTACTACAAACACTTGGGTTGTTCAATCCTATCAGTCGCAGCAAACAGCAATTTTCCCAGCCGATGTGATCGAAAAACCAACACAAACAATAACACAATAATAACGTGACAGGATCAAAATAAAGTGAAACCTTTCCAATCCGGACAACCCACTTTATGGACTTACCGGTATAAGGCGACAGATGTTTGTTGTTCAGGGGTTTTTTTCTTTTGGGTTTTTTTCATTTGTTGTTGTTGTTTTTCGAAAATTGTTCGGGTTTTTTATTCTATTTTATTATTGTTTTTTAGGAGGGTGGTGGGGGTTCATTGCTGTTTATTTAGACCGTCTATTCTCATAAGTTTTTAACCACGATACTCGTGTCATGTGGAATTTGTTTTAGTGAGGGCTTAGGGAGACACATTTACCAATTAACAAGTTTTACTTTTAAGATTAGATCAAATTCGACATTCATGAACAGAGTTCTAAAATGTGAAGTCAGTAACAGTCTTTCTTCATCCCTATTCACTCTTTGTCATTTTCAAATTGTTTTGAATATATTTAATGCTGTCAACATGTTTTGAGACTGCCATGTAATGAACGAAACCTTCCCTTAGTATTTGTTACAATTGGTGAGAGACAATTCATCTATTAACATGGTCGCTTAGTGTGTCTAACAGACCACCAAGCATATCATTTTTCTTTCGCCTTGTCCTTTCTGTGTACAAAGGCCCTAAAGCGAGTTTTGATCTTTCCTCCGATTCTCCCATCTACCTGGCGCTCCTTTAAATTTGAATGGAATACAGAAACCTTCGGTTATAACGAACCCCAACTGACCACTAATTGTAGTTCGATACAACCGTAGTTCGTTGTACGCATTTCGATTATTATATACAGCCAGTGACCAAAAGGCAGTTCGTTATATCCGACAGTTCGTTATAAGCGTGTTCATTATAAAGTAATTTACTGTTTCTATCAAAATCATATATTCTGAGAGACTTCACAGTCCTTTCTAAAAAGTTATTATCTCCCCTTTCATGTATTATCTCCCTTTATCAAGGACACTTCCGGAGATGTTTTCAGTTCTAAATGGTGTCCTAACACATCATTGTCAACTGTTTAAAGCGCCCGTAAAATCTCAACAAGTCGTTCAAATGGTATTCTTTTGCCAGAGCTGCAGCCAAGTATGTAGAGTGTACTTACATGACTACGTCCGCTGGGTGTGACTCGACCAAGACAAGCGCTGATATGCGCTATGCAGCCAGGATGAAGACCACAACACATTGCGGATGTGCCGCTGGTGAGTACAGCTGTGATTCACCAAATCTATGATTTTGTTTGTTGTTTAACGCCGCACTCAGCAATATTCCAAGTAAAACAGTGGCGGTCTGTAAATAATCGAATCTGGACCAGAGAATCCAGTCGTCAACATGTGTATAAGATTCTGAGAGGGGTGTTTTCACACAGGAGCCTAATGTTACCACATGGAGAGCACAGACCTAAACGTTATTTTATCAAACGAAATTTCCGTTATTCCAATTTTTGGTTTATTTTCAGTTTATTCTCGTTAATTCAGTTGTCTTTCAAAACCTAGAACATTTTAAGGTTTCTTTTTGTTTTTTTGTATTTTTGTCTCCAAATTTCGAGACTGTTTTCTGTTACTTCGAGTATTTTCATGCAAATTCAATTGTTTTCTCTTTTGTTACTTATTTTTTAACTCGAAAAGTGTAACGGAAATTGCGAAAATATTCAAGTAACGAGAACATGGAAATTGCGCAAAATTAAGCAAAAACTTGAATTAACGAGATGTTTCGGCGTAAAACCATACTCACTCACAGAAAAATTACGAATAACTCTCCTCTCTGTTTCCATTGGGGGCGGTGGGGTAGCCTAGTGGTTATTTATCGTTCGCTCGTCACGCCGAAGACCCAGGTTCGATTCCCCACATGGGTACAATGTGTGAAGCCCATTTCTGGTGTCCCCCCTTCGTGATATTGCTGGAATATTGCTAAAAGCGGCGTAAAACTAAACTAACTCACTCACTTTGTTTCCAGGCAACGCTGTCCGAGTCTCCTTCATCAGTTTCGTGTTCGTCGTTGTTGGGATGTTTCTGAAGAACTAGACGCGGACGACAGCCACTACCTTCCAACGGACGGTCATAACAGAGTGTTTTCCTCATTCAGTAGTCATCAGTTTACATGTATAAAGTACATAACATCTTCTTCAGTTGATCGGTTTTTAGTATCTATCGTCTTATTTCGGCTGGAGAAACAGCACCACCTCTTAATTTCCAGACAATGCGAATGACGTGTGATGTGAGTTTCACTGAATTAAACTGCTTTGTCTTGTTGCTGTTTGTGAATTGGATTGTTCTTGCACAAAGCAAACTATTAGTACTGTCAACAGACTGATGCAGATAAAACTTATACTATATTAGTGTCAACACCAACTGTCAACAGTTATTTAGTGTGGCTAACACAAATTGTCATCATAGTCGAAACAGAAAAAAAGAGGTAAGACAGGGATACAGCTTTTTGATGGGGAACGGATGTGTGCATAATTTCTTAAATCATCCTAGTAGAAATTTTGATGGTAATTGAGGCACTGATATTAACAAAAAAGACAAATACATATGCTAATTAATTTACTCAGTCCAACTTTATACCCATCAGTGAATATTTATTTATATTTTTGTTAAATATGTGTTTATTTTTTAATATATATTTAAACACTATGTCAAGGCAGGATGGGGAGGTGGCACCCCTCTGAATACATCCTTGTGAGAGAAGTGTAAGACATAAAATAAGGCTGTAGATGTAAGATCATGCAAAAACCCAACCCTGTGACATACCATATTCGTTTGTTTCTTCAGTGTTTAACCTGATACTCAGCAATATATTATATGTGAAAGTTGTCTGTAACTAATTGGGTCCAAACCAGACTTGTTTTACGCAGCACCTTATAATATACTGTGAATAAAAGTTAAGCGCTGCCTAGTATATTTTGCCAATATAGGAAATCTTTCAGAAAAAACAACTACCATAATTTGGTTTAGTTCTTTTAGTTTAAAAACAAAACCATTATGGAAATTATCTTTTACTTTAAACAGTATATATGTGCTTTTGGAAACTATGCATTTTGTTTTCCTCAAAAAAGTTACCTTCTTTTGAAAAGTGAAAATCAGAAATGACTGTTATATAAGTCACATGATAGTCATTTTGACAAGTGAAACCTAAGTTTAATAGTGTTGTATAAGCAGAATAGGAATAGTTATTTTGCATTAAAAATCAGTGCCATCATATCTTTAACAATATTTCCTTTAATTGTAAATACAAATGATTATGATATCCCTAAACCAGTTACCAGATGAACCTTCTCTAACTATGGATTGGTCTTCCCAATTATTTTAGCCTAACATTTCCACAGCTTCACATCTAAGGTTTGAAATAGGCTGGCGTTTAACTTTTATTCTCGGTATATTACAGTGGTATGAAGTCGATCTGAAAATAATTATTCTTGTTATTAACACTGTTATGAAAACAATAAGGAAACAGAACTTAAAGGCCCAAATGGACTCTTAGAGGTTGACTCTACACCACATTGACATCCTCACCTTGTGCCACAGACAATGAAACACAGGACACAGAATAAATGCAGTGAATTTAATTTGTAAATCACATAAACAAGGTCAACATTCCATGCATAAAAACAGGTGACTGTCAAAGTTATTCCATCAGACAAAGTCTGACAGATGACAAACAATGATACAAGATTGATTGATATATGTACTAAACTACTGTACATAACACACATGCTTGTAACATCCTACAAACATATATAACATATCATATATGAACATGAAAAAATACCACACTGGACAAACAGGTCAAAAGCTAAAACACATGAAGATCCAGGTTAGAATTGATCTCCAGTAACCCATGCTTGTGGTAACAGGCGACTAACAGGATCAGGTGGCCAGGTTTCCTGACTTGGTTGATACAGGTCATTGTATTCCAACTGTGTAGATAGATGCTCATGCTCTTGATCACTGGATTGTCTGGTCCAGACTTGAATGTTTACATACAGCAGCCATATAGCCGGACTATTGTTGAGTGTGGCGTAAAACTAAACTCACTCACTCACTCAAAAGCTAACCCATGGTATGTATTTCACCTTGATTGTGAGCATTGCCATGGAGATGGATAATGGAAGACAGAATGACACACAAACTGTGATTGATCTCTCACCTGGGAATGTCAGCCCTTACTCATGCCATCTCACAGACATTGTAAATGATGTCTTGTGTTTGACATAAAGTTGTCTTTTATAATTTAGAGAGATGTTTTCCAGTCATTCATGACACTGGAAACATAATAATGAACGTTTCTTAAGTGTCCACAAACAAGTAATACAAGGATATTTCTAGCTCTTAATTGTCTCCAGAGTAACTATGGCAACATTTGTAATCTATTGAAACTGGTAATGGAAAGCATTTCATTCTGGTGGGCCACTGCTGCAGATAAATAAGTAACAAACTGCTAAGGCTTCTTGATGAAATATCATGAGATGTTTTCCTTGAGTTATTCTTGTCTCTCAATTCTGTCTCTTCCTTTAGTATCTGAGCACCTTGGACAGATATTTTGTTACAGTGCTACTCATACAGAAACTAAATTCACTATATAGTGAGATGTGAGTCTCACCACTGATCTTAGTCTCACTACAGAACAGTCTCACAAAATTTCTGCATGTCACTATAGATCAGCCCCTCTCTCCACAGACCAGCATCTCACCATTGAACAGTCTCACCACAGATCAAAGTCTCACTAAACAAGAGTCTGTCCATAGATCAGCATCTCAGAATAGACTCCGGACTCACCATAGACAGGCGCGTAGCAAGCCAATTTTTTCGTAAGCCTGATAGGTTGCAAAGCTTTATATTTAGATAGTATTGAGGGCTTGTCCAACTTATTAGCAACAATCATGTGTAAACCCGGGCTTTTTTCTGTAATGGTAGCTATGCCCCTGACAGATCAGTATCTCACCACAGATCTGTGTCTCACTATCTATCATCTATATATTTGAGTCTCACCACATATCTGAGTCTCACTATACATCAGAGTCTCTCTATAGATCAGCATCTCATCACAAACTGGAGTCTCAGGTCAGTAATAATGTCCGACAACATCCTCCTCACAAGTTATTATGATATTGCATCAAGTCATTATTGCTTATCAAACATACACATACCGATATGATTCGGATAATAATAAAACTAGCATTTTATGTCCACTGAAAGACCAATAAGAACTGTGGCACCAAATGTACAAACACTGATTATACCAATTGTTCAGCCTCAACAATGTTAGTTTCTAGGAGAAGATGCAGAAAAGTGAACATGTTAATGACTTAATGTGAGACAAAGGACAAATTGTGATGAAGTGATTTAACAACAGCTAATGATGATGTTAAACACCTGATGATGTTAAACTCTTTCCTGCCTAACATCTAAACATGCTAAATCTAGTTTCAAATTAAGCAGCTTCAAAGTGATCCCAACTTAAATTGTAAGATGAATGACCTTTCAGCAGCATAGAGACAGCCCTGAGGTCTGGGTTTGATTCCCTACATGAGTACCATATAAGAAGATACCTGGTTAAGGGGGGATGGGGTTAACAGGATTCCAAATGTCATTGTGCTTATCAATCATATTATGTGGGGTAGCCAAGTGGTTACAGTGTTCGCTTGTCATGCCGAAGATGGTTTGATTCCCCATATGGACACTGTGTGAAGCCCACTTCTGGTGTTCTCCGCCCTGATATTGCTGGAATGTTGCTAAAAGAGGCACACACTCACTCACTCCTCTGAATCATTATTATTTGATCATCTGTAAATCAGAAACACAAACAAAACAAAAATTGATGACAATGAGACTGTAATACTAGTAAATTCATTTGTCATCATATTCAAAGTAACAGTTCTGTATTGAAAATGAAATTGAGATCAGAATATCGTTTGATTAAATAGCACAATACTGTTTCAAGGTTGTCACTGAGACATATCAATGATACATTACCACATACAGCTTCTCAAAGACAAAGTATATCTTAAAATCGTGAATGAGTTTGTTGAAGATTTCAGTCATATACAATAATAATGCGTCCATTTGTGTGGCATTATATAGCGCCAAACTCCACATGAATAGCACTGCACAATAATACCTGGATAACCTAGCTTAGGCGCTAGAAGGTTATAGTCACATGACTTATCCCACCAGGTACCCATTTTCTGCTGGGTGACTCCTATGTATTATTACATGTGAAACTTCATAAACAATACGAAGAATTTATTGATAAGTTAATGCTGAAAAGGTTTTTCAAAAACATGTGACATATTTTTATGTCTTTGTTAATTTACGACAAAAGCATGATTCCTATTCTTTATTCTGTACATATAGAAAAGTTGTAAATATGTATGTATAGGACAAAATAGCAAACAGTCAGCATCAGTTCTAAAACAAACTAATATAAACATGGGAGCACGACTGCTTAGGTGTCTAAAGGCGACTGGGACCACAGCTGCCTAGGTATCTAAAGGAGACTGGGTGACCACAGCTGCCTAGGTGTCTAAAGGAGTCTGGGTGACCACAGCTGCCTAGGTGTCTAAAGGCGACTTGGACGACAGCTGCCTAGGTGTATAAAGGATACTGGGACGACAGCTGCTTAGGTGTCTAAAGGCGACTGGGACCACAGCTGCCTAGGTGTATAAAGGATACTGGGACGACAGCTGCCTAGGTGTCTAAAGGAGACTGGGACCACAGCTGCCTAATTGTCTAAAGGAGACTGGGACCACAGCTGCCTAGGTGTCTAAAGGAGACTGGGACCACAGCTGCCTAGGTGTCTAAAGGAGACTGGGACCACAGCTGCCTAGGTGTCTAAAGGAGACTGGGACCACAGCTGCCTAGGTGTCTAAAAGAGACTGGGACCACAGCTGCCTAGGTGTCTAAAGGAGACTGGGACCACAGCTGCCTAATTGTCTAAAGGAGACTGGGACCACAGCTGCCTAGGTGTCTAAAGGAGACTGGGACCACAGCTGCCTAATTGTCTAAAGGAGACTGGGACCACAGCTGCCTAATTGTCTAAAGGAGACTGGGACCACAGCTGCCTAATTGTCTAAAGGCGACTGGAACCACAGCTGCCTAATTGTCTAAAGGCGACTGGGACCACAGCTGCCTAAGTGTCTAAAGGAGACTGGGACCACAGCTGCCTAATTGTCTAAAGGCGACTGGAACCACAGCTGCCTAATTGTCTAAAGGCGACTGGGACCACAGCTGCCTAATTGTCTAAAGGAGACTGGGACCACAGCTGCCTAAGTGTCTAAAGGAGACTGGGACCACAGCTGCCTAGGTGTCTAAAGGAGACTGGGACCACAGCTGCCTAGGTGTCTAAAGGAGACTGGGACAACAGCTGCCTAGGTGTCTAAAGGAGACTGGAACCACAGCTGCCTAGGTGTCTAAAGGAGACTGGGTGACCACAGCTGCCTAGGTGTCTTAAGGCGACTGGGTGACCACAGCTGCCTAGGTGTCTAAAGGAGACTGGGACCACAGCTGCCTAGGTGTCTAAAGGTGTCTAAAGGCGATTGGGACCACAGCTGCCTAAGGTGTCTAAAGGAGACTGGGACCACAGCTGCCTAATTGTCTAAAGGCGACTGGGACCACAGCTGCCTAGGTGTCTAAAGGAGACTGGGTGACCACAGCTGCCTAGGTGTCTAAAGGAGACTGGGACCACAGCTGCCTAAGTGTCTAAAGGAGACTGGAACCACAGCTGCCTAGGTGTCTAAAGGAGACTGGGACAACAGCTGCCTAGGTGTCTAAAGGAGACTGGGACAACAGCTGCCTAGGTGTCTAAAGGAGACTGGGTGACCACAGCTGCCTAGGTGTCTAAAGGCGACTGGGACCACAGCTGCCTAAGTGTCTAAAGGAGACTGGGACCACAGCTGCCTAATTGTCTAAAGGCGACTGGGACCACAGCTGCCTAGGTGTCTAAAGGAGACTGGGACAACAGCTGCCTAGGTGTCTAAAGGAGACTGGAACCACAGCTGCCTAGGTGTCTAAAGGAGACTGGGTGACCACAGCTGCCTAGGTGTCTTAAGGCGACTGGGTGACCACAGCTGCCTAGGTGTCTAAAGGCGACTGGGACCACAGCTGCCTAGGTGTCTAAAGGAGACTTGAACCAGAGCTGCCTAGGTGTCTAAAGGCGATTGGGACCACAGCTGCCTAAGTGTCTAAAGGAGACTGGGACCACAGCTGCCTAATTGTCTAAAGGCGACTGGGACCACAGCTGCCTAGGTGTCTAAAGGAGACTGGGTGACCACAGCTGCCTAGGTGTCTAAAGGAGACTGGGACCACAGCTGCCTAAGTGTCTAAAGGAGACTGGAACCACAGCTGCCTAGGTGTCTAAAGGAGACTGGGACAACAGCTGCCTAGGTGTCTAAAGGAGACTGGGACAACAGCTGCCTAGGTGTCTAAAGGAGACTGGGTGACCACAGCTGCCTGTGTCTAAAGGAGACTGGGACCACAGCAGCCTAGGTGTCTAAAGGAGATTTGGTGAGCACGACTGCTTTGTCTTTGTTAATTTACGACAAAAGCATGATTCCTATTCTTTATTCTGTACATATAGAAAAGTTGTAAATATGAATGTATAGGACAAAATAGCAAACAGTCAGCATCAGTTCTAAAACAAACTAATATAAACATGGGAGCACGACTGCTTAGGTGTCTACAGGAGACTGGGTGACCACAGCTTCTTAAGTGTCTCAAGGCAACTGGGTGACCACGGCTGCTAGGTGTCCAAAGTGGATTTGATGGTTACAGATTTTTGTAGGGCATTAAGTTTGCAGTTCACAAGTTTGATAAAAATTTAATTACATTTTCAAGCTATATAACAGTGAAAAACAATGGTGAAATATTCACATCTTCAGAACAAAAATACACTGATTTTATTACTATTGCATATTGTTATTGTACAAGACAAGTTCATGAACACTGAAGCACAAGTACATCATTCCACAACTACAATGCCCTACAGGAAAAAGATGATTATCATGGAGAGGTTACGATTCAAAACCGAGTTGTTATTTCTTGACCCTAAAATGCCAGGTGATATCGTCAGATGGAAAAAAGTTTGGGGTCATGAATATTATGGAGGATATATTTTGGCCAAATAAAAAAATGTGGTACCGATTACACCTCTTTAAAATTTAGGGTAGGTAAGTAGGATATTATTTTTTTACATATTTTTTTTTAGAAGGAAAGTACAAACTAATAACACATGTATCAACATGTAATTGTTTATTCAATCAAGCTTGCGGCCATCATGTCGACTTTCTCTATGGCCGATATATGTCAGTGCCAGGAAAAAACAATGGTATCTGAAAGCTTATTTTATTCAGTCTGCTTAAAAAAACTGGGTCAACACCAGAATTCAAGGGTCGGTCGGGTAATCGGACCACCACATTTTTTTAGGCCTTTTTGTAATCATCAAACAATTTCTTTTCGTATCCCAAAAATATTCATGATCTCTTATTTCTCTTGTTTTGTAAGAAACAATCATGTTATTTATCCAACATTATGAGCTGCTTGTGAATTTTGTCACACTACAACATTTACTATCATAATAAGTTTGCAACATGAAACATAGTATGTCACTGATAATAATATACATATTCATTTTCTTTCAATGTAATATCATTTTCATTAAACATACATGCATTCGGTCATACCAGTTTATAATCTCCCATCACAACATATTGCGACTGTCATGATTCATCGATAAGATGACATCAGTGAAGCCCTGGGTTCTCTGGTCCACAAAGCCATCTTAGTGTTAGAATGAGTGAGTGAGAGAGATGAGTTTTACGCCGCTTTTAGCAGGGGACAAAAATGGTTTCACAAAGAGTACCTATGTGGTGAATCGAACCCGGGCCTTTGGCATGATGAGTGAATTCTTTAACCATTGGGCTACCCCACCGCCCCAGTTTTAAGATACAGGTAACATCCATATTATAACACTGGCTAAAGAAATTGTAGCACTAATATCATGTTTGAACTTGCATAGCCTTGTTTATGAAACCGGACTGCCCTGAAGTGGACCTTGAAACCTTAAACGATGATGAATATCAGGTCCAGTAACTAACAAGAGAACTCTCCACTGTGATATCACCTAGTTATAACTGTGGGGATAAAACTGCTGCTGTTGCTGATAATATGCCTAGATCATAGCTGCATCATAGTGTACTTGACCCAGGATCAACTCTCCACTGTCATAAGGCTCATATGTGTTTTATCACCTAGTTATAATCATGGGGATAAAACTGCTGCTGTTGCTGATAATATGCCTGAATCATAGCTGCATCATATGGCTGCTGGTTATTGCCTACTGAAGTCACCGTCTCATATGTCTGGGTGGCGTCTGGGGTCATGACTTGAGGAACAGATGCTGGGGTCAAGGTCGTGACTACTTGAGCCGCCTGGAGGTTGAGAGGCGACACAGCTTGCTGCAAGCTGGTGATGACTGGGTAGGGGGTGTGGGGGGAGTCAGAGGAAGGAGGAGGGCTGATGGGAGAATGCTGCATGTAGAAATGACTGGCATTGGTGGCCATGGCGTGCTGTCTCTGAGGGCTGAGTGTGGGACTGGATGAGGGAGGCTGGTCAGGGACTTGGGCCTCAGTGGTAATGGTAGTGAGGGGGATGGTTGACTCCACTGTATTGGTTGTGATGCTCTGAGATGTTGTGGAGTCTGTCGTAGACAGAGGCAGCAGGATGGCATGCATGGCATGTTCTGCTGCAATGACATTGACTGCTCTGTCTAGAACTTCAGCAGTGGGCATGGAGGTGTCTGTCACAGTTAGCGAAGTGTCTGCTATCCCAGAAGTGTCTGATGCTGAATGTGTCATACCAGACTGGTCCAGACTACCAGTTTCAAGATACATCTTAGGGGCATCAAACCCAGGTTCTAGAGTCTTCAACTGGGACATAAGAGCCTTGATACGTTCAGGGTCATACTTATGTTTGTTACAAAGATGCAGCCTCATGTTTCCTCGTGTGGTACTCTTGTACGGACAGTCAGGGCAGCTGAATGGCTTCTCCCCTGTGTGAGTCCTCATATGAACAAGTCGCTGTGTTTTTGTCTTGAAAGTTTTGTTACACTCAGAACATGAATGTTTTCTTTCATCACTGTGTCTGTGGAAAACATGGCTGTTGAGACAGGTCCTGCTTTTGAATCCCTGCCCACAAACTTCACATACAAACGGAGTCTCTACCTGGTGGATAAGCTTGTGGTCCTTCAACTGAAACTTGGTGAAGCACTCCTTGCCACAGATGTCACAAGTAAACGGTTTCCATCCTTGTGGAAGTGGCACGCCATGTCGGAAATACTTGTGGTAATGGATGTAGTAGAAGTTGGGATCTTTAGTCTTGTAGCCACAGATATCACAAACTTTTGGACTTGCTTCCCTTCTCCTTATCACAACATTCTTAATCACTTCATCAGCCGTAACATTGTGGGTGTTCAGAAGATGAGTCACACACCGTTTTGGAAACACAAACTCATTGCCACAAAGCTCACACTTGTACTGTCGTTCACCTTCCTCTATATGTTCTGCCATTCTCTCAAGTTCACTAGCAAGCTGGCTAGTGATGTCTGCTTTGGGCCATCTTTTCCTCTTCTTGGGCCGAGGCTTTGTGATCCTTGGTGCTGATGGCTTTTCCAGCTCTTTGGCTGGACTCGGGCTCGGGCTGAGGAAGATCATTGGCAGATCATAATCATCATCCTTGTCATTCTCTCTCGTCAATCGATTCAACTCCATCTTTGCTCTCTTCTTTGGAGGAGGTCTCACAGCCACGTGGGTCGGCAGAGGCAATTTTCTGTAAATACAAACAGGTAATGATTAATTTTCAGCAATGTTACTTCTTCAAGGTCATCGCAGTCATCTACTGGCCACCTTCATCAACCCCACCTGTATACATATGACATTGTTGAGAGGTGTATCTAATATTAATCAGCCCATAAGAATATGCCATGAATGATTCCAAGCCAAATATGCCCTACAGCTACCCAATGCATGAACTTTATGAGAAGCAAACTCTAAACTCTAGGCTAACACTGAAGCATGATATGTGTGGAGCATACACCACTCGGTTTGGAGAATGTACAAGTGAGTGAGTATGGTTTTACGCCGCTTTTAGCAATATTGCAGCAACATCATGACGGGGACACCAGAAATGGGCTTCACTCACTGTACCCATGTGGGGAATCAAACCCAAGTCTTCGTCGTTACAAGCAGACACTTTAACCACAAGGCTACCCCACTGCCCCATGTACGAGTGATGTCACGCAAGAACCATTTCTGTTTATGAAAGGTAAACTGAGTGCTCATTGCTTTCAGCACTCTTTGGATTCAGACTCATGGGAACCAGACCACAAACTGACTGCATGATGTCTCACATAATGTGGTTACACAAGGAGTATACTTCCATCAGATTCCGTCGCAGATGTACCATACAAACAACTGACTGATATCTTTCCATTGTCTGGTATACTTTGCACAGGTATTGGTAACCATGGATACCATGGGGTGCACTGAAGCAAGTTAAACGAACTCATTATACTGCAGTATTGAAACAGAATCCTAAAAATCCTCTTTCTGAAAAATCTACTGCAGAAGTTATATAACTACACCAATAGATAATTACATGGAAACACACTAATTCAGTCATCCAGGTGACAATATTTCACCTAGCTGACTGTGTTTCACCGTACTCAATGGTAGAGACTGCTGCTTTTGCATGAAACACTGCTTTGCTTCAGTCAGTTGTTTACAGGGCACTGGCTAGGGCATAAAACAACATACATACATTTGGCCTAACAGATTAATCAGTTATTAGGGGATGGATGAGTGAGTGAGTGAGTGAGTGGGTGGGTGAGTGAGTGAGTGAGGTTTTATGCTGCACTCAGCAATATTCCAGCTATATGGTGGCAGCCTGTAAATAATAGAGTCTGGACCAGACAATCCAATGATCAACAGTATGAACATCGATCTACGCAGTTAGGATATGATGACATGTGTCAACCAAGTCAGCGAGCCTAACCACCCAATCCCGTTAGACACCTCTTACGACAATTAAGAGTTGCTGAATATCAATTCAAACCCAGATCTTCACAGGGATGATGACTGAGAGAGTATCTGACGAGGGTCATAAAAAATATGGCAGGCTCAATGGAAGGGTCATAAAATTTAACATATTTGGGGAGAGTCAAATAAGAAAGGACATTTTACGATAAAACATAAAGTGATTTCAGGGGATGGGACATGTAAAGAATGTAAAACAAGAAGACATGGTCATCAATATCCCCGTCACAGTGTTCTGTTCTTACTTGGTTCTTGTTTTTTAACTCCACCACAACATTCATGCCCTGAAAACACATACTGCATTTGGTTTCCCTAACTATAACTTTTTTCGAGAAAATCTGTCCCCAATGGGGATAACTAAGTCAAGTAACACATGACAAGGGCCATAACTCGCTAACAAATTGGAACATGGTTTCCGTTTTCAAACTCCATCAAGGCATTCATGCCCTGAAAACATATACCAAATTTGGTTTCCCTATCTTTAACGGTTTTCGAGAAAATCTGTCCCCATTGGGGATATCGTGCACTAAGTCAAGAAACGCATGACAAGGGCCATAATTCTGTAACAAATTGTAACACGAGTTCCGTTTTCGACCTCTATCAACGCATTCATGCCCTGAAAACACATACCTTTTCCCTCTCTATAACGGTTATCGAGAAAATCTATCCCCATTGGGGATACCGTGAACATAGTTTCCGTTTTCGAACTCCATCAAGGCAGTCTCTAAGGGACAGCCATGTGTTCGAGAACAGATGGAGACGGCACAGCACAGGTTAATGAATAAATAACTTTGTCTGTGAACGTGCTTCTCGAACACCTGGCTGTCCCTTTCTCTGCACTCCTCCCTCGTAACAAACAGTGAACTGTGTCAATATTTTAATGATAGTTTGTTAAACAACTTTATTATTTTTATGACAAAAAATCTGCAAAAACCTCACAGAGTGGGTATGATGTTTTGATCATGATCAGCGTTTCATTGAGTATGTTATGTTTATTAGTTTTCGAGTTAGATTGCAATTCATCGGTCCGCTTTTGAGCCAAACGGACTATAGGAGAGGGTCATTATTGTCAGTACACTTCTGCATCAAAATCCTCCCTCCCTTACTCCTTAAGAAATGACTGGTCCCTAAGTCATGGCAGTGACTGTCCACTATTTCCAAACAGTTCTTACCTTGCCCTTCCTTTCTTGCCTTTCTTCATCCCCGTCAAAGCATCCGATGCATTGTCTGGCTTTCCTGCTACCTCATCCAGGATAGGCTGAGGCACTGTCATATTGGCACATGCTTGGATCCCCTCAGTTGTTTCACTGACATTGTTCTTAAGTATTTCAGGCATACTTGGTGTGACAATTATTGTCGAATCTTGCATACTTGTCTCCATAGTAACAGGCACAGTGTTACTGACGTCCTTGTTGACTAGCTCAACCGACTGAAGCAACTTCTGTTTCCTGCCCTGAAGAGTTGGAACAGGAGTCTCCTCTGCTGCCCCTCTGTCCATGGAGTCCATGTCTAGACCCAAGTTATCACCTGCCTCAGACATCTCCAGCAATATGTCTGAAGCACCCAAAGGTTGTTTCCACTTTGTAGCAGTGTAACCAGGTTTCACATCATTAAAACTTATGGATTTCTCAACCTTCTGTCCAACTTTGCCTTTTCTGATGGACTCTTTCTTGGCAGCGTTTCTTGCCTGAAATCTGCCTTTTGGTCCTGCCTTAACAACTGGTCCAACAACTTCCTCCTCCTCATCATCATCAGTAGTCATCAGTAGCATCATCATCATCATCATCTTCCCACACATCCTCAACAACCTTCGGGGCAGTTGCTCCTCTGGTGCCATATCTATGCCCCACAGTTTTTGAGATGGTTCCTGTCAGTTTTTTCTTTTGACCCCGCTTGAGTCGGACCCTTTTGGCTGTTTGAAAAGGGGATTTAGCAATCTCAGACATTGCCTTGAAGTAACTCTCTTCTGTCCCCACATTTTGATCCTTCTTAGAATTCTTATTTGCATTTTCAAAGGACACCTTCAGCTTTGGCCAGCTTCCAACATTTGTGGACATATTGTGCTTAATCATGATACCATAGCATAGATGTTCCAGATTATGGATTTCAAATATTTTGGATAACACTTTTATCTCCTTGACTAATCCAAGGTTAACTTTGACCTTGCCAAGGTACAGGAATGTCACAAACACTTTCAGGGTAGATTCAGAGATGTGCACCGGAACAATGATGTTTGAAAACCTAGAGTCGACACCTTCTGAGAGGAGGCTTGCAAACCGCTCACTCGACATGGCAAGCACCAGCTTGTGCAGCTGAAAACAGGCATAATGGCTTACAGTCAGTCTTCATTATGAGGGAATACGACTGCAGTTATTTGTCATTTGACAATAGTGAAAGTTTGTTTTGTTTATTGTTCTACACCACACTCGAGATATATGACAGTCTGTAAACAATTGTGTCTGGATCAGACAATCCAGAGACTGACATCAAGAGCATCGATCTCTTCAATTTGGATATGATGACATGCATCGCCTGACCACCTAATCTCATCAGTTGCCACTTACGACAGGCAGCTTGCTGATCAATTGTAACCAAGATCTACATAGGACTAATTGTTATAATAGCTGTCTGCTATTTGATGTGGTGGGTTGCAAAGAAATAGTAGAGAAAAATATAGCAATGTTGCATGGGTCTGAGGTCCATGGTTTAATAATACCTATTTTTCAAATCTTGCCATATTCACTAAGAACAAGTTATAACTTCTTTTCATCCATCATATTTATACATATTTAGTTGCTTTGCTTGTTCTCAGTTTATTTTTCAATGCTCATTATGTGTGCATGAGTGTGAGGGTATGTGTGTATGTATGCATGTGTGTACGTATCACAAAGGGGCATCAAATATTGTGGTACATTTAGGTTATACGATTTTTTCCAATTATTTTATTTTTTAACCGGTTCAGTGAAGAGTGAGGTTAAGCCAGTTTATATAATTATGTTGTAAAGGAATAGAACTTTTATCCTGTTTTCATGAAATTTACCTTTTCATGGTCCATTTCAGAACACAAACTGTGGTTTCAATCATCATGATTGGATGAACGAATTACTAAAGAATGATTCTATTGAAGTTTTTACCTTGATAGTAAACTTTCCAGTAGAGATTGAAGCATCACACAGTTTGTGCTCAGTCATCAAGTGGAACAGCAACAGCCGCGTCTGATCGCCCCACTCCTGGTCATACAGCTCCACCTCCTCTGCAGGATTGATTCTCACTGGTCGCTGTGTTGTCTTCGCCTTCTCAGCTATCTTCTTGGCAGGAACGTTGACAACCATCTTCATCTGGGTGTCCTCCACACAGGTGGGCGGGGACATCATGACTGTGTTGGCCATGTTGTGGGAGCTGTACTGAGTCTGCTGGTGCTTCAGCATCACCCGGCCATACTCCGTCATTTCTGTTTTGGATGGCAGGGGAACATCTTTAGCAGTGTCTTGACTCATTAAGTGAGTGTTACTTTCGAAAAGCGGTAAGCTGTCACTGATACTTTTTTGGAAGATGTCTATAAGCAGTCTCTGCTTGATGTTGATGAAGAGTTTGTTGTGGAAGAGACTTAGCCATCTCCTCATCTAGAACGACAGTGTGTACAATCTCCAAACCTTTACTTCTAAGCAGCTCATAGTTCCTTCTGTCAGTGTCAATGGATCGAGAAAAGCCTCCAGGGTCTTCACAGCTCTTATCCAGACCGGAATCAACGGAATATGTAAATTTATCTGTTCCAGGATCTGTCTGAACAAGAGCAGACTGTAGGTATGCTTGCTGGACAATATCAGTGACCTGAGCTTCGTACACTGCTTGTGATCCTGTGTTGGTAACGAACCCTCCATACTGCCCATCTTCCGCGGCATGGGCTTGAGACCAAGCAACCAGCTGGGAGGGATGGGTCATCCCGATGTCGGGGATGGTACTCTGAAGGTCGGCGGATGACACATCGTTCACCCCGTGGTCCTGACCGTCACCTGGGTAGTCATCCATTCCTACCAGTCTTGTACTGACACCCTGCAACATAAAACAGCCCATGGAAACCACAGAAATAGAGTGAGTGAGTGAGTGAGTGGGTTGATGCCAGTGATTGAGTGAGTATTGAGCAAGAAGTGAAGAGGAGTGACCAGAGTGAGGAGTGAAACATTGAAGTGGTTTTACCACATTTAGCAATATTCCAGCAAGAACAAAGAGGTGACACCAGAATTTGGCTTCAAACCATTGACTGACTGACTGAGTTTAGTTTACAGCTTTTAGCAATATTCAAGCTACATCAAGCGGGGACAAAAAATGGGCTTATCAAATTGTACCCAGGGATTTGTTCTTCCTGAAGATGCCATATCTTTAACCACTGGGCTAAGATAACTTGCTCAAAACATTGAAACCATGTTGGGAATTGAATACGGGTCTTCAGCGTGATAGGCGATCGCTTTAACCACACTAGTCTTTGATTGGTGTATAAACATGTAATTGTCAGCCAAATAGTAGTAAAAGGCAAGTACTTTTATTTATGCTGCATCTTTTCCATCCTGTGCTTGGACCAACCTCAGCATCATGCATAACAATGAATTGAAAATTGCCTACTGGGAATCAAGAACAGTTCAGACTACCAATGACATTGACAAGCAAGTAAACTCAAACTTTAAACTCAAATTTTATCCTCAGCAGATTTCAATCACAGATTTTCATTATAGACTTTTTTTTCAAACTTACATTATACTATAACAATAGTGTTTCATAACAATAGTGTTTCGGAGTTGCTTAACATTGGTTACCATGGTTACAACAAAACCCATAAAGAATCTCTTATAAATCTCAATGTTTCCATTCAGTGTTAACCTTTTACACTGACATTCTACTCATGCCTTTCCAGTATTAAAAAATAAATTTGCTATTTGCTCTTTTCCTATGGATTTGGATTTGTTGGCTGTCACAAACTTGGAAATCGTGTAAGTTTTATCGGAATCTTTAAAATGCATTAAGTGGATGTTTTTAAACAAACCTGAAGATCTGATCTTGACAAAAGCAAAAAATACCTTTTAGAAATTGCAGATTATAAATTACGTAGATATTTAGTTAGATTCAGAGCTGGATTACTAAGGTTAAAATTTAATGAAGGACGATGGTGTAAAATTAACACAAATCTGAGAACATGTCCTATTTGTATGGAGGTCTAGAAGACGAATACAACTGTGCTTTCAATTGTCCTAGATTTGATGACTTACGTCGTAAATATTTACCAAGTGACTTCAAAAAATACTAGTATGCATAACCATAAGAAACTACTTTTAACAAATAACGTACATAGACTGAAAATCCTCAGCAATTGAACAATGTAAAGTTACTATATTTATATGGGATAATATAAGAAACTAACGGATTGTTATCCAAATTTTACTAAACATGTTTTTCATATATTTGGATATGATATAGTCCAATAAAAAGTTATAAACTTGTGACAATGTCCTAGCTATTCCTATTTATCTCTGGTAAAAACACTTTAAATATGATAGCTAACACACTAATTTAGAAACAAATTATTGTATTTTTGCACAGAATTTAATAGTATAATTCATTTGGTTCTTTAAATTTCAATATATTTAAATAACATAAACCTTACTATATCTGTAAACGATGTTAATTGTTCAAGACATAATTAATTAAGAATTGACTCAAAATGTAACATAGTTATCGAGTTTAATTTTTTTTATTTCAATAAATAATTCATTATCTAGTACTAACCTAAACTTTTTCCTGGATTACTTTTTTCAAAATGTTTCAGAGATGTATCTATCTGTCAAAAAAATCAGTACATTATACAGATACAAAGGTCACTAAATAATAACCCAAGGTACTTTTACAAAATGAAAAAAACATTTCCAATACATGTGCAGAGTGCAAACATTGTCAGTTAGCTTTGAGATGTCCCGTTATAACAACATCTCAATCTGGGTCAGCGGTTTCGAAAGCTTCCCGACCATTCTATACTTCGTATCAGATAAGTCACGATCCCCTAAGTTTCGCGACTGAAAACAAGCTTTTTAATTTGTTTTGGACATTGTCATGGTTTCATCTGCAAACTACGCGACACAACCCATCGATTTACACAATTTCCAGATGCCACAAGTCCTATAATCTCTTCCAGTTCGACATTATACGTTTCTGTTTGCGCGAGGCGCAGGCAAATTATCTGATATGGCGGCCATTTTTAGTGAAGCTGAGCCTAACCCCGTTATAAAAACCTTCATACTTGACTTTAGGCATGATTAAAATAATATATCGCATAGTCTCGTGAATAAAATCAACAATCTGCTTTACCGATCCAGATTCTTGATCTTGCCCAGTATGTTATAATGCTGATTTTGATGACGTTTTAACACGCATCGCTTCGTTGTCCAGAACAGACTTCAGTAATGTGACCTTGACTGAGAGTTTGCAGCAATTTGATTGGCTTATTTGTGAATACATCAGTTTTTACATCCAGTCTCTCAGGTGCTCGACATTGAGTATTCATTGATTATTTGGCCAAACTACGGAATGTGAATGTACCCTCTTTAGATATAATAATAGCAGCTCAAATCATAAGTATCATATGTGTCTACATAAGTAACATTGTTAGAGTTTGAATAAATGTGGTAAATTATGTTTCGGCACTTGAGTTACTTTTTATGATTATTTAACTTTCAAGTTAAGTGGTTATATTTTCGGAAAAAGTAAAATTTCACCAAATTAGCTGGTTAACTACAACTCGGACAAATTATCCTTATTTCAGTGTGATTTTTAACGAACGTCAATCTTGGTAATTCTGCTTCTGGAAGGGGATCATTGCTTGGGGGCTACAGCTTTTGGGTATGTATGTTGAATATGCCTCATTAGCATAATGGTAAACAGTAAAATTCGCCCTCCCCTCCAGGCTGCGTTTTTGACAGATCTTCAGCAATTTTAGTTATTAGATATTACAAAACTATACGATCAGCATAATATATACTACCCATCAAAAGTTTAGACTCACCTAAAGCACTCACTATATCAATATGTTATGCATATAGATACGGTTAAATCGAAGATGACTTTCTCCACTAACTAGGGACAACCAACTGCAAACCATATGCAGATGAATTGTCCGAGGACCGTGCATCAAATTGCTGAAAAGCATGTGCAAATATCGTGGATGTGAACAGCTGCGTTTTAGTGTAAAGTTTGGTTAAGAATTCTTCAATTTTCACAGAGTTTCATCATTTATTGAACCTATGGCCATAACGTTTTCAACGTTACGAATTTGTTTTACAATACATCAGTTCATGTGTAAACAGCACCTTTAAACAGTGTGGAGTATTTTGCAAAATCTAGTTCAGAACAGTTGCCTGAAGTAAGTGGCTACATTTACACTAGTGAGTCTAAACTTTTGATGGGTAGCATATTTCATGCATGCAGGATTCAAATAGTACTAGAACAACTATTCTGGCACTCTGTCTATGCTGCACCTGTCGGTTCTACATTGCTACGCTATGATCTCGTCCGTTACCCCTTCAATAATGATCATGAAATTAAACCAACAATAAGTCATACCTGCTTGGGTTGGTCAGCCTGGTGAGGTCACATTGTCACTGTCACGTTGGTCATAGTTGTTGTAAGCATATCCGCTTTTAAGGACACATCTACTGAATGCACTGTCATGAAAGGGAAGCATATTTTTCTTGAATTTACAATCACCTTGCATTCCTGAAGCGATCGCCTTGGTAAAGAATTGTCGTAAATATGAACATGTTTAGACAATTTCATTCATTCATTCATTCATTCATTCATTCATTCATTCATTCATTCATTCATTCATTCATTCATTCATTCATTCATTCATTCATTCATTCATTCACTCACTCACTCACTCACTCACTCACTCATTCATTCCCGGTCCGAGTTAGATTTTTTCATCAGTAACCCGTGTTTGTCCCAGAGACCATGTGCCATCCTATCCCGGTTGCGAAGATCGATGATTATGATGTCAATCATAAAATTGTCTGATCCAGACTCGATTATTTATAGCTAGAATACTGCTGGGAACGTCGTTAAACAACAAACAAATTTCATGTTCTCTTTGTGTAAGCTTTAATTGTGGTATAATGTGGTCTCGTGGCTATAGGCTGAGATAGTGCCGATGCTGCATTAGAATTTACTCATTTCATTTGGTTGGTCGTCTTGTTTCGTAAGATTGACATTTAGTCCCAGAAATATTGTTATCACATTTAAAAATATGATTAAAAATATTTACTAGTATCTACAAAACACATAAAAATAGGGCCCATAGCAAACCTAAATTCCAGGGACTGATGCAAACTAGTCTTGCCAAATCATTCTAAACTTGAGTAGGCCTTCGACTCCATTTTAATCTATTATCAATGTGTAGGAGAAAGACTACTACTGTTTCGTCGCAGTATTATATAAGTGCTGATAAATGTTAACTATTTCTCAAAAGCCCGTTGTGATCGTGCGGTCTAGTGTTTTTTTGTATACTGCCATTATCTTCTTATATCAAAGTGGAACAAACTTCCAAGAAAGGTCAAGCCAATATATTTTTAGATCTGAGCATTACAGTCAAAACATTGCCCAATTACACTTACGGAGTATTTGACAACGGTTTAAGCATCTATATACCGAAACGGCGCATCATAATAAATAATATTAATTTAAATATGCTCTCAGCTATAAAGTATCTTGCCCTTTTATTTCTTCAACACACACCCCACCCACCCCCGTTACTGATTAACAACTTTTTAAAGGCTTTTTAGAATACGGAAAGGGATTCACGAATGCAGCTATATCAAATAAGCACTAATAGTGTTGAATGGTTCATTGATCCATGACAAATCCTGACAATTCCCTAACTCTGCATTTCACACCTGACCAATACATTTAAGCTGATAAATACTAGTAGCCTCAACAGCTAATCTATTTACAAGGGGGTGAACCCCAACCATTCAGGATAGGGGGGTGGGGATCGGGGTGTTGTCTGCATTATTGTTTACAAAAAAGTATATCTACAAAACACATCAAAATGAGGCCCATAACAATCCCCACCCCACCCTTAGATCCACCTATGCCAGGTGTCAGATAGCTTAAATTATACAGTCAGTGGCCAAAAGTGAGTTCGCGCACGATTTTAAGCACACTATATAACTTCTGTGTAGATTGAAATGGTACTCACGTCTATCGATAATCTCCCCGACGTTCCGAGTCAGATCGACTTGGTTTCTGATTTCATGAACTCGTCTTTTCAGAGAATGTTTCAGAGTTTTCCACACATCATCTATCACATTCAAGTATGCGCTTTGAGCAGGCCATGGCAAAGTACGAGTTCCATAGTCATTTTTCCACTCCATTAGCGAAACATGGCTAGCGTTGTCATCTTGGAACATCCACGGTCTTCTGTGAAATGTCTAGTTAGGGACCGTTCATAATTTATGGCTTGGGGGTGGGGTGGGGTGGGGTAATGATGACGGGGGTTCCACCCATTTTTGTTCTCGGTGGTAGGAGGGTCAACAATTTTGTACATAAAATATTTAAATATGTTTAAAAATTATGAGAAGGGGGAGGGGGGTCACTGATTTCATACATGATATGAAAGGGGGGGTTACTTACTTTGTACGTTAATTTTAGGGGGGTCATCTACATTGTACACGCTTCTGCATAAAATCATCATTCCCTCCTCCTCTCTCTTCCCCCAAAAAAATTATGAACGGCCCCTTATGACAGGCCACAGGTTTGCATCAAGAATGCCATTATACTTATTTGTGTTCATGTTTCCATCGATAAATGCGATTATTCCAACACCATGATATGCTAATTGCTATGCATCTCCAGCACATCGCCGATATCACATTCCGGTTGTCATGGTCGGTGCGAACACCTAAACATTCGGGGAGTAGTCTCTCATTTCTCTTCCTTCAAACAAAAACCTTCTGATCCCTTCCGATTTGTACTTGAGTAACACAATTATCTCTCACCCGTTTGCAGTTTGGTGCGGCAAAATCGAAGTCGACGCTCTCTGTTCACAGGTGATAATGTTCTTGGAAACTTGTCTTCGCTAATAACCCTGGGCGAATGATTGTCCTCGAACAGTTCTAGAAGACACTGTTTGAGGAATTTGTGTATTTAAAATGTCAGGAATGTTCTTTAAATTACTCCGCCGATTCCGTTTCACAAGACGAAACAAGTCCTGTCACTTCGATGTGATGATTTTTTCGGCAGTCCGCTTCTCGATCGATTTTCACTAGAGACAGTGTCACGAAAACGTTTTAAAAAATTCTTGGTTGTTCTAGTGTTAATGCCGATAGTTTCGGTAATCTTATAGCAAGGTTTACCTTGCTGAGAGAGAGAAACAATTACTTGTTTCTGATCGGGGGCAACTTCACGGCCGTGGGCACGCATCGCGTAGCAGACGATAAAAATGTAAACAAAGGGGAGTAACTGCTTCTACCGGTGTTAGCCTGAATTTGCACCCTGTGAAATATGACTATACTTTCATGACGAGTTATGTCCAATACAGAGACAAGACACATTTAATTATACCTGACGGCCTGCACACCTTTCAGCGCAGACAGTTTTGCGAACTCACTTTTCGCCCAGTTGTCAGACAGCTTGTACCAGAATCAGTTAAGTTTGGTGAGGCCACCTGTTTTTACCTGTCACTTAACTACCTATTGTTACCTTTTCACCCAAGTAGAATAGACCATGAAACACAAATTTGAAAGATTCAAAGGATAGGTTTATGATGCACATCTTACCATCAAGTCACACAAAATATCACATATCTTGAAGTACTTAGACGATATGTTTCTTGAAATCACTGTTAAATCACAGTTAAATTGTAGCTTCTTCTGACTCGTTTCATCAAAGAGTTAGTGAGTTTAGTTTTACGCTGCACTCAGCAATATTCCAGCTATATGGCGGCGGTCTGTAAATATTCGAGTCTCTATCCGACAGTCCAGTGATCAACAACATGAGCATTGATCTACACAATAGGGATACGAAGTTGTGTGTCAACCAAGTCTGACCATACAATCCCATTAGTCGCCTCTTACGACAACGGGGCGGTGGGGTAGCCTAGTGGTTAAAGCATTGGTTCGTCACGCCGAAGACCCGGGTTCGAATCCCCACACGGGTACTATGTGTGAAGCCCATTTCTGGTGTCCCCCGCCGTGATGTTGCTGGAATATTGCTTAAAGCGGCGTAAAACCAAACTCAGTCAGTCAGTCAGTCTTACGACAACATGAGCATCGATCTACACAATAGGGATTAACGGCGTTAAACAACAAACTAACCAGCCATCATATGCTATCATAAATCTCGAAACCTGAATACTGTGCCGAGTCCTTGAAACCCCTTGACATCATGTACAGAATACAGGATGTCCCAACTGACTAAAATACCATACCCCTGGGGCTAGGGGGTTTTCTAAACAAGAACTGGCAGTTTTGGAGTAGCTAAATTGTTTAAGTGATTGCACATTAGACTTCTGATTGGGGTTCAGTTCCCCACATTTGCTAAACTGTTTCAAGCCGAATCTCCCGCTTTGTAATATGGACAAAATAGTGCACAAAACTATCATCTAATCACTGGAAGGCAACTGTTGCCAGCCTCACAATTGCTGTGCAGAATTACATACCTTTACCTGAACAGGATCTGCTGGATCTGGATGGGACAGACTCCACCCAATGGGATCCTTAATATTTCAGTAGTGAATGTGTGTGCTGGTTTTACTGCCACTTTTAATGGTATCCTGGGAATAAATCACCTTCATGTTCAAGTAAAGACCAAAGTGATGCATGTCTTAGAATTTGGTGAAGCCTACCAGGAAGAGAATGGTGATGACAAATCAATGAACAATTCAAATCCATGACGACAGGTTCCTGGTGTGTCCAAGAGAAGGTACTGGCTAAACCATACTACAATACTAAAAGGCCAACCCCCTGTAGATCCTGGTTAGAACTGGTGTTCAGGAACCCATGGTAATCGTAAAAGGCGACAAGGATCAGGTGGTGCAATAAAAATTAAGCAGAACTTAATGCCCAAATGGACAGTTAGAGGTTGACTCTACATCACACTGACATCTCACCTTGTGCCACAGACAATGAAACACAGGACACAGAATAAATGCAGTGAATTTAATTTGTAAATCACATAAACAAGGTCAACATTCCATGCAAAAAATTGGTGACTGCCCAACTCATGTACAATTCATTTGGCAGTCAATAGTCTCACATGCAGGTATACTATTGGGAATACTTGGAAATAACATGAAAAAAAATCCCAAACACTGGACTAACAGGTCAAAAGCTAACACTATGGTATGTAGCTTACCTTGATTGTGAACGTTGCCTTGGAGATGGTTAATGGAAGACTGAATGACACACACCTGGGGATGTCATTCAGATTTTGGTTGGTTGGTTTGTTGTTTAACGCGGAACTCAACAATATTCCAGCTATATGGCGGTGGTCTGTAAATAATCAAGTCTCGATTCGACAAGCCAGTGATCAACAACATGAGCATCGATCTACACAAAAGGGATACGAAGGCTTGTGTCAACCAAGTCAGCGAGTCTGACCATACGCTCCCATTAGTCGCCTCTTACGACAAGCATGGGTTCCTGAAAACCAATTCTTAGAAGCATAACAATGAATGTTTCTTAAGTGTATGAAAACAAGTAATACAAGGCCATTTCTAGCTTGTAATGGTCTCCAGAGTAACTATGGCAACAAGTTTGTTTGTACTTGGACATCCTATCCTAATAAGACAAACAGCTATGACTTCTTGATGAAATATCATGAGTTTTTTCCTTGAGTTATTTTGTTGCTCAATTCTGTCTCTTCATTAAGTATCTGAGCAACTTGGGCAGATATTGTTTGAGAGGGATACTCATACAGCAGCCCTCTTCACTATATAGTGAGATGTGAGTCTCATTAAAGATCTGAGTCTCACTACAGAACCATCTCACCACATTTCAGAGTCTCACTATCTATCATCTAAAGATTTGAGTCTCGCCACATATCTGAGTCTGACTATAAATCAGAGTCTCCCTAAGGCCAAATCACCGCCAAAACGTAAATAAATGGTTTTGCAAAAACACAAACATCATCTAAATGAACAACAGGGACAGTCTATGGATATACAAATTCTTTATTTTTTATAAATATTCTACCATGTATATATAGCTTTGTCTACAATATTGTTCACCACTTGCTTGATGATGGTGTTAGTAGCTACACCAAAACGTCGCTCATATTAATAATAAAGAAGTTGTATAACCATAGAACCCTCCTGGTTGTTCAAAACACCAACTTCTAAATGCCACTCAAAGAAGTTATCATCTAAATGATCTGTGGACCTTCCACACAAATGTAAAGATCCATCTCTACCTCAATTCCATATGAGATAAACAACATGGCTGACAACATCCTCCTTACAACTTATTATGACATTGCACCAAGTCATTATTGCTTATCAAACATACACATACAGATATGATTCGGATAATAATAAAACTAGCATTTTATGTCTACTGAAAGACCAATAAGAACTGTGGCACCAAAATGTACAAACACTGATACCAAGTGTTCAGCCTCAACAATTTTATTTTCCAGGAGAAAAAGCTGAAAAGTGAAGATGCTAATGACTTAATGTACGACAATGGACGAAGTAAAGTGAGGTGATTTAACAAATGACGATGTTAAACACCTGATGATGTTTAACTCTTTAACATCTAAATTTGCTGCTTAACATCTAAACATGCTATATATATTTTGAAAATGAGCAACTTATCCTAACTTCAAAGTGATCCCAACCAAACTGGTAAGATGAATGACCTTTTCGCAGCATAGGGATAGCCTTGAGGGTAAACTGTTCATTTGTCATGCCATTGGCCTGGGTTTGATTCCCTATATGAGCACCATGTAAGAAGCATTGGTGTCCCAAAAAGTAACATAACTGTAATATAGCTATAAGAGTTAAAACCCATAATCATGCAAGCAGAAACCATCACATGACAACCAATCAATATCTTTCTATATTTCATATACCAGTATCTTATTGCAAGGTTGTTTAGAATACTTGTCCCTTTAAACACACACTCAGTTATTCTGGAAATATATGCATCCAGTTTAGAACCTACACATATAAAATACAGGATTACGGGGACAGGTTCCATAAAATCATTTTGTGATAAACATGGTCGTTCCAACTATATCGTGGCAGGGGACACCAGAACTGGGCTTCATACATTGCTACAAATGTGGACAATTGAACCCATTCTTTTGGCATGGCTGGGGAATGACTACTCAGCCACTCCTGTTTTCATGAGTTTTGAGACAGGGATGCAAAGTGGTAATAGCAAAACATTGCAAGTTGAGTGTTGTTACATAATGTTCAGTGTTGTACATCAATCATGAACAAAAAGTGGAATTTGATTACCATACTGGCTAGCGACCAGTTATCGCCAACACAACGCAGACAGCTTGATTTGAACTCTCGTAGCTTATCGCTTTTGTGATGTGTCAATGTGTGAAACACTACGGAAGTACAAGTGAAGCTGTCTGCAAGCGCTACACCCAGGTGTTGGCGATAACTGTTACGCAGCGATAACTGGTCGCTAGCCAGTAGTCTTTCATTCATCATTCAAACCAGACTCAAAACAATGTTATGGTGGCAAATAGACCCAGGGTAGGTACAACAAGAGAAAGAAGATATACACCCCGGACAAGGGAGGATGGGATTAACAAGATCCCATCAAGTGTCGCTGTGCTTATCAATCATATCATTTCACTGCAATGTAAACAACCATGATAAAATACTTCATCTGAACCATTATAAAAGGTATCTATGATAAATTCTGTACATGAGAAACACAAACAAGACAGAAATTGATGACACAGTAATGTGTTTGTGTTACAATTCATTTGTCATCATATCTAATATAACAATTCTGTATTGAAAATAAAATCCCATTTATGTCAGAATGTCATTTGATTAAATAATAAAATACTATTTCAAAGGTGTTACCCATATTAAACACGATTGAGGCATCACTGATACACCACAGCATCCCAAGAACTAAGTATATCTTAGAATCATGAATGACATGTCAAGGATTACAGTCGTTCTATACAATGCTTGTTTATCCTATTTATCACATTTGGAACTTCTTGAAATTGTTAAAGAATTTGTAGTTCGGTTGAAAAGGATTTTCAAATACATGCAACATATTTTACTGTCTTTGTCAATTTCACGACAAAAGCATAATTCCTATTTCTTATTCTGTACATAGAAAAGTTGTAAACATGAATGTTTAGGACAAAATAGCAGTCAACATCAGTTCACAAACAAACTGACATAAACATGGGAATATATTTCTCTTGGTGGTATCATTTGACTATTCCATGATCAAGATTTATCCCAAATCTCAAAATGCCATGTTAATATCACGATATGTAAGGGAGACAACTCTATACAGCTCTCAGCCTCTTCCACCACTGGGCCATCCGGAACCAAAATGGCAAAATGAGAGGTTTGTATACCCCTGAGTAAGAGAACAGATTAAAGTTTCTGGTGATTTTCTAGCTGTGATGAGCGATACATCATCCCCATTTCTGCCCCTAATACACGAGTCCTCAAGGTCGTCTTAATGCAGAATAAAGACATGATAAAGTCAACAAACAAGATCTGGGTTTATGATAACTGTTTCATTTTTTATTACAAATTTTGTTATTATTTTGACAACCAATATTTATTTTTGGGAAAAAACACCTGTTAACCGACTAAACAAAAGGATTTCATAGATGCACACATTTCAGGGATGCAAACTGAACATATCTCAATACTATAACAGGATATAGGTGTATCATGAGAAGGCTGTATTCAGTGACTTATCATTCTTTAACATATTCTTGAATTGTCAAAATGTGACAACCTACTTATCTACGAGAAAATCATTCCAAATGACGACATTAACACTGGCATCCAGTAGACCACATCACAACAATAACAAAACAACTGTTTCTAGACATAATCATGGTAACAGAACAACAAATAACAAATATGGTGATCAATAAATAAATAGCTACTTACAAAACTTTGGGGTACATGTGTCCTCCTATTTGAGGAGGAATACTTCGACTACAACATCTATGCAAGCTTCTAATAGGCACTAGTTTGGCACAGATGCCTAGGCATGTCAAGGAGACAGTTGGCACAGCTGCCTAAAGGAGATTTGGTGAGCACAGCTGCCTAGTTGTCTAAAGGAGATTTGGTGAGAACAGCTGCCTAGGTGTCTAAAGGAGATTTGGTGAGCACAGCTGCCAAGGTGTCTAAAGGAGATTTTTTGTGAGCACAGCCGCCTAGGTCAAAAAGGGACTGGATGTTTACAGATTCTTGTAGGGCATTAAGTTTGCAGTTCACAAGTTTGATGTCAGATAAGAATTTAATTACATTTTCAAGATATATAACATCTTCAGAACAGAAATACACTCATTATATTACTATTGCATATTGTTATCAAAGTATAGTACAAGAGAAGTAAATGAAGTACTTCATTCCACAACTATAATGCCCAACAGGATAAAGATGATTATCATGGTGAGGTTACGATTCAACACTGAGTTGTCCTTTCTAGACTCTAAAATTCCAGGTGATATCTTCAAATGGAAAACTTGCATTCCACTAACAACCCACCAGAAACTAAACTGAAAAAAGTTTGGGGTCATGAACATTATGGTGGATATATCTTTTGTAGTGATCGTACAATATTTCTTTCCGCATCCCCTCACTTTTCCATGATCTCTAATATCTCGTTTTGTATGAAACAATACATTTTTTTTTTATCCAACATTGTGAGCTGCTTGTGAACTTTGTCACAGTACGACGTTTACTATGATTGTAAGGTTGAAACATGAAACATGGTATGTGACTGAAAATTGCATTCCTTGATTATTATCATGGCTAAGGAACCTCATCAACATACAGAAGAGATGACTAGCAGCCTAACAAAACCATATTTCGAAATAGTTAATGCTTGATAGTAAATGCACATAATGTCATTCCTGTTTAAAATTAAGGAGGTCCTGGGTTCCTTAAGATTCTAGGCACCTTATAATACACATCTAGATTAGATTAGAGTAATGATACTTAAAATGCTGTAAACAGTCATTAAACAGTGTCATTTTACAATTCATTTTCTTACAATGCAATTTCATTTTCATTAAACATACATGCATTGTGCTTATCACAAAATATTGCGATTTACAAGCTTCATCGATAAGAATACTTCAGTGGAGCCCTGGGCTGTTCCACATAGACATGATAGGTTTATGATGTGCGTAACTTCTATATTATAACACTGGCTTACAAAAGAAGCAGCACTAATATCATGTTTGAACCTGGATAGCCTTTTTTATGAAAATGGACATAACCAGAAGTGGACCTTGAAGCATTAAAGATGATGAATATCACCATGTGGTACAGGGCCCAGTACCTTAACAAGGAGACAACTCTCCACTGTGGCGGAGTCTCATCGTGTTTTAACACTAAGTTATAACCATGGGATATAAACTGCTGTTGTTGCTGACAACATGTCTGGATCATAGCTGCATCACAGTGTATGTGACCCGGGGTCCAGTACTTAACAGAGGGAGACAACTCTTCACTGTCATAAGGCAGGTGTTTTATCACCTAGTTATAACCATGGGGATAAAACTGCTGCTGTTGCTGATAATATCGCCTGAATCATAGCTGCATCATATGGCTGCTGGTTATTGCCTACTGAAGTCACCGTCTCATATGTCTGGGTGGGGTCTGGGGTCGTGACTTGAGGAACAGATGCTGGGGTCAATGTCGTTACTACTTGTGCCGCCTGGAGGTTGAGAGGCGACACAGCCTGCTGCAAGCTGGTGACAACCGGGTAAGGGGTGTGGGGGGAGTCAGAGGGAGGAGGAGGGCTGATGGGAGAATGCTGCATGTAGAAATGACTGGCATTGGTGGCCATGGTGTGCTGTCTCTGAGGGCTGAGTGTGGGACTGGATGAGGGAGGCTGGTCAGGGACTTGGGCCTCAGTGGTAATGGTAGTGAGAGGGATGGTGGACTCCACCGTATAGGTTGTGATGCTTTGAGATGTTGTGGAGTCTGTCGTAGACAGAGGCAGCAGGATGGCATGCATGGCATGTTCTGCTGCAATGACATTGACTGCTCTGTCCAGAGCTGCAGTGGCTGTCAGAGTCAATGGAACTTCAGCCGTGGGCAAGGTGGCGTCGGTCACAGTTAGCGAAGTGTCTGCTATCCCAGAAGTGTCTGATGCTGGATGTGTCATACCAGACTGATCCAGACTACCAGTTTCAAGATACATCTTAGGGGCATCAAACCCAGGTTCTAGAGTCTTCAACTGGGACATAAGAGCCTTGATACGTTCAGGGTCATACTTATGTTTGTTACAAAGATGCAGCCTCATGTTTCCTCGTGTGGTACTCTTGTACGGACAGTCAGGGCAGCTGAATGGCTTCTCTCCTGTGTGAGTCCTCATATGAACAAGTCGCTGTGTTTTTGTCTTGAAAGTTTTGTTGCACTCAGAACATGAATGTTTTCTTTCATCACTGTGTCTGTGGAAAACATGGCTGTTGAGACAGGTCCTGCTTTTGAATCCCTGCCCACAAACTTCACACACAAACGGAGTCTCTTCCTGGTGGATAAGCTTATGGTCCTTCAACTGAAACTTGGTGAAGCACTCCTTGCCACAGATGTCACAAGTAAACGGTTTCCATCCTTGTGGAAGTGGCACGCCATGTCGGAAATACTTGTGGTAATGGATGTAGTAGAAGTTGGGATCTTTAGTCTTGTAGCCACAGATATCACAAACTTTTGGACTTGCTTCCCTTCTCCTTATCACAACATTCTTAATCACCTCATCAGCTGTAACTTCGTGGGTGTTCACAAGATGAGTCACACTCCGTTTTGGAAACACAAACTCATTGCCACAAAGCTCACACTTGTACTGTCGTTCACCTTCCTCAATGTGTTCTGCCATTCTCTCAAGTTCACTAGCAAGCTGGCTAGTGATGTCTGCTTTGGGCCATCTTTTCCTCTTCTTGGGCCTAGGCTTTGTGATCCTTGGTGCTGCTGGCTTCTCAAGCTCTTTGGCTGGACTCGGGCTCGGGCTGAGGAAGATCATTGGCAGATCATAATCATCATCCTTGTCATTCTCTCTCGTCAATCGATTCAACTCCATCTTTGCTCTCTTCTTTGGAGGAGGTCTCACAGCCACGTGGGTAGGAAGAGGCAATTTTCTGTAAATACAAACAGGTAATGATCAATTTTCAGCAATGTTACTTCTTCAAGGTCATCGTAGTCATCTACTGAGCACCTTCATCAACCCCACCTGTATACACATGACATTGTTGAGAGGTGTATCTAATATTAGTCAGCCCATGAGAACATGCCATGAATGACTCCAAGCCAAATAAGTCCTACCCAATGTATGAACTTTGGGGGCGGTGGGGTAGCCTAGTGGTTAAAGCGTTTGCTCGTCACGCCGAAACCCCGGGTTCGAATCCCCACATGGGTACAATGTGTGAAGCCCATTTCTCGTGTCCCCCGCCATGATGTTGCTGGAATATTGCTTAAAGCGGCATAAAACCAAACTCAGTCAGTCAGTCAGTATATACTTTGTACAAATTTTAGTCTTAAGTAATACTGAAGCATGATATGAGTGGAGCATATACCACTTGGTTTGGGGACATGTACAAATGAAAGAACGATTTCTGTTTATGAAAGGTAAACTGTGTTCTCATCGCTTTCATAACTCCCTTTATTCAGACTCACGGGAACCAGATCCTGGTTCACTGGATTAGCAACTGCACCACAAACTGACTGAGTGATGTGACAATGACTGTTTCACATAACTCAACTCATGAGGCTGCACATGAAATATACCATAACAGTCCACTGAAGCGAGGTAAATTACTCATCAAACAGCAGTACAGAAATTGAATCCTCCACAGTCCTCTTTCTGAAAGATTTATTGCAAAAGTTGAGTAACTACACCAGTTGATTATTACATAAACACACTAATTCAGTTAATCCTGTTACAATGGGGTACAATGGCGGGGATTGCTGCTTTTGGATCAAACACTGTTTGCTGCAGTCAGTTATTCACAGGCAACTGGCTTGGGCATAAAAAAAATAATTCATTTGGCCTAATTAATCAATGGAGGACTGACAGCAGGACAGGCTCTAATGAAGGGTCATAAAAAAAGAATAACATATTTGGTGACATTTTACGATAAAACATTAAGTGCTTTGGGGAATCGGTCATGAAAAGAATGAACAAGAAGACTAGTGTTTTAACATGGCAAAGTCCCCCTGCTAAAGAAGAATGAAATGTAACATATATACTAGGGGTGTCACGATACACCAATCTCACGATACGATACGTATCACGATTTTAAGGTCCGCGATCACGATCGTGTATCGCGATACATAATTTTCGCGCCTTTTCATAGCATTACCTTGCCGGCAACGTCGGGCTCGCTGATTGGTCCATCAAAATAGTCTAGCCAATCACAAAAGCTGTTAGTTTCCAACCTATTTTTTAAGTAAAGCTAGCTACATCTATTTATCGGAGCGGTCTCGTATAATTTTACTATCAAGACTTTGAAGGAGATGGATATAGCATAAAAATTTGAATCGATAAAGTTTTAAAATAGGAATCGATACACGTAAGCATGTATCGCGTATCGTATCGTCAGTAAAAATGTATCGATGCATCGATACATTCGCGTATCGCGACACCCCTAATATATACTAGTATTTATCTTTTGGTCACACATAAAATTACCTGTGCTGTAGTTATTGCATTAACAAGATTTTGAAAGTGTCATGTGACCTTGAAAATAAGGTTAAGGTCACCTTGAAATGACTGGTGTATGCCTCATCCCCCAATTACTTCGACATAATTGAAGACATTGGGTGCAAAGTTTTATGAGATATCGAGTTTGAAAAGTGGTCAAAGTGTTGTAGAGACCTTGAAGATAAGGTCAAGGCCACCCAAATCGACCCGTGTCTGTGTAATCCCCCCCAATGTGGGCTGTCACCAAATTTAAAGACATTGGGTTCAACAGTTAATGAGATATCGCATTAACAAGAATCGGGACGTATGTATTAGGGCTTCAACGAGTCCATTTTCTTGGACTCGAGTACTCGAGGGGTGAGACTCGACTCGGACCCGAGTACTCGAAATTCATACCTTTCAAGCAAACAATAGCGTAACTTGCATGACATGTGTTCTGATCACACAAGTGACTACTTACTTCATTCCGACTTCATATCGTTATGTGACTAACATTTCCCACTGGTCAGAATCAGTATTTGGATGTTTACTTGACACTTGTTTTTTTCATCGTACTTCTTGTACTGCCAGGGGCGGTGGAGTAGCCTAATGGTTAAAGCGTCCGCTCGACACGCTGAAGACCCGGGTTCGATTCCCCACATGGGTGCAATGTGTGAAGCCCATTTCTGGTGTCCCCAGCCGTGATATTGCTGGAATATTGCTAAAAAGCGTAAAACCAAACTCACTCACTCACGCTTGTACTGCCTGCAAAAGCGCAGTGATATACCGCACAGGCAGCATTTGGTTATTTTTCTCTTTTCTCTATCCAGATCAAGATACGCCCACACATTTGATTTTTTATCTTTCGCCATGTCTATCAATTGTCAAGATAGTTACCTTATCATTTTAAGAAGTGAAATTTCAAACGATGTATAATATTTACTCTCATCTGCAGAGAATTGTAACAACTAATACCATACAGCCACACCTTATGAGGAGTAAACTATTTAATATAGGTCTTAATAAAAACATTATCAGATGGGTACATAGAACTCAGTATGTCAGTGTAAAGGCTATCAATCTTCTTTTCTCTCAACCTCTACTGCAGAACCAAATGGCTGTGTTCCTTCATCCGTACTCTTCGTTTTGTATACCAATGACTGTTACTTGTCAATATATGACGTGTTTACTGTGAAATTCGCAGAAGACGCCACTGTTACTGGCCTAATTTCCGATTCTGAAGATTATTATTGTCAAGGCATTGACAAAACCGTAATGACAGTTTTTTATCAAACCTCTATTCAAAGTGTGTTGACCTACAATTTTCTATGTTGGTATGGGAGTCTGTCTCATTGCAACAAAAACAAGCTTTTCAAAATTGTTAAAACTGCTTGCAAAATTTCTGGGGTGTCTTTTAAGTATATTCCCTTTATCTATGAGCGCCAGATTGTCACAAAGGCAACAAAAATTAGATTTGATAGTTGACATATTTGATCTCACCATTTTGAACTACTTCCTTCTGGACGCTGCTGTCAATTACCTTCCCTCAAAACAGAGTTCGACAGTCTTTCATACCATCAAGTATTAGTGAATGCAACAATATTTTGAATCACCATCAAGCGTGATTACAACTAGAATTATTCAGCCTCTTTACCTATGTGGTTAATTGAATTATATCATGTCAGTTTTATTGTGTAAATAGCATTCGTTTTCTGCATGTAATTATTGTGTATATTTTTGTGAACTGTGTATATATTCACTTTGAGACAGTTGGATGTATAAGAATATCCTCCGGGATAATCAAGTTACATCTTATCTTAATATTAGACGTTAACGGCCGCTCATGCTTAGCACATGGCAGACAGTCTGTCAACGTCAATAATTCGAGTTATCTCCCCTTTTCAAGTCCTCGAGTCCTTGAAAATGGACTCGAGTCCAGCTAAACCCGACTCGTCCTCGAGTACTCGAGTACCCGTGGAAGCCCTAGTATGTATGGGCGCTGCTGAATACATAATCCCCCATTCTGTGCTGTAGGGGACAATAACATAGGGAGAGTCAGCCAAAAATATGACAAGCATTAGGAGAGGGACATTATTGTCAGTACATCAAAATCCTCCCTCATTCTTAATAAATGACTGGTGATTGTCCACTATTTCCTAGCAGTTCTTACCTTGCCCTTCCTTTCTTGCCTTTCTTCATCCCCGTCAAAGCATCCGATGCATTGTCTGGCTTTCCTGCTACCTCATCCAGGATAGGCTGAGGCACTGTCATATTGGCACATGCTTGGATCCCCTCAGTTGTTTCACTGACATTATTCGTAAGTATTTCAGGCATACTTGGTGTGACAATTATTGTCGAATCTCGCATACTTGTCTCCATAGTAACAGGCACAGTGTTACTGACGTCCTTGTTGACCAGCTCAACCGACTGAAGCAACTTCTGTTTCCTGCCCTGAAGAGTTGGAACAGGAGTCTCCTCTGCTGCCCCTCTGTCCATGGAGTCCATGTCTAGACCCAAGTTATCACCTGCCTCAGACATCTCCAGCAATATGTCTGAAGCACCCAAAGGTTGTTTCCACTTTGTAGCAGTGTAACCAGGTTTCACATCATTAAAACTTATAGATTTCTCAACCTTGTGTCCAACTTTGCCTTTTCTGATAGCCTCTTTCTTGGCAGCGTTTCTTGCCTGAAATCTGCCTTTTGGTCCTGCCTTAACAACCGGTCCAACAACTTCCTCCTCCTCATCGTCATCAGTAGCAGCATCATTATCATCATCATCATCATCATCTTCCCACACATCCTCAACAACCTTCGGGGCAGTTGCTCCTCTGGTGCCATATCTATGCCCCACAGTTTTTGAGATGGTTCCTGTCAGTTTTTTCTTTTGACCACGCTTGGGTGGGACCCTTTTGGGGCTTTGTAAAGGCAATTTAGCAATCTCAGACATTGCCTTGAAGTAACTCTCTTCTGTCCCCACATTTTGATCCTTCTTAGAATTCTTATTTGCATTTTCAAAGGACACCTTCAGCTTTGGCCAGCTTCCAACATTTGTGGACATATTGTGCTTAATCATGATACCATAGCATAGATGTTCCAGATTATGGATTTCAAATATTTTGGATAACACTTTTATCTCCTTGACTAATCCAAGGTTAACTTTGACTATGCCAAGGTACAGGAATGTCACAAACACTTTCAGGGTAGATTCAGATATGTGCACCGGGACGATGATGCTTGCAAACCTAGAGTCGACACCTTCCGAGAGGAGGCTGGCAAACCGCTCACTCGACATGGCAAGCACCAGCTTGTGCAGCTGAAAACAGGCATAATGGCTTACAGTCAGTCTTCATTATGAGGGAATACGACTGCAGTTATTCGTCATTTGACAATAGTGAAAGTATGTTTTGTTTATTGTTCTACACCACACTCAAGATATATGACAGTCTGTAAACAATTGTGTCTGGACCAGACAATCCAGTGATTGATATGCCTCGGCTAAGTTAACAGGCCTGACCACCTGATCTCATCAGTTGCAGGTAGGTTGCTGGTCAATTGTAACCAAGATCTACACAAGACTAAACGTTATAATAGCTGTCTGTTATTTCATGTGGCAGGTTGCAAAGATATAGTACAGAAAAATATAGCAATGTTGCATGGGTCAGAGGTCCATGGTTTAAAATACATATTTTTCAAATGTCATCATATTCACTACTGACATGAGAACAGCAAAGCAGAAAAAAGACGGGGTTTGGGGGGTCTTTTAGGGCAGATTTACAATAAAATCAGTGAGCCTGACCACCTGATATTGTTAGTCGCCTCAAGACAAGCATGGGTTATTGCAGATCAATTCTAAGCTGGATCTTCACGGGTGTGTAGTTCAATCATCATGATTGGATGAAAACATTACTGAAGAGTGATTCTATTGAAGTTTTACCTTGATAGTGAACTTGCCAGTAGAGATTGAAGCATCACACAACTTGTGCTCAGTCATCAAGTTGAACAACAACAGCCGCGTCTGATCGCCCCACTCCTGGTCATACAGTTCCACCTCCTCTGCAGGATTGATTCTCACTGGTCGCTGTGTTGTCTTCGCCTTCTCAGCTATCTTCTTGGCAGGAGCGTTGACAACCATCTTCATCTGGGTGTCCTCCACACAGGTGAAGCGGGGACATCATGACTGTGTTGGCCATGTTGTGGGAGCTGTACTGAGTCTGCTGGTGCTTCAGCATCACCGGCCATACTCCGTCATTTCTGTTTTGGGTGGCAGGGGAACATCTTTAGCAGTGTCTTGACTCATTGAGTGAGTGTTACTTTTCGGCGGTAAGCTGTCACTGATACTTTTGGAAGATGTCTATAAGCAGTCTCTGCTTGATGTTGATGAAGAGTTTGTTGTGGAAGAGACTTAGCCATCTCCTCATCTAGAGCGACAGTGTGTACAATCTCCAAACCTTTACTTCTAAGCAGCTCATAGTTCCTTCTGTCAGTGTCAATGGATCGAGAAAAGCCTCCAGGGTCTTCACAGCTCTTATCCAGACCGGATTCAAGCGGAATATGTAAATTTATCTGTTCCAGGATCTGTCTGAACAAGAGCAGACTGTAGGTATGCTTGCTGGACAATATCAGTGACCTGAGCTTCATACACCGCTTGTGATCCTGTGTTGGTAACGAACCCTCCATACTGCCCATCTTCTGCGGCATGGGCTTGAGACCAAGCGACCAGCTGGGAGGGATGGGTCATCCCGATGTCGGGGATGGTACTCTGAAGGTCGGCGGATGACACATCGTTGACCCCGTGGTCCTGACCGTCACCTGGGTAGTCATCCATTCCTACCAGTCTTGTACTGACACCCTGCAACATAAAACAGCCCATGGAAACCAACAGAAACAGAGTGAGTGAGTGACTGACTATTTCTGCAAATGAATGAGTTTGATGCCACTTTTAGCAATATTCCAGCAATATCACAGCGGAGACATCAGAAATGGGCCTCACAAGTGGGGAATCAAATTCGGGTCTTCGTCATGATGAGTGAATGCTTTAACCACTAGGCCACCCACTATGTAGTAGAGTTACTTTCATTGTACAGTACTGCAAAACATTTTAAATCAAATCAGGAACTAGGTTTTTTATTGCCTGAAGAAGACATGTCAACCAACTTTATAAAATATAACTTGCTCGAGAAGATACAATTTTCATTCAATAATATTTTGTTAACAGTGTACGGTAGGCCACTTCTCGTACACATTATGTCTTTGATTGGTGTAGAAACAGAAAGTAATTTATTGCAATTATTAGGCCGGTTACCATGGTTACAACAAAACCCATCAAGAATCTCTTATAAATCATAATGTTTCCATTCTGTGTTAACCCTTAGACTGTGACACAGTATTAAATAATGAAAACTAATCCCACAATTGCACAGTTGTGAAATTTGTAAAAAGAGCTGACTGTAGTATATGGACATGTATGTTATGTACATATATGGGAGACAACTCCTGCAGACTTATTTGACAGTAGCAGCAAGCCGATTAGAGTTGCATCCCTTGGGGACCCCAACATGTAACCTCCACTTCTGTAGTAAACACTGAAAATACTTCATGTGTTCTGTTCGGCTACGGGCTAAGAAGTGTATAGGATTCAAACACTAACAAAGCAGTTTGTTGGCTAAAAACAGGCTATATGTATACAGAAACTGATTAATAAAGGAATCCTAATATAGTGAGTACGTTTTCAAACTGTTCTAATCAATATTCCTTCAAGACCAGAACATTTTACCATGTGTAGGGAATCAAACCCAGGCCTCCTGCATGTCAAATTAACACTTTAACCACTAAACTACCCACTCCCTCCACACAGAACACAACACAAATGCTAATCAGGGCTCCAGATAACAGCCGTATCGGCGTATATACGGATATACAATATGCACGATACGGTAGGAAATAATTTAGAAAACGTAGCAGATATGCACCACAGCAATGATGTACGGTCTTAGAATCATTTACAGGCGTATTTATCTGAAAAGTATTGTTTTATTGTTTATTGACCTGTTTACACAAAAGTAGCAATGTTGTGGTGCATAAAGCTAAAACACAAGATTACTGATCCGCCATTAAATTCCATTCAGTACTCTAAATGTACTGTTATTGTTTTCCAGGACTCCTATATAGAAAAAATAAGGAGTACGTATTCCTGATCATGAAAAATTATCTGGAGCCCTGAGTAATGTCATGAAGTCGCTGCATAAAGTGACAACATTTGCTATATTGCATAGGTAGGAACTTCATCACTATCACACTTGCACAGTTCCAGTCAATTACAATTCCAGTATTTTTTCCCACAGTATTTAACAACAATAAAGAACAGCAAAAGAAAATTTTTCACAGTAAGTAACATAAGAGGTGAGGTGAGGTGAAACTGGGTTTAACGTCGTGCCTGAGAATACTCCGCTCATATGCGACGTGCATGCGTGTGTATGTGTATGTGCGGCTGCTTGTACTAGCCCAGACTTAAGCTGGTTTTATAGTGCTAGCCCACTGAGATACCATGCCGCAGTGAAGCATGAATACCCCACTCAGACACATTATACTGACTCCGAGCCGACCAGTCCTTGTTGTACCCATTAATGCCAAGAGCCAGGCAGGGACCAACAAGCACCATATTTCAATGTCTTTTGGTATGACGCGGTCGGGGACCCGCGACCTTCCGCTCTCCGGGTGGACAAGTAACATAAGAGAAAAAGCAAGTTCAAGTTCACAAGTCATTAATTGTTTCATTCCCTATCAATATACTGTAAAAGAAACACTCAAATAGTCATACAATCAATTATTCGAGGTTACTGTATGTTTTAATTTAATTATTATTTCACGAATGGCATGAGAAATTCTGAATGCTGATAACTGTTAGTTAGTTGTGAGAGAAGATCTATTTCTACTGCCATGATTCCTTTCTGCCGCGTTATATATAAACATGATCGGGCTGGACACATCGGTGAATAACTAATTAAGTATCATAATTTATTCTGTTTCATTAATTTATCGAGGCAGGCGGAGTAATTTTGTAAATACCTAAATATGGTAGAAACTAAACTATGGTAGTAACTGTTAAGCTAGCCAGTAAATGAAGTAAGTCTAGATTTCCTCAGGTTCAGCAATCTGATCTCCCTTCTCACTGTGGCTCCTTTTCAATTTAAAAGGATTTTTTGGTTTCAATCAAAATTATATATATTCAGAGACTAAGCATAAGTTTAACCAACACTCATGTTGAACAATGTAAAGTTATTCACAAAGGATAATATATTGCATTTTCAAAGAAATATTCAGATTATTTGTTATCCAAATATTGCTAAACATCTTTTTCACATTTGGATATGACACTGTCTAATAAAAAGTTCATGAAACTGTCACATTGTCCTATTCCTGTTTATCTTTTGCAAACCCAGTGTAAATATGATAATAAATACCCTAATTTAGAAACAAATTATTCTATTACATATCGATCTGTACATAACATAAATAAATTAATACATTTCAAGTTCTTTAAATTTCAATAGACTTAAATAACATCAACTTTACTACATCTGTAAACGATGTTCAGATATAATCAATTAAGAACGGACTCAAAATGTAACACAAAACTTTTTTATTTCTTGGTTAACAATAAATAATTCAATATATTGAGCTAAACTTTTCCTGGATTACTTTCTTCAAAATCTTTTTAGAGGTGTATCTATCTGATAAAAAACCTTAATACATTATATCGATGTAAACGTCTCTAAATAATAATACAAAGTATTTTTACAATAGGAAAGGACATTTCCTATAAATGTGTTGAGTGGAAACATTATCAAATTAGCTGTGATGTCCCGTTACAAAAACGTCTCAATCTGGGTCAGCGGTTTCGAAAGCTTCCCGACCATTCTATACTTCGTATCAGATAAGTCACGATTCCTTAAGTTTAGCGACTGAAAACTGGCTTTTTAATTCGTTTTGGACATTGTCATGGTTTCATTTGCAAAATACGCGGTACATCCCATCGGTTTACACAATTTCCAGATGCCACAAGTCCTTTTATCTCTTCCAGTTCGACATTATACGTTTCTGTTTGCGCGAGTCACAGGCAAATTATCTGACATGGCGGCCATTTTTAGTGAAGCGGAGCCTAACCCCGTTATGAAAACCTTCATATTTGACTTTACGCATGATTAAAACAACACATCGCATAGTCTCATGGATAAAAAGTACAATCTGCTTTACCGATCCAGATTCTTGATCTTGTCCAGTATGTTATAATGCTGATTTTGATGCAGTTTTGACACGCATCGCTTCGTTGTCCAAAACAGACTTCAGTAATGTGACCTTGACTGAGAGTTTGCAGCAATTTGATTGGCTGATTTGTGAATACATTAGTATTGCTGCCAGTCTCTCAGGTGCTTGACGCTGGGTATTCATTGATTAATTAGCCAAGCTACGGAATCTGAATTATCCTCTTTAGTATAATAATCGCAGCTCACATCATAAGTATCATATGTGTCTACATAAGTAGCATTGTTAGAGTTTGAATAAATGTGGTAAATTACATGCTTGATTGGCATTTTAGAAGATGCTATTTGATGAACAGAGATTTTTCTGGATTACATATTCTTTTTATCTTCAAGAATAGAAAGAACATGTAACCCAGAAAAAAATTCTATGTTCATGTGGTAAGTTACGTTTCGGCACTTTTGAGTTACTTTGTATGATTATTTTACTTTCATGTTAAGTGGTTATATTTCACCAAATTAGCTGGTTAACTACAACTCGGGCAAATTATCCTCACTTCAGTGTGATTGTTAACGAAAATTGTCAACCTTGGAAATTGTGCTTCTGAAAGGGGATCATTGCTTGGGGGCTACAGTATATATGTATGTATGTTGAATATGCCTCATTAGCATAATGGTAAACAGTAAAATTCGCCCTCACCTCCATGTTGGGTTTCTGGCAGATCCTTCAGCAATGGATCGCCATGTCCTCACAGTTTTGTATTAGTTGTTAGATTTTATAAAACTTAACGATGAGCATAACATATTTCATGTATGCAGGAATCTGGTACCAGAACAACTATTCTGGTTCTCTGGGTATGCTGTGCTTGCGCTACATTCCCGGCGACCAGACTGGATTTCACCAATTTATCTGCGACGTATGCCGTTACCTCCTTTCAAAAATGAGTATGAAATTAATCCAACTTTAATTAATCCATCCATTTTGTACATAATAATATTTTTTAAATATAGGAAGGGTGGGGGTGGATTTGTTTTTGTACACGACATGAGGGGGGTTGTCACTTACTTTGTACATAACCCGTGCTTGTTGCAGAGACCATATTCTATCCCGGTTGCGTAGGTCGATGTTTATGATGTCAATCACTGAATTGTCTGCTCCAGACTCGATTATATTGCTAGAATATTGCTCAGCGCGGCGTTAAACAACAAATTTCATGTTTTCTTTGTGCATGCTTTTAATTGTTATGTAATGTGGTCTTGTGGCTATTGACTGAGACAATGCCGATGCACTAGACTCTTTAAGTCCCTGAATATAATATTGATAGTATCAAATACACCCATTTAAATTGAAAAGGAGCCCAAGTGAGTTGGGAGATTAAGGCCCTGGGGAAATCTAGACTTGCTTCACAAATTTATTGCTATAGCATTGCAGGGACGGCTAGGCGGTATAGGGAAAATAATGTGGTTCAGGGACTGTGAGACAGACTAAATTGGCACATACTCATTTGGTTGGTCGTCCTGTTTCGTCCCATAGATAAAGTAATTACATTCAAAAAGATGTTTAAAATATTTATCTACAAAAACATCAAAATGGAGCCCAAAACAAACTGGAGCTGATGCAATCTATAGTCTTGCCAAATCAGTAAACTTGAGTAGCACCCCTTTTTAATCTATTATCTGTGTCTGGGAGAAAGACTTCTGTTTTGTCGCAGTATCATACACTAAGTACTGATAAATGTTAACTATTTCTCAAAAGTGATCATGCCGTCTTGTGGTGCGCTTAGCGGTCCCATTTTTTTCACGGTCATTATCTTCATTTATTAATGTGGAACACAATTCCAAGAATGGCTACGCCTATACATGCGTATTTTTAGATATGAGCATAAAACATTCAGCTAAACATTGACCACTTACACTTACGGTGTACTTGACACCGAATACACAATAATGCCCTTTAGAAAGTGGATGCCGCGACGGCTGACGATTAGGTGCCTGACTCTGAGAGTGTGGGTTTGCGTCCGGGATAGGACTCAACCCAACGAAAAGAACTAGAATCTGTACTTTACCTAGAAAGTGTAATCCCAAATATAGCATTACAATATATACTTGACAACGGTAAAAGAATCTATACCGAAACGTCGCATCATATGTAAAGGCGCTCTCAACTATAAAGTATTTTGCCTTTATACTTCTGCAAGAGGACCGCCTCCGTGGTGTAGTAGTTAGAGCGTCTGCCCGGAGAGCAGAAGGTTGCGGGTTCGATCCCCGACCGCTTCATACCAAAAGACGTTAAAATATGGTATTTGTTGGTCCCTGCCTGGCGCTCGGCATTAATGGGTACAACAAGGACTGGTCGGCTCGGAGTCAGTATAATGTGTCTGAGTGGGGTATTCATGCTTCACTGCGGCATGGTATCTCAGTGGGCTAGCACTATAAAACCAGCTTCAGTCTGGGCTAGTACAAGCAGCCGCACATACACATACACACGCATGCACGTCGTCATATGAGCGAAATATTCCCAAGCACGACGTTAAACCCAATTTCACCTCACCTCACTTCTGCAAGATCTTAGCTTCTCGTGTTACTGATAATCGTAAAAACATGATTAATAGCTTCTTAGAATACGGAAAGGGATTCACGAATGCAGTCATATCTTAAAAAGCACTACCTAATGGAGTTCAGTTCTAATGGTTCAGTGATCCATGACAAATCCTGAATACTTTTAACTCTGCATCACACCTGACCAACACATTTAAGCTGATAAGCTTAATAGCCTCAACAGCTAGTCCTTTATAACGGGGTGAACATAGACAACAGCAAAGCCATAGGTATGGCACCTGTGGAACGGTAACCTCCCAGCTGCCAGACAGCTGAGGCCACCTCTTTTTACCTTTCACTAAAGTAAAATAGACGATAAAACACACATTTACAGGATAGGTTTATAATGCACATCTAATCACCAAGCTACACAAAATAGACCATATATTTTAAAGTATTTAGAGGATATGTTTCGTCACATCACTGCAAGGCCACACTTTAAAGGTCACATGCAACGTAAAACACAACTTTGCAGATTCTGATACCTTTCGGTATGGACTTACCGAAACAAATCATCAAAAATGCAAATTCAACTTATAAAGTTGAAAAATAACGCGATGAAGAAAAAACGCGCGAAATCGGAGTTCAAACGATTCACTAATTTTCCTCCGACTTTTCGGGGGAAAACTTGTTTCAACAGCTGGGCTGCGCTCATAAGCATGTGCGCAGTGAAATAGGTTCGCGCAACTTGGAAGCGGGCTGTCCGGTGAATACTCGGTGAAGGTTTTGGTGTGAGCTATTTTCCTAGGCGCGAGCTTTTTATATGTTATGACAGTAAATAAACTGTTTATATAATTTCATTTCTCTGTTTCACCACACGTTCTTCTTACCGAGTCACTTTCTCAGTTCGATACTTAAAAGCAATGTCATTATTTAGCGTTGACAGAATTTCTAACTGTGATATAGATATGTCGTTGTCACAGACAAAACTCAATGTCTTGTTTTATTGACACCTGTGTGTCTGCCTGCCTGTCTGCTAATGACAATATTCAATACACAACTTCGATCACTGACCACATGCAATTTGAACTTAATACCAATCAGGCTATACACCATAAACAAAACGCATTGATTTATGGCCCGAGTTCGGTCTCTGTCACATTATGTAATTACACAGACAGGCAGGTGTGATACTTGAACACATGACATGTTATGATGTCTATTGATTGCAAAATGTTATACACAAAAAATGAGCATGTATTTACAAAACCCAAGATCTCTATATATACACACACAATGAGCCGTGCGGGCATCTGCAAATGAACCAGCCGTTACACTGGAGTGCACACCCACCCGCTCTGACTGGGTTCGGTATCCTGGCTGCTTCGTTTCTTGGGAAGTAAACCCAAGTACACAATATTGCACTTTTGATTTGCGATTGTACGCTTATAATTTTGTTTATGTTTTTTCATAACCAGCAATGTATATTATATGTCATGAATAAGTGATAATTGTGTTTTAATTATGTTTGATTTTTTGGTTGCATGTGACCTTTAAGCTTCTTCTCATTCCAGTTGACAAGCGTGACAGGAGTCGGATATCCAGGTGGATCGCAGAGGGCCGTAACGCCTTTCAGAAAGTCCCCAACAGTGGACCAATTCTCTCGGTTTTGATCATAATTTCCTCTTGTCTGGCCTCTAGTTTGATAGAGTAGGTGAACCCATCAAGGTATACTTCAAGGACTTCGTGCTATATAGTACACGTGAGTGAGTTTAGCTTTACGTCGCTTTTTAATAGCAATATTCCAGCAAAATCTTGGCGGGGGACGCCAGAAATAGGCTTCACACCTATGTGGGGAATCGAATTCGGGTCTTCGGCGTAACGAGCGAACGCTTTTGCCACTATGTAACACCGCCGAAGCGTAGCACAAAATGTTTTTGAGAAGTTTAAAGGGAAGCAAAATTCCAAGTTTGAAAACATCGAAAAATGGATCGGTTACTTCTTCGCGGAATACGAAATTGCTTACTATGGGCTATACTATCGACAGAGAGAAACTGTCTATGGAAAATATCATGATTACAACCAAACGAGTAACCTTGTTTGAGGCACGGGGGCTTGTAACGCTAAAAACTGACATCAAGGTATGAATGTACTGTCACTAACGGGGTCTGACTACTATATAGAAGGATCCTTATATAGTGCTCATACCTGGTTAGTGACAGTAGATACCTTGACGGCAGTTTTTAGCGTTACAAGCCCCTGTGGTTTGAGGAAGATATCCGTCAATATCCACACACAGGAACAACATCCGATACATCTAAATCTGTACAAAGAAAGTTGTTCATGTAAAATTATGTATAAAGCCTTTCGGGATATTTTAAGCACTGTTCGCCTTTCCACCCGTGTTCGCTTTGTGTGTAAACGTCAGAGGTGTCATGTCTCAAGAGATAGCTTGGTTGGTTTGTTGTTGAACGCCGCACTCAGCAATATTCCAGTTATATGGCGGCGGTCAAGTGATAGCACATGTGACATCTATATTCATGATAAACCGCTGATTGTTGTACATCCTTGACACATTCAGGGACAGGTGTTAATTTTGTAGAGTTATTTTGAATTGTCCAGTACGCTGTCACCACTATAATTGGTACTTGTAATAAAGTGATTTACTGATCGTCAAATGAATGACGACAAATACACAAGTGTAGTGCTTACACAATAAAACATGGGTGACAAAGGTGACGAGTAAGTCAGTGTTGTATTCTTCGCCTGAAATAGTAAGAGTCGTCGCTGTTTTGAGAAGATTAACTGAACTTCATTGTTGCGAAAATCATACATTCACACACACACACACACACACACACACACACACATACATACATGTTTACTGAGCTACATAACTGTACACACACTACACGAATGTGCAAGGTGAAAGGTTTTCATAAGCATAATCCGGCCAAATATTAGAATTCAAGGGATTCCATTGGTTTTCAACGAGATTCTCTACCTTGTTGGACCGAAACCCAGTTTGTTGGGTGGCAGACGCTAATTGGCATACGGTGCTTAAAAAGTTGCTAGTTTCGTTTTCAATTGATCTATTTAACGTGTTCATGTTCTACATACTATTGTATTCAATGAGAATAATTCTAATCTCGGCGGTTTAAAGGTATTTGTTAATCTTCATTGAGTTATCTATATCACTGCAAACAAAATTCTAAATCTTGGCTGACACTAGAGACCGAACACAGATCAAAGGCAGAAGATCGCTTGCTTACGCGGATTTCATTGGGTCGTGTCCGTATTTTATTTCGAGTAAGGGACACAACTCGTTGACTTCCGGTCCAAGCCCAAAGCCAGTACGTGTTGTATGCCTCAGAAAGGACAGGTGTATTCTTGACTCGCAACATGGTGCACAAAACCTGTGGTTACGGCGATTGTAGAAGCGATAGCCGAAAAGAAAATTTAGACAATGTGACTTTTATTTCTTTTCCAAGAGACACTGGCATAAACCACGAAAAATGCCTCCGATGGATAAAGTTATCTGGGCGGGTTGATCTGACACCCGAGCGGGTTAACAGATACACATATGTCTGCTCTAAACATTTCGTCGGTGGCAATGGTCCAACTGACGAACATCCAGACCCAGTTCAGTTTCCAGGCAAAATATCAAGAATACCCAGAGGTATCCACGGAAACATGCGGGTAGCACCGCACCAAGTGATTCAAAAGCCAGCCAAGAAGCAAAAGACATTCACGGAAACATCTGCAGCTCAACTAAAACATGTAGATGTACAGAGTACAAATTACATGTACTTCAGTCAAGTAAAGGAAGAGCCAGGCTACTCAGATTTTACCATGGCACAAGTGGGCGGTGATGCAGCCAGGAATCAGACTAAGTCAATCAAGTCAGTCGTACACCAGTGGTGATAACGTAGGCGGTAAAATGAAGCCATAAAATTATGCCAATAGTGGATGTCCTGTCCTGGCAACAGTGCAGTTGCATGGATGCAGCCCATACAGTATTTATTACTTTGATCAGGCTGTTTGCTCTCAGTTTCCGTATATCCTGTGCCAATTAGATCCTTAGGGACCGTTCATAATTCATGGCTAGGGGGTAGTTCATATGAATAAACTCGTATTCCAGCCAAGGCCTACATCAACCTTGGTATAGTGCAAAGTCGTCTAGGTATATGCTAGACTAGGCTAGGGGGGTGATGATGATTTTTATGGAAAAGCATGTACATGTGAATGACACGCACACAGAGAATAATCTACCCTTGGTAATTTGGTATTTGTTTGTGAAAGGGCCTGTGATCTGATGATTAAACTCATTGCCTTAGTTCCAACTGGCAACATGAGCTTAAGCCTACACATAGCTAACTGAAGTCTGAAAATGTGGGTACGGTGCTCTTCTCTCCTTACATGCCTTAGCTTAACCCAATTTTGTTTGGGGAGATGCAAGTTAAGTAGATCCACTCCAAGAAGCCTTGTTGACTTACAACCTGATTCAATACATCTGTTTTCAGTAAATAGTTCATGTTAACGTTTTAATATTCAGGTTCTTGGTGAAAGAATGGGGGAGTTTTGTGGAGCCTGACTGTGGCCTGACATCTGGGTATGTTGACGACAATCACTCAAATGATGTCATTAAGCAGATGTTCAACATGTGGAAGGAACAGAAGATGTGTGATGCAGCGTTCATCGTACAGGGAATGAAAGTTCCAGTGAGTAAATAAATCTTGAGTGTGTTTATTATAGAATATAAACAGAATTATATACATAAAAGTTGTGCTTTGCTGATTCAGTAATTTCAACATAATATTTGACACAATGTTTGACTGTACATGATACATTTTGTATCCTGATCTTTTTTTTCTAAGTGTCTTCAGTCTGGAAATTATTTTGTATAAATGTGTTGCAGTTTCATCGCCCTTATGATGTCAGCATGCAGCTCCCCATATGAAGACAGTGTTGGACAGAGAGGACCTGTCATCCAGCTTAGACATCCACATGCCTGACTCAGTCTCCATAGAAGCAATGTACTGCTTCCTGCACTACATCTACACGGCTCCCTCAGCCTCACCATCAACACTGCACAGGCGGTCCTGAAGATAGCCACTATCCTCCAGGTGATCAAAGTACAGCAACACTGTAAACAGTTCATAGAGAACATTGCAGGCAAGCTGGGTCTCAACCCAACCCTCACTCAGTCGGTCAGGTTTACTGTGTCAAGGGAAGAAGAAACCGTTACAGGACGATCAGGGGATAGAAGGACCATTGTCATTCCTGATCCTAGTGCTTTTGAACCTGATGGAGACCTTCCAAGAACCTTTGGTCCCAAATCTGCAAGAGTCTCTTCAGACACTCAGTGTGATACTAGAGATAGGCCTTCTAGTTCAAGCAATGTTGGAAGTTCCAGCATGACAGATTGTGTCATGAATACTGCAAAGAGTGACATGAAATCTTATGATACCAGTTTGTCAACATGTGTGAACGACAAGGCTTCATTTCCTGCTAAGATGATCTCACAGAGGAACTGCAATGGTTCTAACTTTGCCATGTCTAGTGGTTGTCAGTTCAGTAACCTTGAGCAAACAGTCCCAAACCGTCATTCCTCAGCTGAGTTCTGTCAGCCTGAGAGTAACCATAGCAACACAGGTAGCTCCATCTACAATGGGCAGTGGTCAAGTAAGGTGACCAATTCTGGGACTCAGGGAAGCTCATGTGTGGAAGATGGGGAAGAAAATATGGTTAGTTCTGATACAGAACCGTTTATAAAGCAGGAGCCATGTCAAGACAGTGATTTTGAGCCTTATGTATTCTTTGAGGAGCAGCAGCCTTTATCCTTTCAGAACACACAGACTTAGAATTACATGAACTGGAAATGATTTGTCTTTGAAATCATGTGCACAAACTCAAAGAATGTTAAAATAAATATTTCTAATTTTCTTGTGGGCATTGTTTTTTATTTCCTATCTGCAATGTATACTTCAGTGTATATGATATATGAACACAAACAGGTTTTATTTCACTATTTATCTGGTTGCTGTTTTTCCTTTAAGAAAATGCGTTGCTGATTTTCGTTTCAAAGTTAACGTTTTTGTAAAAATGTGTTGCCGTCTTCATGTACGGTTTTTCGTGTTATTAAGATTTAAAGTTCCTTGTATAAAAGTCTAAAGGCACAGATAAAGTTCTTCAAACTTAAAAACCATACTTTGTTTCAGTTTACTTTCACACAAGTCGTCTGCACAAGCAAATGTATCTTTTTCTATTCTGGACCTGTCTTCTTTTGTTAACCCAAAGCTTTATTCAAGGGGAGAGAGACATCTTATCTGAGCAAAGGTGTTCGAGACATCAGACTAAAATCTGCAGACATTGTTTCAGTAGAATTCATTCAAAGGGGTTGGGAAGAGAATGATGATGACAAAGACAGATTTTGCATTTCTCTTCTTTAACGCAGTACTTTGTAAAATAATGGTAATCTTAAAACAATTGGGTCAAACAAGTTTCCAGTGATTGACAATATGAGCAGGGATCTACGTAATTCAAATAAAATACAAAACACGACTTAGCCTCTATTAGAAACCCCTATGGAAACACGAGCAGAGTTATCTCCCCTAAATGTTCTCCGGTTTATCAGAAACATTACCATCGGATAGACATTTCTTGCTTCATATTTGCCAACATTAACTTTGATTGTATACTTTCTTATGTCTGGTAGCTTACGATCATACATGGCATAATGTTACTTCGACTAATGGGTATACGCATACGTTTTAACACACTCACTTGTGGTCGTCAATTAAATACTCTGTTGGGATAAACAAGAAGAAGTACTCTTGGGTTACTCAATACGTATTTAGAATAATGGTCCACTTTAATATATAACAGAAGAGATACTAGGCCACATCCGAAAACTTAAAGGGGCGGTGGGGTAACCTTGTGGTTAAAGCGTTCGCTCGTCACGCCAAAGGTCCGGCTTGATTCCCCACATGGGTACAATGTGTGAAGCCCATCTCTGGTGTCCCCTTTCGTGATATTGCTGGAATATTGCTAAAACAAATTCACTCACTCCGAAAGCTTAAATTACTCCCTCAGGTTAGAAAAGGTCTTCAGCAACCCGTGCGTGTTGTAAGAGGCGACTAACGGGATCGGGTGGTCAGGCTCGCTGACTAGGCTGACACATATGTCATCTTATCCAGCGTAGTTCGATGCTCATGCTGTTGTTCACTGGGTTGTCTGGTCCAGACTCTATTATTTACAGACCGCTGCCGTAGCTGGAATATTGCTGAGTGCGGCACAAACAACAAAACAAACGAATTACGCGCTGACCACGTAAATCCAAGGACATGCAGACCATATGTAACCGAATCAGCTTGTTCGGCATGAGGTTTTCAATTCACCTTTCCAATCCTATCGTGTACCCATTGAAAGAACAGGCGTATAACGCTTGACATTTGTTGAACTAATGGACCAAATGCCACATGTGGTATTCATTTACAGTACAGTTTATTGTATCTAAAATGGGGACTGACTGGGCATCCATGAGACACACGGCGTAATTAAATTCGAAAAGTGCTTAAAATGTATCGATGGACGGCCATGAAATACATAAATGTAGATGCGTGGGTTTAGTTTTGCGCCGTACATTGTACACGTGGGGAATCGAACGCGGGACTTCGGCGTGACGAGTAAACGCATTAACCACTATATACTGTAGGCTACCCCACCGCCCCGAAATAGATGATCGATATCAAATTGCTTACTTAACAAACAAGTTTCTTTTCTTGCTTGACAACGGTACTGATCAGTACAGGAATCTGTACCGAAACGTCTAAAATGACTTGTTATCTATACTGCAGGTTGTCTAATACTGTACTGTACTTCCCAACTTCTAAAATGCCACTCAAAGAAGAAGGTTCTTTTCTACATAAAATTACGAACTTTGCACAATGTTTCAAAGTAATAGGGTTACCTTTCCTTTGTAAATATATTATGGAATTGTAATGTGTAAGATAAATGCACTTTTCCCTAGTGGGACTGATGGCACCAACACTCTTGTGCCAAAAGTTTCGTCACTGCCGAGCTGACAACGTCATTTTGCAGAACGGGTCGCGCTTCATTAACTGCGATTAAACAAGAACATGTGTTTGTCTTACCTTGATATTTGGTGGAATGACCCTTCATTTTCACCACTGCTTGCACACGATCCGATATTGACATATAAAGCGTCTGAATGTATTCTGCGGTCAGGTTGACCCTGGTCGTGTCAAACAAGTCCTCTTTTGTCCTGATGTCCACTGTGTTGGTTTTGATCGCTCTTTTCACATTCAACCAGATATTTTCAATGATATTTATATCCGGTGACTGTGCAGGCCAAGTCAGGCACTTAATATTGTTCTTTTCTGTTCTTTTGTATGTGCCAACGATACGGGCCCGAAGAACGGGAGCATTGTTATCCCGGAAAAGGTAATTTTCGTCGGGGAAGTGCCTTGCTAATACTGGCCACAAGTTATCATGCAGTATATCAACATACTTCTGAGCGTTTATGTTTCCTTCAATGGGCACTAAAGTTCCTACACCATAACATGCTGTCGTAACGGACACACACATTGCGGGCGGTTGACTTCGTCGGCCTTTCTCCAGATATACACACGGTTACTTTTGCCAATAACCTTTTGACTTTCACCCGAAAATATTATAACATTCCAGTTACCTTCCACAGTCCATGCCTTTCGTTCCTTACACCAAGCCACTCGTTTAGATACGATTTATTTCTCACAACCATCTTCATTTTAACAATTCGCCTGTGATTGTGAACCTTCATTGTGTTCTCTGTACTGCAGTACATTCCTCCTAGACACAGGGTGATTCATATTATCATTAATTTTGGTGGTTTTGTCCGTCAAAGTTGACTTGCGATTATTTTTCACCATTCGAAAAACCGAGGTCTTGTCCCAGTTTGATAACGATGAATGTTTCGAGGCCGATTTTCCACACTTCCAGTCACACGAAGTTCTTCAACAACGCTGTGAACACTAGTCACGAGATTTTTGTCCTTCCTGATTTAATCTGACTATTAATTGTTTGGTGTCAGTGTCGAGTTCTTATTTTTGCGAGCCATCTCGTCAACAGTAAAAACACCGGAAATAAGAGAGCAGACGACAGGTTTAGCTTATCACGTGATAGTCACGTGTATAAACAACAGATGTTTGTGTCGAATGCAGCGCACAATGACAACGCTAAACTGTCTTAATTTTCAAAGAGCGCAACACAGATTGCAAAATGACGAATATTTTTAGCACGAGTCTGTAGTTATAACAGTAAACGATGCAATTTCCGACATGGTGCATAAACAATATGGTTTGGAACGGTTTAAATAGTCCGGGCGTTCACAAGTGCTTTTGCCAGCTGTAACACTATTTTCCATTGGCTAAATCTCGCCATGTCAGCCAATCGCTATTTCAATAGCAAATGGTACGATGGATTCAATTATGTTTACATCATGGCCGCCGTGATTTCTTCCATGGGCTCGTATGTGGAATGTGTTTTGTGTTTGAGTTGTAAGTGTAATTTCGGGTACAATTTCAAACATATTTTTATTTTTCCTTGTTGAAAAGATGTTTAATAATGATTTAATTGAGCTGTCAGGGCTAAAATTAACCTTGGCTCGAAAATAGATCTCAACATTTAGATCAACTCTAATTTCGGAATTGGTCACCCCAGCTCGGAAGGACAATGTGTCATTTAACTCACTGAAGCGTGTACTGCAGTCGTGGCCTCCGCTAGCAGAACCGATTATTTGATACATTTGCGTTAAACGCTGTCGATGACTTTCCACCTGTCGTTATTAAAAACAAGAAACTGACCAAAATTTGGAATGTCCTGCAGGAATGTCCTGTGAATTTCAGATGTGAGAAATTATTTGCCAAATGACCCCTATTTAGACTATCCGCCTCCTATACATGTTGGCATTTAAATGGCGGTGGGTCTTATGCATTAAACATAAAATAGACGCCTCTTACTTTTTACTTTGATATGTGTGTATGGTAATTAATTATGACTCCTTCGAGCAGTTGCACCCTTTGTTTGACTCCTTGATCATATGATTAGCAAGATAACACCATATGTATCTTTAAGTGTCTGAAGACTTATCATACCAGGATAATTATACAGGTTAATTGCTGTGTCAGCATCTTGCACAAAATTTATACACTTCTAATTGACAAAATAGAGCTGTCAGAGGTGCACAAAGCCATTGGTTAGGAAGAACTTCATGTATGTAAAGTTTCAAATCTTAATCATCAAATAAAAGTCCATGGACACATCAATACAAAAAATATCAATCTCGATTTCAAAGAAGAAGACATGAATGTATCGAATTATATCAAATTATCTGGTTTTAATGTGTGTGTTTTCGTCTGTAACAGGTAAACAACATGATGAGATGATATAACAGGTTAACAAAATGGACAAGTATGAAACTATCAAGCGTCTTGGCTCAGGGTCATGTGGTGCGGTGTACCTGGTCAGACATAAGGATACAAAAAGGTCAGCAAGTGCAGAATCATAATCATTCTTACTGATAAAATATTATGTTCATGAATTATCCTAGCTTGGCTGTTATAATTTTCTTTTAAGTGAAGATATTAATGAATTAAATAATTTTTAACAGGCTATCTGCCTGATGAACAATTTGAACTAGCCAATAATATTTGATTTGTTTACAAATGTAATTGTGAAGGTTGATGTATGGCAGGTATGGCCCTCAGAAAACACATTGTCAGTTATGGTAAATTTTAAATGATTATGAGTGCAGGACAGATAGTTTCACTGTTGTATTATTGAACCAGTTTGAACCAACTGTTCATGTACCTATCTACATAATGTTTCTGGGAACAATGTGTGAAGCCCATTTCTTGTGTCCCTCACCATGATATTGCTGGAATATTGTTAAAAGCGGCGTGAAACCCAACTCACTCACTCACATACTGTTTTCACTTTCAGGATGTTTGCTTTAAAGAAGATCGACCTGGATGAAAGGAGAAAAGCACGAACAAGAGATGCAGTTATAAAGGAGGCCAGGTAAACATTTTCTTCTCTTGTCAATAGAGAAAGTATATCTTTTTCTGGAGTATTAGATATTGAAAAGATAAAATAGATATGCAGTGAATAAAAGTGTGCGGACAAAAAACACTCCTTTTTTAAATCACAGAATTTTGTTTGTGGGGGTGAACAAGGGACAATAAGTTTGCTATTGGCTTGTTTCCCATTTGACTAAGATCTAGTCTCTGAAATGAAATGCTTCAGAGAAAAAGAACAGTTGTTAAATTGTCTAGATATAATAAAAGAGTCCATAGACTCTGTTCTCCAAAATCGGTTGTAATCTAGACTTGTATTGGCTGTTTAGGATATATTTGTTTCAAGGTCTGTATGACAGACTTATTCCTATCAGCATTTTGTATTTATCTTCTTGATCAAGCCTTGTTCTTTTCCTTCAGAATTCTGGAGAAACTAAAGCACCCACACATTGTTGCCTTTCAAGAGAGCTTCTGTGATGAAATAGAAGAATGTCTTGTCATAATACAGGTGAGAGCATAGAGTGACTTAAATGTGTACAATCATAGACTGGAAAATGTTCATGTGTTTATCATGTTTTTGAGGGAGAGTTCATACTGATTATGGAATAACCAGATAAATATTGGATAGCTGGTACCATATTTAGTGATAATTTTTTAAAACCGCACAAGACAAAACTTCAACAATATGTTTTGTATGTGATCCATATTGGTAGGTAAATGGAAAAAATATTTAAATAAGTGCTTAGGATTTTATGATCAAGGAGCAAAGATAAACAATTCCTTGGTGCAGCAAATTTCAGACAAATGCTATTTCTAGGATGCACTGCTATTTATTACAGTGTTATCTCCCTTGATTAAATATTGTTGTAGTTCTGAATGGCGACACAGCATCTAGACTACAACATTATTCACGACAAGGAAGAAAATCCAATCTATGGTGCTAATTTTGTCTTTGAAAAAAAATAATCAAATAACCTGGTTCGAAAACTACCAGTAACTTAATGGCAATATATTGCAATGCACAGTGTGATACAAAGGCAGATATTGCAATATATTACTAGCAAAATTCTGCGCGCTGTACACAACCGTAATTGTAATAATATAATCATGGATAGTATTTTAAGAAATATGAAAAAACAAATCTTTAACTTAATTAGCAAAGTTTGCCCCTTACTTTGTAGATATGGTTCAGACTTGTTGTTTGATAGAATGTCAACATCTGTTGTGTTTTCCATTATAATTGTTGTAATTGTTGTTTTCAGGACTATTGTGATGGTGGTACAATTGAGGATAAGATCCAAGATGCAACAAAGGTATTTATAGTATTTATGTGTATCGGTTTTGAATTTTAGTGAGTCAGTTGATCAGTTCATAAATTGTTATTGTTGTTAAAGAAAACGTTATATATAATATGGGAAAGTGTTACCGGTTAATAAATTGCCGTGACAAAAGGTTTAAGAATCCCCTTTGAACCAAAATATAACACAGACAAGTCTAAAATATTCAATAATAATATTGAGCAAACAATGAGCAAGCTACAATGAATCACAATACAGATTTCTAGTACAATGCAATTGAGTCACAAATCTAAAGTAATGGGTCACATATAAAATATTAACTCACCAGAGTCGTGGTAACCACAGTGAGATCAGATTTTCTAAATGGAGCATGTTTACAAATGAGAGCTGTCAGGCACGAAGTGTCAGGGTCAGACAATGGCAATGTGACGAAGGACGAAGGCAAACAACGATGGGCAACTCCAGTAATATCGAAAGTTGCGTGTAATTCTGTGTGTTAGTCCGTGTGTCAGTCCTTGCGTGTCGCTCAACACAACAGCCAGCCTTTATAGATACTGACACAGATTCTCGAACTTTCCAGCAAAGCATGGCTGTATCATTAAACACTTAGATCTTTCTCGAAGCGTGTTGAACATACGACCGGGAGTCAAAGCATAAACATCCGGTCAAGGAAGGTAACTCTGGAGCGCTTTCTCAGAAGGCGTACCGCTAAAATACTATTGCCATTGCACATACATGACACGAAATGTGACCCAAAACCAACACTCAAAACTTTAACATTGTGACTCATAATATCTATCACCTTACCGATGTTATTACAAACCCCATAAAAAACACACTCTCGTAACAGAAAGAAATAAAAACTGAAGTTTATGTTACATATGATCAGTACGACATTCTAAACAGGGGTACATGTGTTGCCCAGTAATCTAGCAGTGTTTGAAATAAGCCAAAAAACCAGCCAGACATCAGGGCTGGTAACTTCAAAATGTTACCAGCCCAAAATAGATTTAACCAGACCAAATATGATGAATTTACTCAGGTGTATGGAACATCTAAAACATTTACCAGACCATCGGGCTGACTAGCTGTAAATTTGGACCGTCCGACAGAAATCTTGCCCGTCTCGGGCGGTCGGACGGGCCTTATTTCATACACTGAATCTAGGGTAACCAAGTTATCTGTACAGAGTTGTGTCCCTTTGCACTCTTTGGAGCATAGGTTCAAATCTCAGATTCATCCCGTTATGATGCTGGATTTATCAGTGCCAGAGCTGATGCGTTTTATCAAAGTTGATGATAAATATCCAAGACCTGTGTCACACAAACAGAATTCTGTCAAAAACAGCATTGGGCCTAAAGCCCTCTACATGGTCAGTTATTGGCGCCAACAAACCTATGTTGGCACACTTTATTTTAAGCAGCGATTTCTTTATAAAGGACTTTTAATTTCCATTTTCAAAATAATTGATATTTCTAGGACATTTTTTGATGCACCACAATAAAGGATTTAATTTTCATTTCAATTTTTTCCAGGACAATAAATTTTTTCAAGAAAAGCAGATCATGGAGGTTTGTGATTTCTTTTCATTAAATCTGATAAAATCAGCCAAATGTAAACACTAATTTATCTCAAAATGAATTTATTAGCGTGACAAAAGATTTATGAACATATAACATTGAGCTTATGTTGAATGTAGCAGGTGAGCAACAGTACCTGTGTTTGATGTTCTTTTCAGTCGTAACATGCATAGTAACATCAGATAATTCAATCAGGTTATTCCTGTTTTCATCAGTGGTTCCTGCAGATTGTGATGGGCGTACAGTATTTCCATTCCAAGAAGATTCTACACAGGTATGTCAGTCAGTTACTTTGTGACTATGAGCTGTTGAGGAGGATTCCGGGGCAGAATAGGTCCCAACTATCCAGAGTTTGTAGGAGCTGAAGTACTATGGGCTGTTCATGGGTATACCGATGAGAATAGGTCCCCACTGCCTAGATCTGGATAGAGCTGATGGACTATGGGCTGTTCATGGGTATACCGATAGGAATAGGTCCCCACTGCCTTGATCTGGAAAGAGCTGATGGACTATGAGCTGTTCATGGGTATACCGATGAGAATAGGTCCCCACTGCCTAGATCTGGTAAGAGCTGAAGGACTATGGGCTGTTCATGGGTATACCGATGAGAATAGGTCCCTACTGCCTAAATCTGGTAAGAGCTGAAGGACTATGAGCTGTTCATGGGTATACCGATGAGAATAGGTTCCCACTGCCTAGATCTGGTAAGAGCTGAAGGACTATGGGCTGTTCATGGGTATACCGATGAGAATAGGTTCCCACTGCCTAGATCTGGTAAGAGCTGAAGGACTATGAGCTGTTCATGGGTATACCGATGAGAATAGGTTCCCACTGCCTAGATCTGGTAAGAGCTGAAGGACTATGGGCTGTTCATGGGTATACCGATGAGAATAGGTCCCTACTGCCTAAATCTGGTAAGAGCTGAAGGACTATGAGCTGTTCATGGGTATACCGATGAGAATAGGTCCCCACTGCCTAGATCTGGTAAGAGCTGAAGGACTATGGGCTGTTCATGGGTATACCGATGAGAATAGGTCCCCACTGCCTAGATCTGGTAAGAGCTGATGGACTATGGGCTGTTCATTGGTATACCGATGAGAATAGGTCCCTACTGCCTAAATCTGGTAAGAGCTGAAGGACTATGAGCTGTTCATGGGTATACCGATGAGAATAGGTCCCCACTGCCTAGATCTGGTAAGAGCTGATGGACTATGAGCTGTTCATGGGTATACCGATGAGAATAGGTCCCCACTGCCCAGAGCTTATTTTGAATTGACAGGAATCAAGGAGAAACGGCCAGAAAAAAATATTTCCAAAATACGAACCGCATTTGGGAGAGAATGTCAAAATAAACAATCTTTTCAAGCTTTGTAAGAATACCATTTTACTGGTGACTCTCAAATGCTATCTGATATTTCAGTGACAGATGGCCACGTTTTTTGCGATTTGGCGGTGTTCTGATGACGTCAGGGCTCATTTGAAGAGCATTCGGGACATTCTGACTGTATTCGAAGTACATTCGAGCTGTATTCCAACTGCAATCGAAATATTCCGATACATTTGAAGAATATTCCACTTGAATTCCAGCAGCAATCAAGATACATTCCGACTCATTCAAGGTGTATTCGGGACATTCTGACAGGATTTTAAGTAGCTTGCCTTGTCCATTCTCCCTCGAATATGTTCTGCTCAGAATGCAGTAAGAATACTAAGAATACACTTCAAATACCTTTTGATATTTTTCCACTGTGAATGTATCTCAAAAGTTTTACCTGAATAGTTGGAATGCATTTGGAATGCAGTAAGAAGTTTTAGAATGCAGTTCGAATTTCCAGGAATCTCCAGGAATTTTCATTCCGACAGCATTCCATCTCATTCCTCCTCAAGTGCATTCTCTTCCCACAGAGGTTACTTGTCATATCTTCCTACGAACCTCTGTTCTAATACGGCCATATTTCCCGGTTCTCGTAAAATCCCCTAGCGGCAAAAGATCGCAACACGAACTATCTCCCTTCTTTCTATCCAATCAGAACACGTGTTACATTAGATTCAACTTGACTAACACAAGCAAATGTGGGGCCACAAATATCCCCCATCTTCCGGGGACTTGTGTTGTTGGTACACACAAGACGTTTAATGGCTAGCTTGTCCGTTGTCAACGAGGGCGATGGAGACGCCACTGATCCGCCATAACATGACTGAGTTCTGTCTAGAAGAAACGTTTGCGTATCGCGCAGGGGAAGAAGTTTAGTTTTCTCGAAGCATACGGAAATTACCGAGGCCTTGCGAATGATCACTTTTGAAACAACGTCGCTGATTGCACAACTAAATCTGATTGCCTCCAATCACGAGTCTTGAACGCTCACACTATGAAAGGGCCGTATTAGAACAGAGGTTACGTAGGAAGATATGACAGGAGTAACCTCTGTGGGAAGAGAATGCCTCAAGTGTAACAGGGGTATAAGAGTTGACAGACTATGGTCACGATGTGGGGATTCTGGGACCTAATCGACCCCAAATACCTAATGCTTGTAAGAACAAACTCAGTAACTGTCTGTGAGCCCTCAATGAAGACCTTGGGGCAGAGTAGGTCCTGCTGTGTGCTTGTTGAGTGAGTGAGTGAATGAGAGAGCAATATTCTGTTTCACTATTTCCAAAATGGCTTTATCTTGGAATCACTTTGAGAGATTGTGATTAGCCTTCTTATGAGATGTTCAAAATTCTTAATTCTGTTTTATGTTTCAGAGACTTGAAAACGGAGAATATTTTTCTGACAAAGAAAAATGTAGTAAAGATAGGTAAGTTAATTTGGATTATGGATATATTATCACTGCATTGGGTTGTGGTGTTTTGAAACAATTTTGTTTTGTTGCATTGTTTACCAATATTTGGGTTTTTAACCCTTCAGAGGAACTAAACTGAAACAATCACTTTGTGAGAGTTGTTCTTTAATGCAAGACTGTGTTCAGTTTGGAAGGAATTTTATTTCTGAGAGTGGTCGCAATGGAAATTTTATGTAAAGTCTTCTTGAGGTACTTACAAGAGGTGACTAAAGCTTGTTTGGGTGGTCACCCGTGAAGATCCTGGTTGTCATAAGAGGCGACTAACGGTATCGGGTCCTCAGGCTCGCTGACTTGGTTGACACATGTAATCGTATCCCAATTGCGCAGATCAATGCTCATACTGTTGGACACTGGATCGGACATGATTATTTACATACAGCCGTCATATAGCTGGAATATTGCTGAGTGCAGCGTAAAACAAGAAACAATCAAACATTGAAACATGCTGTTTCATGCACAGGTGATTTTGGAATCTCCAAGACATTAGACAGTACTATTGATGTAGCCAAAACAGTTGTTGGGACGCCAACATATCTTAGTCCAGAGGTGTGCCAGGATATCCCATACAACTCCAAGTCAGACATCTGGGTAAGTAAACAGTGAGGTAGTGAATTTGGTTTATCATTTTACTAAAGCCTTTACCCTTAACATGAGCTTTGAGATAAAGCTGCATATTGGTTATGAAATACACCATGCCATTTTAGAAAGTGGTCAAATGTAATGTATGTCATATTTGGGATTACACTTGCTTAGTAAAGTACAGATTCTAGTACTTTTTGGGTTGAGTCCCATCCGGGATTCGAACCCACACCCTCAGAGTCAAGCACCTAATCACCACACAAAGTCAGACGCCCAGACCGCTCAGCCACCGCAGTATTTTATTAAGAAAGTGTAATCCCAAATATAACATACGTTACGTATGTTGGTTGGTTGGTTTGTTCAACACCACACTCAGCAATATTCCACCTATATGGTGGAAAGTAGCATGTCATCCCAATGACTTAAGTATGCAAATTAGAACTCTGACTTCTCCCCCACAAGACATTCTTCACACGAGATTGTCATTTGAAAAGCTAACCATTATTTGAATTGTGCCGGGGATACAATCAAATGACATAAAAATCATTGATGTTACCATTATTAATGTTTTACTAATTCTTCAAAACTCTGTGCAAGTATTTTGTTTTAAATAATCAGAGGAACATTTTTTCCTGGATGAATATGCAAAAAAGGAGTTAACGTGTGTTTTGTCTATCCAGGCTCTGGGCTGTATCCTGTACGAGCTGTGTGCTCTCTGTACTCCGTTTGATGCCCCAAACATCCTCAGTCTCTTCTACAAGATTGTTAAGGCAGAATTTGTGGTAAACACGTTTTACTAATTATCTTACCTTCATGTAAAATACTTTAATTTCATTGGTCAATGACGGTTTGACAAGAACTGGAAAAAATATTATCCGCTGCCACGGTAACCGCCAAGTTCTCCAAGTTCTACAATCGTATGACGTCATAATATGACACATGCCGTGCCTGGAGTTCGAAAACCGTTCGATCAGCTGTTTTTGTGTTCACTTTGTACAGATTTATTTTACCAACTTTCACTGCTTTATTTAAGCTATTTTATACATTGAGTGGTTTGCACACTCAGCTTTAACATAATTAACAATTTTTATAGCAGTTTTATGCTTGTCAGAATATGTTTCACTGATGTTTAAAATCCAGTCGGGAGGCAGACTCCATTTTGTTTGCATGTCATATAGTCGGTAGCGATCTTTAACATAAAATAAAATGATATTTTGTAATTTAACATGGCAGTAAGATAAATACGTTGTATGGTTCTCCCTCGGGTAATACGGTCTGATATATGCCTCTTTGTAGCAGTGTCATCCCTCGCCTACCGACTCGGGTGACACTGCTACAAAGAGGCGTACATCAGACCGTATTACCCTGGAAAGAAGCATACAGCTTATAATACTTTACCAAGTTATAAATGTATATGTAAGAAGATGGTAGTACTGAGGAATGCAGCATGTTTGTGTCATTGCTTTCAGATGCCTACTGATATATAGAATACTTAATACAGTTTTATACTCATTTATAAACAGACATATTTCACTCTTCATAATGTTTATGTAGACCTAGCAAAACATAAATACGATTTTCATTAATCTGCATCAAATCATGAGTCCCATGACAAAATATCTGAAACTTTTAATAATCTCATTATTATTAAGAACAAGCAGTACTGTTAGAGATTATTAAAATCCATTAATCTCTAACAAGTCATTGATGCAGGATGCTGCTGAGTCACCTATCACTTGAACCAGCATAGTTCGGGGAACTTGGGACTCAGTTAAATAGAGAAGCATCATAATTCAAACAACACATCCTCAGTTAAGATCCCAGGATGATCTGCTGGATCCATTCACTCCATTGCTCTGGCTGAGCAAACTGTCTCCCCATGCTGTTCCTATACATGAGACCGCCTCCGTGGTGTAGTGGTTAGAGCGTCCGCCCGGAGAGCGGAAGGTCGCGGGTTCAATCCCCGACCGCGTCATACCAAAAGATGTTAAAATATGGTACTTGTTGGTCCCTGCCTGGCGCTTGGCATTAATGGGTATAACAAGGACTGGTGGGCTCGGAGTCAGTATAATGTGTCTGAGTGGGGTATTCATGCTTCACTGCAGCATGGTATCTCAGTGGGCTAGCACTATAAAACCAGCTTAAGTCTGGGCTAGTACAAGCAGCTGCACATCCACATATACATGCATGCACGTCGTCATATGAGCCAAATATTCTCAAGCACGACGTTAATCTCAATTTCACCTCACCTCACCTCACCTCACCTATACACGATTGTGATGTTGACTTAACACTATGCAGAGCTATTGCCTGTTCCACTGTGTAGACTTGTCTTGTTTTGATGGGGAGTATGTAGCAGGGTGAGGAGTCATCCCGAAGGTGACACCCTTACCTTGTCAGCTTGCTGTGGGGTTAACCCCTTTAGTCATGTGGACAAGGCAATTAGACCTCAGTTCAGAAGGTCTGCGGTTCAAATCCCATAACATGACTCAGGAAATGTTTACTGCTTCAAAATCATGATTAATACCCCGGTGAAAGTGCAAGTTGCTGTGATAGCCATCCAATCAAATTGCAGTCAAGAGTGGGAGAAATTCTGTCTAAGTTGAAGATAGTATTGATGAAGGTGTAGCGTCACTTCTGAAACAAAGCAATGGTGGGAAAAATGTCCAGGATATTATCGATATGGTGATTAACATATGCTGGTTATTCGTGTTAGTATTAGACTTGACACAGCAGTACTATTTTGGATGTAACTTATTGTTTTCATACATTATAGTAGTGGTGGTCTGATTATTTGAAATAATCAAAGATTGGTCGCAGTGCCTAAACGACCAAGCAATCGATTGTGTTTTCTCATTATGAAACACAACCAATTTTGGAACACTTGTTTGCATCAACAATATTTTACACAAGGTTGGTTTTGTCTGTCATTAAATTTACATTTCATAAGCACTACAATCTCGTTCCAAGTCATGATTGAAGTTATCTTAAAGAATCCAGGAATTCTGTGTTCCTAACATAATAATCATCCTTTAAATATGCGAAATTTGCCAATGGATTTTGTGCAATATGCAAAAGACCCAAATTACTACATGTTTTTTCTTTATTTTTTGTGTGTGCATTAACAAAGATAACAGGAACATTTGATAAATGACGCAAACCAATTATTTTCGATGATTGATCGGTTGTAATGAACCAATCATCAGTTATGAGATTTTAACCAATTCCCAACACTACATTATAGTATACACATTGTTACTGGAACGCTTGTGACTGAGTGACCGGAACTGTTTCAGCCTCCTCCGTCACGGTACTCTCAGCAGCTGCGGGACTTGGTGAAGTCACTACTGGCGAAGACACCAGAGGACAGACCCAGGTATGTCAGGAAGTATTTAAACAATGTTTGATGAGATGTTTACAAACACAATGAAACCCTGTTGATTAAAACAGTCACTGCTGATCTTATCGTTTCATATAAGATTGTTGCTATGACCTGTCTACAAAGGGCATTGGGTGGCCAGGTCTGTGGTATCTTGTATTGAGAAAACAGGATTAATCTATGATACCAGCAGACATGGGTTCAATTACTTTGAAATGTAATTAATTAAATTACAATTACTTTGATTTTCCTCAATTACAATTACAATTACACCTTAAATTAAAATGTAATTAATTAAATTACAATTACATAACCAATGTAATTAATTACATTACAAATTACTTTGTTAATAAAACAAAACAAAAACAAAACAAATATATATCTGTATTCCTTTAATCAACAAGATATCAATGTTGGTAAACAGTGGTCACTAAATCCAATTCATATTTTTGTCATCAAAAAGTGAAATGCAAAATTAGATAATATCTACAATGTACACTATTTGATCAAATTTGTATTTTGCATATTTCTTTGGGCTTATTATCAAATACACGCCTCTATCATCTCTTGTTGCAAAAAACACTTTGTCCACCACTGTTACCTTAGGTGTACTGTATCATGACTCATCATTACAGGCCTACATTACAATATATAATCAGCCGGTCTCTCTATCTGACATAATCCTCATGAACATACTAAAGGATTTGTCAACTTGGATTTCTGGCTTATTACCTTTCATGATTATAAAAATAGGACTACAGTTCAGTAAGATTTTGAATATCATATTCTATGAGAAATAAACAAACAGGCCATTTTGATAGGAACTTGACTAATAGTACTGTTAATCCCCCATTTCCTCAAATACCGACCTACATTCAGTCATGCGTTACTGATTCCCTTTGTTTCACAAATGTGCTAGTTACAAAGGCTTAGACATTCAAATCTTTTTCCAAACTTAACACCTGCTAGATTATATACCGACAACAAGCATCTTATTGAAAAACACTGCTTTGTCCTCCTTATTGTACAGAATATAATTGCAAGGGTTGCCTGATGACCACCAAATTAAAAAAGTGAGATGTAATTTGATGTAATTGAAAAAGTAATTGAAAAATTCAATTACATTGAGATATTAATTAATTCAATTACAATTACAAATTACATTTTGAACATTCAATTACAAATTACATGCAATTACATAGATTTTGGTAATTAACTACATTCAATTACAATTACAAATTACAATTACCCCATGTCTGGATACCAGTCAGTCTCTGGTTTGTCTGGAATAGACTAAATTATATATGATATTGCATTGTCGATAATCTCCAGGATATATGTTTTGATAAATCTCCACGATACCCTGGATGCATCTACAGCTCGAGCCGATGATTTTATTACCTCCCTTTGCTGACTCCGCATTCTCACAGTAGCCAATCTGATAAGCCGCCGTTACAACCGAGCTTGCCAGTGTCAACAAAGATAGCAGTCGTAGCCGCGAAAGTTTGTTCGCAGGGGGGAAAACATACAGACAAATTGACAGGTCTGAAATCTTTAAAAAATATATGCAAGAACTCCTTCTACCTCTTTCAGAGTACCTCTGCAACAATATATTATTATGTTGCCAAGTTTAATTTGATAATTTAAAAAGCGAAAGCGAGTTGTGATTGGTACACTCAACTTCCCAGCATAGACACCTGATTGGATAAAAAGCCGGTCATAGATGCATCCAGGGTATAGTGGATATTTATCGGAACGTATAGCCTGGAGATTATCGAGGATGCATGATATTGATGACCAACACAAAACAAACAATATTCATTCACCCACTGCTTATGTGTACAAGACGGACAGTGGGGTCACCTAGTGTTTAAAGCATTTGCTCGTCATGCCAAAGACCTGGATGGGATTGTGTGAAGCCGATATCTGCTGTCCCCCGGCCTGATATTGCTGGAATATTGCTGTTTAATTAAACTCAGTAAACTGACTATGCAGCACCTGACTCCTGTTGTATGGTTTGTGTATTCAGTGCCAGTGCCATCCTCAACTTGCCGTACGTGCAGACCCATCTGGGACACTTCATCCAGGAGAAGGAGACACTGTTCCAGCAGAGGAGTGTCCGTGACACTTTAGGCCAGTCGCTGCTTGCTGATAGCCTGGTCAACAAGGACAAGCTCTTGTGGTAGGTATTTATTTCCTGTGCTCTCAGTCATTCTCATTCAGCAATATGGTTTCTGCTATGTGCCAAGTGCATACTCAAGGCACTAACACTATTATTACCCCGGGTTAAAGCGTTGGCTCGTCACGCCGAAGACCCGGGTTCGAATCCCCACATGGGTACAATGTGTGAAGCCCATTTCTGGTGTCCCCCGCCGTGATATTGCTGGAATATTGCTAAAAGCGGTGTAAAACCAAACTCAGTCAGTCAGTCAGTATTACCCCGGATAACCCTACCTACCTGTGAGGTGCTAGAAGTCATATCATTTATCCCACCGGGTACCCATTCAGGATAAGTCATGACTATTAACCTTTTAGCGCCTCACAGGCTGCTTGGGTAATCTGGGGTAATGGTAATCAGATTGTGCGCTTAACACATCCTTTGTGCACTTTGAGGATATGAAGCCTGGAAAAGCATGTTATAAATATTCGTAATTATATCCAGGCTGCACAGGTACATCATTGCCAGTACAGGTTACTTTTACTGTCAATTTAACCCAGTGCAGGTAACTTTTTCCAACACAAGTGCATAGGTATAAATTTCCAGCATTAAATAAGTCTTCTTCTAGTATGTGTATCAGGTGAATTTATTACCATAACTCCCAAAAACGTTTCTATGCTCATTTATCAGTTACCTTATGACATTTCATGGAAGACCAGATGTCGCTGTGTAGTAAATCACTTGTATGGTGGACAAGCTAATTTTGTCAAATAATTAGATTTAAGAATAAAAATAACAGTTAAGCAACAATCTATCAACACATTCAGACATTAAGCAATGTGAGCTTTTATGGAGATGATGAAGCTGGTGATGAATATCCCTCTGTGTTGATAAAGAATTGTCTGTGCCAGCAATAGGATTGGTAATAACATGGTGCAAGCAATATTTGATGGTGCAACCAGATTAATTCGCTCAGTTGCACCTGGTGTAGGTAAGTGAAAAAAAAAATCATACCGTGGTAATATCCAATGAGAACTTTTGGCAAGTGACCTCAAGATGCTTTGTTTTTCAGTCCACCCAGTGACAAGTCCTCCAGTGGACCAAGTCCTAGAGTCAGTAGGAGGGCAACAGAAAGTCAGAAATCCCCGTCTCACCAACCAGAAGCACCTCTCAGTTACAGACCTGGTAACAAGCTAGAAGGTATGTGAGTGAGTTTGGTTTTACTCCGCTTTTAGCAATATTCCAGTAATATCACGACGGGCGACACCAGAAATGGGCTTCACATATGTGAGGAATGGAACCCGGGCCTTCGGCGTGACGAGTGAAAAAGGTATGTAGTGTCAGTATTAGGAACTGAAGTGATGAGTGAGGAACAGAGGACAACACACAACCAGAACCTTCCATTCCTGAAGTAGTGCTATGTAATACATCTGGATGTAGGCTATAGGGAACTGTATTGACACTAGGGCTGGGACGGGTCCAAATTTTCTACATGGGTACACTATTACCTTACCCTGCCCGGATACCCGTTATGTTAATTCCTGACATCAAATTTGTTAGAAATGGCAATATATTCTTTAGCTCAGAGGCTAAAATTTCGACTTTTTGCAATATTTTAACCATGTATTTGATTCAAAAGAAGTGACTGTAATTATGTCTAAAACTTCAGAGACAATACAGCCTTTTTATCATGAAAGAATAACATATTACATTGTTTAATCTAATTGTCACATGATCATAACGGGTCCTGGTTTTGAGACGGGTACCCGGGTCCAACTCATTACCCGACCGACCCGGGTATGCAGGTTACCCGTCCCAGCCCTGATTGACACAGATTAGGCATTGAAGAGGGAGGGAGGGAGCAGATCAGTCAGGAATAACTGTCTCAAAAGCAACACTCAGTGACATAGGAAACAAGGTGGAAGGTTATAGTTTCTGAAACTATTCTGGCAATATATGCGGTAATGCCATTTAATATAAATGTAAAATGCCTTCCCAAGAGTTTCCATGTATCAAATTCAGGTTTCAGTGGCGATAAGGAACAAGCGTTATAGAATGTGTCAGATTCTTGAGAGGCATTTAGAAGTTAGTGAATATATAAGATGAGTACATGGATGGCAACCTCTTCTTTATTGTATAATACAACGTTTCTGGGCTACTTCTACTGGGCTGAAGAAGGGGCAAGAAGTAGCCCAGAAACGTCCCGTAATACAATGAAGAAGAAGTTGTCTTATAAATGTGTCAGTTGTCATGAATGTCAGAAATTTGTCACTGTTAGATGTCTTGAAGGAGGCTGTGCTATCAGGAGTGTTGTAACAGGAATTCATTGTTTTAAGTAAAGCTGATGGGGTTGTTATCGGCACAAGTCAAAATATAAAAATGTACCTGTACCCTAAACGGTGGACAAGTCCATATTCCTCAACCCAAAACCCAAATCGGTTCAAGTTGTGAAATATTTGTCACAGTGTATGCTCGTTTCTTATTTAACGCAATCCAATGCATTGCTTGTGTATGACAGTATGACAGTTCTGAATAAGTGCACGGTGCAACACGAAATGTACTCATACTTCTGTAGACTTATTTTTGCTTTGTTATATTTTTGTATACCTGAGCCCATGCTGACGACAACCCCTTCAGCCTTAGTAAACCAACAAGAAGATAATGGTAGAAAGCCTTGATATAGGATGCAATATAGATACAGCCAAACTTCTAGAAACTGCCCCATGATGAAACTTCTCATCAGTCTGTCCTGTATTTGTCAACTACCAAGGGAGGTAACTCTAAACCTCACTTCCTGTTACAATCTTGCCACCATAGCACTCTGCAGATGTTTTAGTCATTTACTGCCTTTTACCATCACTTCACATAAACCTAAAACAATGTAATAGTTGTGTAGTGTTCAATACCTTGTGGAACATCCCAAATATAAGAATAGAGAAAATGAAGATGAGTAATTCATTGTTTATAAGGACTTGCAACTTTCCCTGTCATCATTACCATTGCAGGAGAAGATAAGGCAGAATATTCAGATGATTTTGATGAGTCATCATCTTCTGAAATTGAAGAAGGTTGGTATGAAGTATAAACCGACATAATATTTAGATATTTCTGGTTCTCTTACAACTAAGTTCATTGTTTTGACGGTGGTAGTGCTGAGATCACGTCGAATGACTCAATTGTTGCATAATGATTACTCCCTAAGAGTCTGTACACAATGACTGGTCCATGGGCAGCGTGCGTCAGTGTACGCCAAAACCAACATGGAGTAAAGTGATCGTCTCCCACCACAGTTTTATGTTATGGAGTCTTCCTAGGACATCACCAGACATGACATATAACTTAACATGGTGTCAGAAGTGAGTAAGCCTGACAAACTTTACAAATTGTTGTGCATTACTGACTGAATATCTTTTGATTGAAAGAGCCGAGACGCACGTGGTTCAGTGTCACCTAATTTTCGATAGTGGATGACATATAACTTAACATCAATGTCCATCTTTAACATGTGTTTATCGTACAGTGTTATACAGCAACTTCACTTTCATGCTTATGGGAGAGGTATAACTAGTTGATTACCTTTCTCATCTCAGACATACAAGAGCTTCCTGAGGCCAAGGATGGCAGTGAATCTGATGCTGATTATGCTGATGACTTTGAGGAATATGATTCCAGTGAGGTAAGATGTTTTGGCTGGTTTGTTAAGGCAGAGATTAGATCAGGTTGTCCAGTTTAACCATTTAAGATCTGGGTCACATCAAGTTTTCTTCAGACATGTAACTGTGATGTAACTGTAATTCTGTTGATAGCGGTTTGATCCAGCTGCCATGGTTTCAGTATGGCTTCAGTTCCTGAGGAAAGTATTGAATCTTGACAGGATTTTACTGTGACTTACAAAACCTGAGGTCCAGGATGCCGTTGTACAAAGCGATCTTAGTGCTAAGGTGACCGTAACTCCCATACCTTAACAGACTTAAGGTAGTCTTAGCGCTAAGGTGACCGTAACTCCCATACCTTAACAGACTTAAGGTAGTCTTAGCGCTAAGGTGACCGTAACTCCCATACCTTAACAGACTTAAGGTCGTCTTAGAGCTAAGATGACCGTAACTGCCATACCATAACAGACTTAAGGTAGTCTTAGCGCTAAGGTGACCGTAACTCCCATACCTTAACAGACTTAAGGTAGTCTTAGAGCTAAGGTGACCGTAACTCCCATAACTTAACAGACTTAAGGTAGTCTTAGCGCTAAGGTGACCGTAACTCCCATACCTTAACAGACTTAAGGTAGTCTTAGAGCTAAGGTGACCGTAACTCCCATACCTTAACAGACTTAAGGTCGTCTTATCGCTTAGATGACCGTAACTCCCATACCATAACAGACTTAAGGTAGTCTTAGTGCTAAGGTGACCGTAACTCCCATACCTTAACAGACTTAAGGTAGTCTTAGCGCTAAGGTGACCGTAACTCCCATACCTTAACAGACTTAAGGTAGTCTTAGCGCTAAAGTGACCGTAACTCCCATACCTTAACAGACTTAAGGTAGTCTTAGCGCTAAGGTGACCGTAACTCCCATACCTTAACATAGACTTAAGGTAGTCTTAGCGCTATAAGGTTGTTTTGAACAACGGCACCCTAATAATTCATTTCACTATTGTTACAGGAAATATGTATGCCTCATAACTATTGAAATGGTGTAGTTTTGAGAAGTTTAAGGTTTATCAAATATTCTATTTACAGGACCTTTATGTTTTGTGCCAGAATAAGGTACAGTGATTATCATTGTACGTCCCTGGAGACACAATATATGCTTTTCTGAGTGTTGCATTTTAGAACTTCTAAAATTAGGCTGACATGTTTGGAATTAGGTGAGGTATTGTACAACCCTGTGACTTATCATCAAGCCAACTTCTGATATACATTGTTCCATGTAACTGACTGGACACATCTTTACAGGATCTGGAGGAGCTGGTTCACCAGGCCAGAGAGGCGCGGGACGTGGAGGCGTGTGACGACTATTTTGAGGAAAGCATGAACAGTAATACTTTAAGTGAGGCATCGCTGCTGAAGAAGTGAGTACAGTGATATGTACATTGTTGGTGATCAAAATTGAGTCAGTAGATCTTCAGAGGCCCAGATAAGCTGCGTATCCGGGTAAAATACGCATAGAAAATTTCCAATTACGCATTGAAAAATAATTGTTGCGTACCAATTACGCATTTAAAATGTTAGATACGCAAAATGTTTAAAACAAATGCGTACGGAATATATTTATAAAAATCGCTTGCTTAATGAAAAAGACATCGATTGCTATCAAGTTGTACTGTTAGTATAGGACTAGTGTTGTACTGTCAATATAGGATGAGGGATTTTTTAGGAAATCATTTCCATTATATTTAAGTTGGTTTTGATTAGGTATGACATAAGGCAGAACATACCTGCTTAGTAAACTTACTCAATGACATAATACTTAGGTGAGTAAAATGACTGAAATACGCACATATTTGAAAGCAGTGGGTAACGGAAAATGAAAAACCCACTCAACATTCATAATACCCACTCCAAAAAAATACAGTGGGTATGGTACCCACATGAGCTAAATCTTATCTGGAGCTCTGGATCTTTGTCATAGTAAAATTAAAAATTTTGAAATACATGTAGTTATGTTTGTGTGTTTGTTTGCTGTTAACTACGCACTCAGCAATATTCAAAGTAAGGATATCATGACTAAAGCAACAAGGACCTGAAGATCCTCCCTAATTATAACAAAGTATTTCTTGGGTTTGTTTGCATAGAAATATTTTAGATCATAAGATAATTGGGTTTTTTTCCATTTGCTTGTTTTATAGACATTAAGAAATATACTCATGCCAATAATGGTTGTCACCCCTTCAATTTTTAATGGAGAGGGGTGGGGGGGTGTGGGTTGGGGTGGGAGGGAGTGACAACCATTATTGGCATGAGTATATACATCACATGTGTAATGTTAAATTCATGACCAGTCATTTCAAGGTTAATGGCAAATACTGAGTGAGTGAGTGAGTGAGTATGGTTTTAGCAATATTCCAGCAAAATCAGAGCAGGGAACACCAGAAATGGGCTTCACACATTGTACCGATGTGAGGAATCAAACCCGGGTCTTCGTCGTGGCAGTCGAACGCTTTACCCACCAGGCTACCCATCCGCCCCTGCAAATACTGAAACGTGTATTTGGTTACACTTTTAAGAGTAATATAACTTGTCACTTGAGAATTTGTTGCTTGAATTTGAAGAATGTTGTAGCAGAAAGAGTTACTGAATAATTGCAGAGCCCTGTGGGAATTTCAGCAATGTTTGAGAGATGACTCAACGAAAAGGTGGTCTGGCTTGATGTTTTGCGTAATTTTGTTGTTATCATATCCTGTTTGTGTGGATCGTTGTTGAAAAAATCAAACACTGGATTGTCTGGTCCACACTGATGTATTTAGGCTGGTGTCATATAGCTGGAAAATTGCTGAACTGGAGTGTGGCATTAAAAAAACAAAGAAATGAAAAACATATTTAAATTAAAACTTGTGTTGCAGACATTACCTGGAGGATCTAGGGGGAGGCCAATTAGGGGATGTGACGGCCATGATGGAGGACAAACAGACAGACAACCCAGACTGAGCACAAGGGAGGCGTCATTGTACAGACATGCTACTGCAATACATAGACTAACATTCCATGTTCCCAGTGTAGGGAGGTCTCATTGTGATACATAGAACATGACCGACCTCAGATCTGTATATACTGGAGATCTTGGTTGTGCACCTGATAGGTGCACGAGTGTGATGTGTGTACCGTGTATGGAGATTGGAATATGATCCAATTGGATCACATGCTTTATAATCCAGTATCATTGGTTGTGTTTTGATTTATACATAAATTGGTTGTGGCAGCAATAGTTGTTTGATATTGATCATAAATTGTTTATTCTTAAGGTGAGCAAAAAAGCAGTTTTCATACACAATGACTTTTGAGCCAGAAGTTGCAAATGATCTGCACAGATCAACAAAATAACCTTATATGTTCAGTCAGCAGTACATAATCCATGGATGAAAATGAATGCTTGCCTGGAGGCCCATGGCTAGTAGAAATTACCTTAGACAAATAAACTTTTAATTCAACTTGACCATGGGCCTCTTATATTTTTTACACATGCTGTGAATTATTTATCTTATTCTAGATCACATTTGGCACAACCTTTCAGGTCTTCTAAAATAGGAGTTTTAAAGTCTCCATAATTTATAAGGACCTTTTCAGGGCGACATATTTACTTCTGTCTCTGCTGAATCAGCAGTATTCCATCAGCTGGAAATATTCTCAGACAAGAAAAATTACCGATTATTTCAATCTTCAAAAAAAATTATATCATCATTTCAATAATTACATTAATTTGCCATGTCCTCACTTTGGGAATAAAAATTTGATTAACAAGAAATTCTTTAAACTAATTACATGCTCCAACTGTTCCTGTTATGTAGGCTACGATTGACATGGCAGGACTTGAAAAGAGGTGCTCAGATAATGATACTCAACCCTGAGTATACAGCTTATGTCATTATATACATTAGCAAATTTAGGATTTTTCAGTTAGTGATTTAATATGCATATGTGTCTTGACAAAGTCCACCATTGCAGGGTACTATTTCTTAAATTCTAAGCAAGTATAACATCATGTTTTGAGATGGCATTCAACGCCGTAATATAAAACTAAGCATTCAAACTTCTTCCTCTACAGGGGCAGTGGGGTAGCCTAGTGGTTAAAGCGTTGACTCGTCACACTGAAGACCCGGGTTTGAATCCCCACATGGGTACAATGTGTGAAGCCCATTTCTGGTGTCCCCCGCCGTGATGTTGCTGGAATATTGCTAAAAGCGGCGTAAAACCAAACTCAGTCAGTCAGTCAGTCTTCCTCTACAGTTTTGAAACAGGTTACCACTGGATACCTACAAAACCAAATTACATGATCAGGAAAATTCAAATTCAATTTTGAACAAAATGTCAAAATTTTCAAATTGTGTGCCCAGTACTTGGTCTAGAAACCTGGATAAGTTCTTGGAAAAACAAGACTAAGTACATCACCATAGTCTTCAAGATATATATTCATTGAATGAAGATGGGAAAAAATTGCTTGGAATCCAATTCTTTGAATGTTGTAACTCTGAACTTTAGTTTCAGGCCTTGAATTATTTGGGTTACAAGTCAAATCCTAATTTGTATGAAATATTCTCGTAAATATAACTCCATATTGGGAATCTTGGTTTGAATAATCCCATCCAGTTACCTCTATTGTGAGAGGTAACGTAGTAAAGTCATGTGCACTCACAGTGTGGATCATTGCTTGTCATATCAATCACTGGTTCATAGACTGCATTAATTACATCAACAGGCTTCTAGCTGAGCCCCACATGGGTACAATCTGTGAAGCCCATTGCCCTGCCGGGATATTGCTGTGATGGTGTACAACTAAACTCACTGACTTCCTCACTCACTATATCTGAGAGAAGAGTGCAGCATTAAAAGACCTTATAGCTAAAATACATGGAATTATCATGAAACTGCCCTCCCATTATCAGAAATTTACAGGCCGCTGCAAATGATATTGGACCGCTCTACCTTAACGACGGGCCACTATCAGTTCTGTTGTCAAGTGACGTCATAGTGGGTGCGTGGGCTTACGGTTCATTCAACATTAATTGGCTTTCGACTGGCAGATATTCTGGGTCAAAGCAACCCGAATTCCCACTTTAAATAGCGGTAATATTGGCTTTCTTGCTGGTACTAACCTCAACAATTGCACTATTAACGTTGCTGTTGGACCAAAACCGAACACTGACATAGTTTGACATGTTGCAGGCTATGGTCTTGTCAAAGGCCAAGGTCGAATATCGTCACTTTCTGTTGTGACGTCATTTGAATTGTTCGATGACGTAATTGCATTCGGGCTGTCAACTCTGTCAGAAGTTGGTTTTGAGTAAACTTACAGTAAAATTCCTTCGCTGTTTCCTTTTTCTTTTCAACGCAAATTCCATGTATTTTAGCAATAATAAGGGTAATGCTATTTTTGAGGGCTTTATCATTTGCAGAAGACCTCGGGGCTTCTGCAAATGATAATGCCCTCAAAAATAGCATTACCCTTATACTACTTCCAGTCTGGAGTAAGATCCGTGTTCAGCAGATGAAGAACAGAGATAGGTGGACAGGTTTTGTGTAACATGAGTCCATTGTACATGTGTCTGTTACTCTGCATACTCCACGCTAAACCAGTTATACTGCAGAGGCCGATCTGTATGTTGAAAATGGGGATGCACATGATACCTCAGTCACAAAGTGACTTCACTGAGGGTGTGGTTAACATGTAAACTGTCTGACAGAAAGTATGGGGGATGTGCACTCTCTGCTGGATCCTTAAGTGATGGTAGATTCACAACTCTGCTGATGTCAAAGATATTTAGTCAAGGCCAGACCAATTATATTTCTTGTTTTACGGATTTTTGTCCTCAGAAAATCTGAAGGCAGGAGGGAAGAAAAATAAAAATATAATCACCTGTCAAAGTAATATTCCTTCTAAATACTCAAAGTATGTTACTTTTGGCAATTTATGAAGTGTATATGGGGCAAAAGAACAATCTAAAAACAAAATTTCTTGTGTGTTTACATTTCTGGCCAAAAATAACATTAGGATTTTATTTTTTGAGTGGGGAAAATTAGTTTCAATTTTTTTTCTTATTCTTGAAAAAATACGACAGGCAGATCTGTAAAACAAGAAATAAAATTGGCCTGGCCTGATATGAGTTTTTAGCATATTATGTTAGCTAAGAAGAATCTCTGTGTTTTATGTGAATTATTATGAAGCCAAAAACTGTCAATACCAAATCAGATAATGATGACCCAGAATATCTCTTTCATGCAAATTCAGTCCAAATTATATGTATATTTTTTTCCATTTACAAATAGAATCTCCATTGACATGATCTTATAGCAAATTATGATTTTAATTTTACCTGATTTTGTAATGGAACTCAGTGAATATGTGTTTAATGGCAGCATTATTTTGTGTTTTTCTATCTGTACATATCATAATGCTTTAAGCATTGTCAGATATATTCTGATAGATTTGTGTGATGTAATTGGCAGTATTAAATATGCAATTATAGCAATAATATTTTTGGTTTTGGAATTTCTTTTAAATATACACTGAAAACCTATATGATGGAAGGGCTCAGGTGGCCAAGCTTTCAATGGTGCTGCAATTGGTACTGCAGAGATGCGTCCCTTGGGCATGCCAGGAACCTCTGAAGCAAGTTTCATCCTGATATGTTTCTAGGTTTGTCAACACCATGCTATCTGGATGATTTAATGAACATTCATTTGTGGGACAAATCATCAACACATCCTGGATACACATTGTAACAACTTGTCTTCAAAATGTGTCATAATGGAATTGGAGGAGGTCGCAAAAAGAGAGTTGGGGTGGGCCATTATGTGTGTTTATTCAAGTCAAGTGTGTGTAGTCCAGGAAGAAGGGAATGGTTTGCGAGAGGTGAATTTGAACATTGTACAGGGACTGGTTTATTTTGTAGATAAAGGGATGTCATGAAAGATGTTCCTTGTATTATTTGGATATGGTCCATTAAATGTCACATGGGTGATACTTTGATACAGTCCAAAAACTTTCTGCTCAAGTCATTTTATCTGTTTTTATTCATTTAATTTTAACAAATTATTCTTTCATTCACCTAATTATAAACTTTGGTGTTATTTTCAGACTGCGGTGGGGTAGCCTAGTGGTTAAAGCGTTGGCTCGTCACGCTGAAGACCCGGGTTCGATTCCCCACATGGGTACAATGTGTGAAGCCCAGTTCTGGTGTCCCCTGCCGTGATGTTGCTGGAAATTTGCTAAAAGCGGCGTAAAACCAAACTCAGTCAGTCAGTCAGTCTCATTTGCATGATTAGGCAAGTCAGGATTCAGGGATCACGAGTTTGAATCCCAGAATCTCCAGGCACTGATATTGAAATTTGCCCAGTGGGCAACCTAGTGGTGCCATATAGGTTTCACCAGAGTGGTAACAGTCTAAGACTTTCATCACCCCTTTCATCCTTCCCTGTCCTGCTTTCAACACACAACATGCCAACCCCTTGTGGTCATACTAAACCTTAAACCCAACGTCCTCTTTACCCCTTGGGTGAGTGAGTGAGTATGGTTTTACTCCGCTTTTAGCAATATTCCAGCAATATCACGGCGGGGCGGGGGACACCAGAAATGGACTTCACACATTGTACCAGTGTGCTAAATATACACCTGGAACTTAATTAAGCACCCCCCCCCCCCCGATTTTCTGGATGATGAGAAACAAAACTTGCTGTAACTTTCTCACTATTCCAAAGATAGTGGAACCTTAGCTATTGTGAAACATACGATCTATTGGCAAATGAAAAACAAGACAATGATTCCAATTCGTGTTGTTTTAATAGCGTAACCAATGTGATTTGGTCACTATTGATTTTTGATGAAAATAGTCACTGAACAAGTATGGTCGTAGCATTGTCAATGGCTGACTATTACAAGAAATGATGCACAAGGAATGTCACATGCTAACATCTGATGGGTCTGGCATCAGTATCGGGTGTATCCCCCACGTGCTTGGATGACAGCTTGAATCCTTCTCCTCATGCTACTGGTAAACCTTCTGATACGATCAAGTGGCAATTGCCGCCATTCTTCATGCAAAGCAGCTTCCAGCTGTGCAAGATTCTGGAGAGGGGGTTCTCTCAACCTCACACGGCGTCCAAGAAAGTCCCAGATGTGCTCCAAAGGATTCAAATCGGGGCTCATTGCAAGGTAATGCCATGATAGCCTCATTCTGGAGATGTGCGGTCACAGCACGTGAACGATGCGGCCTGGCGTTGTCGTCCATGAATATCGGGTGAGTAGCCAACGGATGGTTGTCAAAGTGAGGCACGACAACTGGATGGAGAATATCCCGGATGTACTGCTGACCATTAAGATGTCCTCTGACAGTCACCATTTGCAGTTTACAGTCGTGTGAAAGACAAACCCAGATCATAACCGATCCTCCACCATAAGGAACAGTAGGGTGGATATTCCAGGGCACGTAAGCAGTGTTTTTATGCCCCCACACTCTCATTCGACCATCTGTAAAGTGGAGGAGGAACCTGCTCTCATCTGACCAGTGGACCCTCCTCCATGTCCTCAAGTTCCACTGCCGACGGGCCATACGCCACTCCAGACGTCGTCTCTTAAGGAGATCAGACAGAGCAGGACGTTTGATGACTCTTCTGAACCTCATACCAAGTGCCCTAAGGCGATTTCTGACGGTTCTGGTGGATAATTGTCTGTAGGGTAACCACAGGCGCTTCAAACCCGAACTTGTGGCAAAGGGTTCTCGCCTTACCAGACGTGCCAGGCTGCGATCATCACGGGCCGTTGTCTTCCTGGGTTGTCCAGGCCTTGAACGATCTCTCACATATCCTGTCATCTGATGTTTCGGACAAGTCGGCTGATGACCGAGTGACTGTAGCCCAGTTGTCGTCCAATAGCTTTGAAGGACATGCCTGTTGCATGTATGCCTACAATATATTTGCCACCTTAGTGCTTCAGAAAGTCATCTCCTCGCCATTTCAGTATTCATTAATGGAGACAGTTACAAATTTGTCTGCTTTTATACCCATAAATTGCATATCAGAGAAACTGAATTTTGGGAAAAGTGTGGGTTGTATGCTTCACGTGCACAAGGGATGCGTTGTGACGAGTGCAAAGGAACTGAAACACCTTTTTAGACTACTAAAGATGTGTTGTAATACAGAGATATCATTCATGTTTAACGATGGTTAACAGTTGCTCTACTATCATGAAATATATCAGGGGGTGCTTAATTAAGTTCCAGGTGTATAGTTTCCCAATTTTGCAAGCCAGTCGGGCTAGCTATGCCAGAAAGTTACTAGCCCACAAAATAATTCAGTAGCCCAAAATTTGAATGTAGAAACTAAGCAAAAGATGAGAATAACATATTGTCGGCATGACACGGGTTTCATCATCAATATGATGAACATTTTTATCAGGCCATAATCTTGCATGATTTAAAAGTGTATTATAGATTAACAAGTCGGAGAGAGTGATATACAATATGTAGTTACAAAATGACCCCATGCAGATTCACTAACCAGTCGGGCCAATGACTGTGGAGATTTACTGGCCGGACTGGATTTTTCCTAGCCACGGGCTAGCGAGCAAGTGGCTATTTCGCACACTGCATTGTACCCATGTGTTCAATTGAACCGGGGTCTTAGCGTGACGACTAACAGGATCGGGTGGTCAGGCTCGCTGACTTGGTTCGCACATGTCATCGGTTCCCAATTGCGCAGATCGATGTTCATGCTGTTGATCACTGGATTGTCTGGTCCAGGCTCGATTATTTACAGACCGCCGCCATATAGCTGGAATATTGCTGAGTGCGGCGTAAAACCAAACTCACTCACTCTTAGCGTGACGTCACGCCGAAGATCCGGGTTCAACTCCCCACATGGGTACAATGTGTGAAGCCCATTTCTGGTCTCACCCGCCGTGATATTGCTGGAATATTGGCGTAAAACCATACTCACTCACTCACTCACTTTAGTGTGACGAGCGGACACTTTGACCTAGAAATTATACATACACGATGAAAACACTTGAGGTGTTACTTTCCTTTCCACCCTATTACCATTAAACACGAAAAAAACCTCTTCCAGTGCCTGTTGCCAGTTGTTTGTGGTATCAAAACATTCATTCAAGTGAACCAGATAGTTTAAGTGTCGTAATTATTTTTAAAGTTAGGCCTTTGATGTGTGCCCGGAGAGCGGAAGGTCGCGGGTTCGATCCCCGACCGCTTCATACCAAAAGACGTTAAAATATGGTACTTGTTGGTCCCTGCCTGGCGCTCGACATTAATGGGTACAACAAGGACTGGTCGGCTCGGAGTCAGTATAATGTGTCTGAGTGGGGTATTCATGTTTCACTGCGGCGTGGTATCTAGTGGGCTAGCACTATAAAACCAGCTTAAGTCTGGGCTAGTACAAGCAGCCGCACATACACATACACACGCATGCACGTCTTCATATGAGCGAAATATTCTCAAGCACGACGTTCAACCCAATTTCACCTCACCTCACCTTTGATGTGTACTCATCGTCGCAGATACTTTAACCTTTGGATATATTGAACATCAAAGGAATTCATCGCCTTGCTCAATGAAGTACTAATTTCTTCTCATAATTATATATAATAAACCATTTAAATGAGGATTCGGTAGAGGTCACGTGTCTATCATTTCACGCTCAATTAACACGCTAATTTCTTCTCATAATTATTCGTAGGCAGCTATGTAAGTTGGGGTTGGTAGAGGTCACGTGTCTGTCATATTCACATCTGTCAAAATTGTGCATCAATCAATTGGATTCGATGTTGAAATGTTCCGTTTATTGTGTAGACACGTATAGATATCGTATGTGTTGATCGCGTCAGTTAACTTGTAAATCAATCAGTTGAAGGTTCGTGTCATATTCTCTGAAGATGCGACGAAACCAAAATCATCAGCATGTTCATATCATGTATTTTCTAATCGTTTCCTTTAAACTTATTCCCAAACATATCTTCTATTTGAAAACATATTTTGAAAATATGCACACGCCAGACCAATTGCTTAAATATTTTCAGATTTGTCAAGTGTTTAATGAATTTGTTTTGTAACTATTGATTTTCAAATTCAGCATCTCTTGAATTGAATATATGTCAACAAAACAATGATGAAACAATATTCTCGGGCAAAACAATAAGTTGTTTCCAAGTCAAAGGCGTAAACATGGAAATTAAATGAACTGGTGTATTATAATGGGTTAAACATAAAACTGAAGCATTAACTAAACCGCCATTTATATCACAAATAAACTGACGGACAAAAGAAAGTATACACTCATTTGTCGTGGTGGCTAAAAATGGAAGAAACAAGAAACGGTTATTCGATAGTGGTGTATTTAATACCGGTGTCATAGTTGTGTTTCTGGGCGATAAGTTTGGCGCGTTTCGGCGATTGTTTTCAGGCTATACCAAAAAATGAGTATGTGAGTTTAGTTTTACGCCACACTCAGCAATATTCCAGCTATATGGCGCCGGCCTGTACATAATCGAATCTGGACCAGACAGTCTAGTGATCAACAGCATAAGCATCGATCTACACATCTGACCATGCACCCGATTCAGTTAGTTGCCTCTTACGCCAAGCATGGGTTACTGAAGATCAATTCTAACCCGGATCTTCACGGGTGCTATATAAGTAGCGTTTTGATAACGTTTGTAATTTTGAGGTCAAATCCCGTTTTCAAAGTATACGTCCTTTTATCCAGCAGTTGATGATTATGATAATAGGCACGTAGTGAAGAAACTGGTTATATATTAGGTAAACCTGTTTCAGAAGATAAAGTGGGGAATCGAACAAGGGTCTTCGGAGTGACGAGCGAACGCTTTAACCAGGAGTCTCTCGTATATATGATACCATTCATTGGTCTATTTACAGGCTGTCATCATCCATAGTCGTTCTAACTATAGTACTGACACCAGCGCTACAAGACTCGCAAATACTAGAGTTACGGTGTTGTATGCGTTTATTCAGACCCACTTCCTGCTCTGGAAGTGTGAATGAACTGTAGATATAGTGCTTACACTTAGGGCGTACGAGAAAATAATGACATGCATTCTCACACTGAGAGACGGGCTCACATGCTTGGCAGTCTGAAAGATGTACTCGAACTAGGACTCCAGTTATTGAGAACTACTTGACTGCTCCGGTTGGATATGTTTGCTTTCCTGTGACACAGTAAATAAAAAGCGGTACGTGTGTTTGTGTAAGTAGGTATATTGAACTTTATCTACAGGCTTTTTTTCGTTCCTCACAAGAGTGACTTGTATTGCCTTACCCATTTTGAAAATGTTTTGTGAACCTATTCAGCGAGTACTATTTGATATAGCACATCAAATTACGTTAACAGCAGCTCATTTCGTACAACGGAACGTTTATCATACGACGACGTCCAAATTCTGTACAGAAATAAATGAGCGACTTGCGCACGTACTGTTCCATACCTAAACGAATCATGTTGGTTCTTGTTGTTGTAATTTTTGTTCTATTTGTTGTTTTGGTTTGGTTTGTTGGGTGGGGTGGGGTTTGTTGGTGTTGTTTTTGTTTGTTTGGTTTTTAGGAGATGGTGGTGTGTGAGAGAGAGAGAGAGAGAGAGAGAGAGAGAGAGAGAGAGAGAGAGAGAGAGAGAGAGAGAGAGTTTGTTGTTGTTTTTATTGTCTAACTCGCACTCAGCAATATATTTCGTATGATTGCTTGAGTCTGCACCAGGCTATCAATTGCTGACATCCTGAACATCAATTTAACCTGGGATACGATAACTTGTTTCAGTGAGCCTGACCGCCCGATCCCGTTACTCGCCTCCTATACGACAGCATGTGTTGCTAAAGACTTTTATTCGGATCGTCACTGGCTGAACAAATCTGTAATATACTTTGAACTTCATCATGTAGGGATCGAATCTCACCCGGGTGTCTTTTGATATCAAATATGATCGCCACGAGTTGATGAAGTTAAAAATATCCGAGGCTTGTCGAGAATATTTTACTTTTATCGAGTGTTGATATATTTGATATCAGAAGACACGAGGGTGATATTCTATTATCATAAAAAAATCATTCTTCATTAGTTTTCAATGAAATGTACATCTCTGAACACGGTACTGCCATTAGACTTGCAGTGCAGCTATGTCACATCATTGTGACGTCATCAAATTTATGACGTCATAGCATTGTGATGTCATCTTTTTTTACGCCATAGCATTGTGAGTCATGTAATTGATGACGTCAGGGCATTGTGCAAAATGTAATGTCACAACATCTTCTAGGCGATTTCGTTTGATCACACAAGCAATATTTCCAGTGGAACACGGTTTTAGGTGATAAATACTTCTTAAGATGAATACAGCCAATGCAATTAAACTGACTTCAATAAGTGTGGTGAAACCGTTTAAGGACAATAACCGAGTACCGAGTTAATTTGTAAAACATTACCCAGTCATTTGGAGTCACCTTACCAAGACATTTGGTTCTCAATATTACCAAGACCATAGGCGGATCCAGAGGGGGGTGCAGGGGTGCGCACCCCTCCTTTTCTCAATAGTGTGTGCACCCCACCCACCCTTTTTTTTCTCAAAAAGCTGTATCCGCCCCTGAAGACACTGGATACAAAATTACCTTCAATCATATCACAGACGTCTTTCCACATGAACATTGTTCTCACTGAGTAAAAATGAGTGAGTGAGGTTTTACACCGCATTTAATAATATTCCCAAAATACTGCGGCGAGGGACACCTGAAATGTGATTGACACATTGTTATCATGTGGGGAATCGAACCTGCACCCTCGACGTGACGAACGAAAGCTTAAAACATTAAAGGCTCCCTAACCGTCTCTCGATAGAATTAAAACCGCTATTACCTTGTTTCGGGGCTGTAAGACTGGGTGATAACCTGCACGTACTTCAAAATGTATAGCACGTGCAGCACGAGTTGATGCAGATCAGATCGCAGGGTAAAACAGCGTGGCATCTTAGCCCGGCGGTCAGACTCTGTGTTCGTGATATCAATCACTGATTTGACCCATATTATTTACAGACCGCCATCGTGCACCTGTAAATGCTGAGTGCGGCTTTCAACAAGAAACAAACAAAACTACAACATAGGGCGATACTACTATTACTCGGCTACTCTGGACTGCGAAACATTTATCCAAACAGCAACAGTTAAGTCCCTTAGGCATGTCAGGATCCGATGCTCGTGCTTTCTGATCTTGTATTCGACCTGCGTATAATCTTTGGATTCAGTCACACTATCTACCTATATTTTCAATAATGTTACTTTTACATTGTTACCAGTGCTGGAGGGTGGGGTATTCTCCATAAACTGGGGCATGTTTGTCCCGTTGGCTAGCACTATTTAATCGACATTATTCCGAGCTGGTACATTCGGCGACATTCACCCAAACACGCATGCACGCGGCTATGTATACTGAACCAAACAGGTTAGGCAACATTACTATTTCTGATGATATTTGTTTAAACGAAGACTGAGCACACAGCTCATATGCAAGCAGTTATACACAAAGACACGCGGGGCTATACATACCAATAAAAATGTGTTTTAATGAAAATACCACCCCTTTCGTTATAAGTGCAAAATATAGAACGCGATGTGAAACCTCACCTCACCTCACTCCTGCACTATGTATACAAAATATAACTATTATTATTTCCCAAAATATCGTATCACCTTACCTCATCTCATCCCACCATTACCGCACCGCAAAGCAAAGCAAAGCAAAGCAAAACAAAGCAAAGCAAAGCAACGCAACGCAACGCAACGCACCTTACTCCTATACAATGTGTGCAACGTTTACCATCTTGAGATAAACAGGCAGAGATATACATAAGAGCAAAAGCAAAGCAAAGCAAAGCAAAGCAAAGCCAAAGCCAAAGCCAAAGCCAAAGCCAAAACAAAAACAAACAAACAAACAAACAAACAAACAAAACGAAACGAAACAAAAACGAAAACAACAACAACATACAAACAAACTGAAGGCGCACTTTTATTAAAGGTATGTGCATATATATGTTTTCGAGATCAAATTAGCTCTATACGAGCCAGATTTTAATACCACGTCAGCTGTTCATGCTAGATGTACTTTAAATACACTCCCTTTCACGTGGTGTATCAATGATAACACCCACCAAATAGCTGAAGTACGCACCGGGAGCTATGTACAATTAAAGAACTGCTGCTGACAAATCAGACCAGTGAAGCCCTATATATTCTAAAGTGCTGTCCAACAGCGACCTTCCCAGTGGGGCTTCACTGAACAGGCTACAACCTCCGTTATCACCAACTTACGTCAAATCGATAAATGATCAATATTTAGACAATTAGTTCTCTTATTTGCTCTAGCGCTCGGTGTAATGTGTGCGGAGTCATATGTTCAAGTTTCTCTTGATATACGCTTGAAACATACCGCTGTATGTTAAAACATACCACTGAACACTTCACATAATAATGAATTAAAATCTTACACGTCATCATATTGACACACTATGTGTAAAAAACAACAAGTTCTTCCATCATACGGTTTTAACACAGCTGCCCGTTAAATAAATGAAAAACGTCTGCTTTACAAAAAAAAAATATACGAAAGAAACCATAATTTAAGATTCGTTAACTGATTGCAATGGCCGTTTGATATTTAATAGATATTACCTGCTTATGTTTCATATATATATTGTAAATTGGTAACAGGAAACGTTTTTTTGTAACGAAAGTGTCTTTTTGTTTGACTGTCCTATTTAAGTCCATGGTGGATTTTTATATAATGTTATGCAACATTCTCTACAGCGTGGAATGTGTCGACGAATTTATACATGTAATTATCTCTTGCAATTTACTTGTGGTGCGCGACTTGTAACATACAGAGTTATTTCCCCTACGTCTAATGTCAGTGAGCAATATGGTGATCTCGATATGACTCTCCCAGCGTGAATAATCTCGTATTTACAATCATCATTCCAACGTTAAGCTCGGTCAAATACCTACAAAATGACAGCTAGACCGAGATCTTATTCGTAAGTATAATTACGAACTCGCAAATTGCGTAGTTAACGTGATTTTTTAAGGAAACCATCGATGGTTTTGGACTTACCGGATCTATCATATGTATGAATTAACATGACATGAAACGAAAGCATGCACTAGTATGAATGTCAGCGGCTTGAAGACGTAGTTCTTCAGGTTTTAGTATATTATGACATGGCTTACAATGTTTGAACCTTTTGTCTGCATATTCAGTTATATCGATGGACATTTGTGATTATTAATTAATTAGCTCTCTACTGCACGCATGGCTTACAGTCACCAAAATTGAATAGTAATTGCCAACTGTAATTAGATCTATATTATTCGGAGCACCCTTAACTAGTCTAGGTCCCTGGCATTATGAGACAGTTTCTTCGATGAAAAGAATGCGACTACTGTTTTTTTTATGTATAAAAAACAACTACTATAATTATGAGACCAATTGTCATGACTTCTAAAGTGTTAAACATGGTAAAAGAGATCTATTTCAACACCTCTGGTGTTGATTTCAGTAAGTCACCTAGATGAGAGGCAGTGACAAAATGGAATGAATGCACCAATTGCTGAATGGATCAGTCCTACTATTAGTTATTGACTTTGTTATTATTATCATGAGGGTACAATGCGAATAGATTAAATGAAATTCATCAAGAATTTGTTCATCTTGTTAAAAGATGTGTCTATGTATTTAAGGACATTTAGGGAAATAGTTTGGTTCTGAAATCTTCATAGTATTCCATCTGATAGCATTTGTTATGTGAAAGAGTTATGAGTGGTTGAGATTATGAGAAACCAAGATCTTTTGGGGAGGTGTTCTTGTGCATTGCTCTTTATAACATTGTTTTCAACCAAACATATAAAGTCACAGCAGGCTTTAAATGTGAATGTCTGCATTTTGTTGCAAGCAATTGAGTTTCCAAAAGTACCATATTTCCTCTAATAAGTACCTTGTCTGTAATCATCACAGGCTTCCATTAAGTGCCAGGTACAAAGCAGCACATAACATGAAAAGAGCAGGACCTTAAACATGTTAAAGCATGGCTGACATACATTCTATTAATGCTATTACATAAAACATGTTCATTCTCTGATTTGTTTTTTTTTAAATCTTCATATTGAGAGTGTAATGTAATGCTTGTTTTCTGAAAGCTTGTTAAATATGTAAGATATCAGGGCTTGATTCAGTGACATGAAACATGCACCTGTGCAATCCATTATTGATAAACTGCCTAATATGTATGTGTGTATGCCCCAAGTGCTTGTCCAAACATTTCAGTTTGACAGCTCTGCTTACAACCAGTAATCAACATGAACTTGCATATCAACATGATCTAGATACAGTCTAGAACAATATTCCTGAGTATTATGGCCTTGAATATATGCAGTATTGCTGATGTGGCTGAAAACAGTATTTATTCACTTACTCCTAAGTATCAGTTGTGAACTGACTGACTGACTCTACTCCAGCTTCAGCTGTCGCTGAAGTTAAACACTATGTCATACTATGATATTTAGATTATCCAACTAAAGATTATAACTGTGCTGCTAGTGATTACCGGTACATGCAAGTGATCACTGACTTTATAGATCATGACAGTAATCTGAAGTCTGACCTTCTGAGAATGTATTTCTATACGCTATCTTTGCATGTATGTTTCAACCTTGCAAACTTTCATGAACCAGGATGTAACTTATTTTTATTTTTGTGGTGCAACTAGGTTTTCAATACTTTTCATGTCTACATGCAGCTGATTTAAGATAAATCAAGTCGTTAATTTTTGTTGTTGTTGAAATATTTCTATTCAGTTCAAGAGTATACATATATTAACATAGTCTTTATATACACCAAATTTATTCAATCTAGATAATTTAAATGTCGTCAAATTGAAGTCCAGACAACAAGTTTTAAAATTGTGTTTACTTACAGTAACCATTAAATTTTGGTTTTGGGGGAAAATGATGACCTTTGATTTTCCTGTATTAAATGTGACATGGAAATAGCGGATGTATGTCTGCATCCTAACAATATAGTGCTTGTTTTTACTGTTGTATTTTGACTTGATGGGCCATACCTTTTTTTTTACCACTATCAGTTTCAGTGTCAGTGTCAAGATTTGCTGTGCAGTCATTCTTATTTGTTTATTGTAAAGGCAGTCTGGCTATAAGAGTGATACTCAGCACACACAGGCACACAACAGCTCATCACACGTCTAATTATAGGTCATAATAGGGTTTCTCAAATCCCAAAATGCTATTATTTTATATGATTGTGAATTTTCATAAACAATTAAGTGAATGATAAATATTATAGCTAAACATTTATTGGTGTTGTTGGAGTATTCTGTGTGTGCAATCATCATGATTTATATGTTATATAATATATGCTTTTTGTAAGTGTCGGTGATGTGAATGAAGCTGATTTTTAGCCAAAACAAGTTCCTAATATACTTATCATTATACCACAGATTTAATCTGTGCCTGGATAAATAGGTTGAAAATGAAAATAATGGGATTATAACTGACTACAGAATGATGAAATGACCTTGAAGACTTCCTTATCACAGGATGGGCTCTCTCACACCAAGGTCAACATGGTTGAATGAGGGAGCAGAATTATATCGAGGATTGTCTTATATTTAGGCCAGATTTTTGTTTTTTGTGTGTTTTTTTCGTTGGTTTAGATAGTGAAATATTTGATAAAGGCTGACATAAAAATAAGGAACATATGCACTGCATTGTACAGGTTTTTAAAATAAATTTACGGTTATAATTAAAGAAGTGTAAACATTGGCTGATGCCCATCAACATGTGATAAAGATATAGAATATACAATCTTACTGCAGCATTTTGTGGTCAATCGTTTTGTCATAGAAAGTCTTTACTATTAAACACCCCTTGTTCAGAGTTTTTTTGTGAATTGTTTTAGTTTTAAAGTCAACAGATCTCTAAACCAATCCAAACAAATGTGAAATAAAATTCAAATAATCTCCCTTGTCAGAATGCATTTGAGTAGATAATGTTGAACAGCTTTTTACAATGCAAATCTTGTTGACACTATGTATACGGAATAACTATCTAATTAGATTATAAGGTAAGGGATTTTCTTAATGTCAGCTACTGGACAAGCAGTGAGTGAAATTCAAGTTTGTCTTGGGGTTTTCAAATGTTTCCTGCTTTAGTGTGTAGTACTATGTAAAAGGACTTTTAATATGTACCATGATGCCATTTTATTTTGCATTACAGGCCCTGTGTTTAGTGTGTAGCATATCTACCAGTGGAAATTGTGTTTGAAGACCTGAATTTTTTAACAATGGGGTCATGACAAGGACCACTTTTCTGCCATGCTTTTTTCAACTGGATAAGAAAATACCACACCAAAAAAGTTCTCTGTGTTTCATTATTTTATGATTAATTGGTTGTTTGGTTTGAATAGTTGTGGGTTGCCTGAGGAAATGTTTACACTGTATCCCGGTGGAGATACATGGACAGATTTGGTGACCAGTTTGTTGTGAGAGGTTATGGTCGTGGGATAGCCTTGTGCTTTAAGTATTCCCGCTGAAGGCTCAGGTTTGATTTGATGGGTATTGTGTGAAGCCAATTCCTCGTGTCCTTTGCTATGGTATTGTTGGAATCTTGCTGAAAGCGGCTTAAAACAATACTCACTCACATTCATAAAAGCTGATGAATGATCAGGTGTTTTTCCAGTATGTCTGTGTATCACCTTCACACAAAGTTACAAATGTGTGTTTAATGTGAAGTGTGTAAACAAAATGTGACACAAAGTAAACAATTTTCCCTGTGTGTCATGCCCTTGATGTGGGTTCCGTTACTGCCGGCATCCTGAGTTGCTGGCCATGAGGTCTGACCACCATGAAGAAGGAGGTGGAAGGATTCTCTCTTGTTTCTCAGTTATTCAGTGTAGATCCTTCATTTAACAGTCCATGAAAATAATGTTTCCCCTGATCATGTGTTTTGGGTGTCCATTCTCTAAATATGTGCTAAATTTGTTTAGGCCTAAAAAAAATGTTGTGGTTCCGATTACCCGACCGACCCTTGAATTCTGATGCCGACCCTAGTTTTTTTTGAGAGGTATGAATAAGATAAACTTTCAGATGCCATTGTTTTTGCCCGGCACCAATGGACATCGGTCATTCTGATAGAGAAAGTCAACATAATGGCTGCAAGCTTGATTGAATAAACAATTATACATTGATAAATGTGTTTTTAGTTCATACTTTACTTCTAATAAAAAATGTAAAAATATAGAAGAATTCCTACCTACCTACCCTAAATTTTAAATTAAAGAGGTGTAATCGGAACCACAAGATTTTGTTTATTTGGCCTTATTAGTCAATCAGTGTAACCAATTAGATGAGGACAAACTTTATGGATGAACAACTTCTTTGTTCGAGAGACGTTTCGATACAGATTCTTGTATCATTATGAAGCAAGTATTAGCACAGTTAACCAACATATCTGCTCATCCCTGGTGCTCAATGCCAGTGTAGGAAAGAAGTATGAGTAGCACACGGGTGAATTTTGTGGAACGGGTTAAAAAACATATCTCCGTCCTCATGTCGGGTCAATTTTAGCAAAATGACAATATATGGCATATATATAATGATTATAACCTTTTTGAATATTTACTGCGAAGGTGTTTTATTTATATTTGGAGGACAGGCTACATTTTGGCAGGACTGGTAAAAATGATGCCAGTCCTGTGGACAGGCTAGATTTTCTACATTTTCCTACACTGTCAATGCCATAACCATTTGCAATATTTTTCAAAAACGATAAACAGTGGACAAAGGGATGCCTGTTCTACATGAAATCACTTTAGCTGATCTGATGTCCACGTTATAATACTCTAAAATCAACTTCCTCTTCTCTAAATCATCCATACTGAGGATCACTGAAAATGTCGTCTGCGAGCAAGTAAACAAAGGGGGATAACTCTTCACAAACTAATGAAAAAGGATTAACAGAGTTGACTCTCTTGAATGAAACCAAGCACTTGATAGCTGGTCAAGGTTGTTTATACTAGAAATCCAATTAAACATATTCTTAAAATTCTCAATAATTTCTGGTCATACTTTATCTACTCACTGTTACATTGGTTTCTATGTTCTGATGAACCCTCTTCTGGCAGCTCCTATCTTATATCATGTTATGTTACACTTATAATCTGTATTGCTTTTTGTATTTGTGTGTGACACATAGGTAAACATCCTAGTAGTACTTACAACTACACTCACCCGTGGAATTCCAGGTTAGAATTGGTGTTCAGCAACACATGCTTGTTGTAAGAGGCAACTAACAGGATCAGGTGGTCGGGCTCGCTGGCTTGGTCGACATGTCATCATATCAGAATTGTATAGATCAATGCTCATGCTGTTGATCACTGGGTAATCTGGTTTCAGACTCAGTTATTTACTAGTGGTGTTCCGATTAATTGAAATCATCAAAGAATGGTCGCAGTGGCCAAACGATCCAGCAATCGATCACATTTTCTCAAAAACGAACCCAAACAATTTTGGACCCTGTGATAGAGTTTGAAATACGTGGCGATGGACGTGTTTAATTCTCACTTCACTTACTGAAAAGTCATGGCTGAATATTTTTTGAAGACGCTGCGAAGTTTATGTTCATGATATATTAGTCATCACTTGAAAGTAGCAAGTTGCATCATTTACATTGGATGTGAAATTATCAAATGCACTTTGGGCAGTTTCTAAATAAAACAAAAAACAACAGTGAACCAAATGGTTGTTTTATACATATCTGCAATAACAACCTGAAGAGGAAAATCTAAAAATGAGCCTAACCAATATTTTTTGGATTATTGCTCGTTGGTATTGAACCAATCATCAATTGTGAGATTTCAACCAATTCCCAACACTATTATTTACAGACCGATGCTGGAATATTGCTGAGTGTGGTGTTAGACAAGTAAATCCAAAAAAAAGAACTGCCACTACACTCAGGTGATTAAAGCTTTATTGGTGGTGTTCAAAATGTACACTCTGTGATATACAACCACTTTGTAGCCTGGCTTTTGACCCTTACTCTGTTTGTAACATGATCAAATCTCATGGGCAATGTTTAGTGCTAGCAAAGTGGATCTATTAAATGTGCACTTGGCAATTTTTTAATTGCTGTTAGTAGTAATCCATAGGGGCCGGTAATGCAAAAAAAACCTGGCACTTTGGTATATATTGTCATTGATGGTGGCATAGCACTATATAAAAAGACTTTAATATGGCACTGTATTAAAGTCCAAATACTTTCTAAAGCAGATTGTTCCTCGAATAAATAATCAGCATTTATCGTGGATATTTCTTTATTTCCAGTGCATCTCTCTTGAAACAACCTGTGCATCCTCCATTCCAATTTTTCACGAAAGCTCTGTCAGCATCCATGTTAACCCACTTGTAGTTAATCACATAGATTGGCCAACACAACGCTGGAGGTGGAGGCTTTTCCAGTCAATATGCCACTTGTTGTATACACTGTAACAGGTGTTGAGAGTTATTGTGTGACGGCAGGTTATCATTGCGTGTATGACTGTCTGATGATCGATTGCACTGACAAATGATTTGGTGCAGCAAAAAGTATATGGTTTGGGAACTGGAGAGTATAAAAATTTCCAATGCATGGGTGTTCGAATAGCAATTATCAGAATAGAAATTCACACTTGTCAGCTTTCCTGTTGGTGAGATGATGTATAGGCATGCTTTCTTTGTTTAATACTGAGCAGACCCGTTAAGGTCCGGGTTAGAATATTGATCTTCAGTAACCCATGCTTGTCGTAAGAGGCGACTAACGGGACCGGGTGGTCAGGCTCGCTGACTTGTTTAAACACATGTCATTGGTTCCCAATTGTGCAGATCGATGCTCATGCTGTTGATCACTGGATTGTCTGGTCCAGACTCGATTATTTACAGACCGCCGCAATATAGCTGGAATATTGCTGAGTGCGGCGTAAAACTAAACTCACTCACTCACTCACTAATACTGAGCAATATTTCAGTTAACATATGTTGTGAGTGAGTGAGTGAGTTTGGTTTTACGTCACTTTTAGCATTATTCCAGCAATATCGAGGCGGGGGACACCAGAAATGGGCTTCACCCAATCTACCCAAGTGGGGAATTGAACCCAGGTCTTCAGCGTGATGAGTGAACGCTTTAACAACTAGGCTACCCCACCCCCTACCTCTTAATCAGGGCTCCAGATAACTTTTGGGGGTGTGAGTGTACTTACACATCATATTGCAAGTGGAGGTGTACTGAGAATTTTGAAGGAGTACTGACATGGTTTTGTGTCAGCGAGTTGATGTGATTTGTCTGGACGATTCATCGATCACTATTTCCAACCATGTGTTTGTATTTGAAGGCGCATGAGAAATAACTGAGCCACTGTGTGATGCGCAAAATGCCAGGTCCGACTGGATATAAAAAGGAACAGTGTAGTTTTTAGCCAATCGAAAAATAGTGACGCATATCGTTGCATGGCAACGCAAGGGATTCCTACTGTCGGGGTTTCCTACTGTGTCAAACCGTGTTTCGCAAAAGAAACTTAACAACAAGTATTTATCGGAAATAGATTTCCATTTGCACGATAAGGACGGAAATTAAATGTTAGACGTACGAAGGTATTTATGTGTGTACACGATACGCTTGAAATCTTATATGATGTCGTACTTAATTGATCTTGAGGCATACATTACGCCTGTACGCCCCTTATCTGTAGCCCTGCTTAATAATCGGTTTGTTTGCTTGTTGTTTACGTCACACTCAGCAATATTCCAGCTATATGGCTGCGGTCTGTAAATAATCGAGTCTGGACCAGACTATCCAGTGATCAACAGAATGAGCATCAGTCTATGCAGCTGGGATGCGATGACCTGACAAGCCACTACTACTGTCATGTTGTTTGATATTGTTGTGTTGTTTAATTGGTGTTGGAATATGTTATTACTGTTAATGCCTCTAATTTTTTTGTTTACTTTTCCACTGATTGTCAAGGTTGACGTCATATTATTCTGATCTTCAGCTATGGAAACTAACATTCCTTGTAGTTATTTCTACTGGTCCTAATTATAGCCTAACTACTGGACTGTGTGGTATGGACTGTAGTACCAATTACTCTGTTCCTGGAGCTGCTCTGTAGAAGTTGGTTTCTTTGTTCTTTAACATCGCACTCAGCAATATTCCAGCTATACCAGACAATCCAGTGATCAACAGCATGAGCATCGATCTATGTAATGTGGATACCTCTGTAGAAGTAATTGAGCACAGTGTATAGCACACAGATCACAACAATGTTGTTCGCAGAGAGTAGTTACATGGCTGACTGTGACTGCTGAGATTTGTATTGCTGTGGTCCTGAACCCCACTAAAGCACATGTAGCCTCTGTTCTTAAAGCAGTGAATGGGTACCCGGTAGGATGCTATGAGACTGTTAGCCTTCTTGCACCACACAGCTAGCTTGACCTTGTAAGCTGCTGTTCACCCAACAGTCAGTGGGTACCCGAGGGGATAAGATGATTGTGACCTCCTGCTCCTGAAAGGCTGCATGTGTTGTATACTCCCCAGGGAGTAGAGAATGAAAAACGAGGGCACACTCATCTACTGACATTGATGAAGCTTCAGGAGCATGCCCTCGATGAATGGAATCTGGCATGATATTAATAGACTTATTATTCATAGCTGTGTAACAGCGACCAGTAGATGTTGGAATGTAAAGCAGCACCGTATGCTGCAGCTTGGTTTCTGTACACTGAAGTCCTGTAGAGTTGACATTATCTGACATATATATGGCTGCGTTAATCAAGCCGAGTATGTCGCACCTGATGCATGGAAACATATGGAGTGTGAAGATTGTATGAGTAATGTATGAATGTTAAGTCTTGTATGAATGTTGTGTGGGTGTTGTTTGAGTGTTGTATAAATGTTCTGTGAGAGTGTTGTGTGAATGTTGTATGAACTTTTGTGATTCATGAATGTTGTGTGTGAGTGTTGTATATGTGCTGTATGAATGTTGTGTGAATGTAGGTTGTATGATGTTGTATGAATGTTGTATGAGTATTGTGTGAATGTCGTATGAATGTTGTGTGAATGTTGTTGTGAATGTTGTAGTGTTGTATGAATGTTGTATGTATTGTGTGAATGTTGTGAATGTTGTGTGAAGGTGTTGTATTAATGAATGTTGTATGAATGTTGTGTGAATGTTTGTATGTTGTATTAATGTATGAGTAAGTGTTGTATGAATGTTGTATGAGTATTGTGTGAATGTTGTATGAATGTTGTGTGAATGTTTGAGTGTTGTGTAAGTGTTGTATTAATGTATGAGTAAGTGTTATATGAATGATGTATGTGTGTTGTATGAATATTGTATCAGTTCCTCGTATGCAAGAATCAGTTGTCATCAGCAGACACAAAAACTTGTTGAAGAAGTCATGCACCACTTCATATTCACCATGAATCACTACTGTTACTATCATGACTCAGAAATATAGTAGTTGACTCCATTAATAATACATCTGGGTTGTAGTCAAACATCCTGATTATACAGGGCTGGAAATAACCTTAAAATTGCTAGTGTACTCCGGTACACCGGCTGTTTTCTTGTTGATTTTTTAAATAAACAACATAATTAACGTTGGAAAGTCAACTGGACACCGGTACAGTGTGATATACAAATTTGCTTGCCCAACAGAAAAAAACACTGGACTCGGACAGCGGGCAATGGGTTATTTCCACCCCTGTTATACAGTGCATCTGGTTCACCATTCATTACCCTGGATCCTCTATTCACTCCATTGCTTAATGTTCAGGTCGATTCAAACCATGCAGTACTAAACACATGCTAGATATAGCAGTCTATTGAAATTTGTTTAGTTATTACTTAGTGTTTCCCTCAGTGATATTTGAGCTTATAGGACAGTGACCTGTATATAGATCTCTGAGTATAGTCTAGATTCCCAGAGCAGACAATCCAGTGATTGAAATCCTGAGATCAACAAGATCAACCAAGTCAGTAGCCTCCTCACCTCGTATATCAGACATGGATTTCTGAGGGGTATTTCTAATCTAATTCTTTACGGAGTCTTTTCAAATTTATTTGTCTGTATTCAGATCTACTTAAGCAAAATTGAAGCTTTGAAAGCTGGTTCAGAATCACAACCCTCAAATGATACTATTCAATTGGGATTGAAGTCTAGATCAATGGATTTTCACTTATTCTTATCACTATTTAGTAGTCTTGGGCAACAGACAAATGTGAAGTGTGAAGGCATGATGTTCTTATGCTGAAGCTGAGATACTGATCAGGTCCAGGCGGTTTGTCTCAATGGAAAGGAGATTGAATACAGAAGTTTAAAACATATAAATACAAATAAAAATTTGGAGTTCTGACTTTTGTTTGCTGAAGGGTCATGATCATATGTGACATGATTCAGAGCTTCCGTGTCACCATGGTGACCCATGACCTTTGGCGGGCGGTGGGGTAGCCTAGTGGTTAAAGTGTTGGCTCGTCACGCCGAAGACCGGGTTCGAATCCCCACATGGGTACAATGTGTGAAGCCCATTTCTGGTGTTCCCCGCCGTGATGTAGCTGGAATATTGCTAAAAGCGGCGTAAAACCAAACTCAGTCAGTCAGTCAGTCATTACCTTTGGAAATGGTGCCCCGTTATCAGACTGCTTGACCACCTGTTTGGAATTGGATGGTTATTGTTTTTACCAGAAATCAGTGATATTGGCCTGTGGTGATCTGTGGTACAGATGCTATCACCAAATGATAATTGGGATGAGACCACGTGTGTGTGATTTGTTTTATCCGCTATCTGTTCATCTCCTGACTGTAGGCATTATTACATGTCACCATAATACCTACAGGGGGCGAAGTAAGCCGCTATGCATCTGTTGTCTCGAGCATGTTAGGAGAGATAATTATTTCTGTCTAAAACATGAATGGTTGCTTAAATGTCCATATGGTACCTGTTTAAACAATCCATTACCATAAATACATACCAGGATGTATGTTTAATCCATACACTATGCATGGTACAAATATGAGAAATCTTTTATCCTTGCCTTACAAGATTGGTACTAAAGTCAAGTGATATATATTTAGGAATAAATATTTAAATATTTAAAATCAAACACTGGGAGGGAACTAGGTGTCTGTAAAGGGAGTGCTCATATTTTTTAGAAATATTACAACATAAAAAATATTCTGTCCAAAAAAACAAACAACTATTTATTCAGTGCAATAATGTAAGACCCCTCACATGACCGAAACAAGCTGATTGTTTTGTGGTACTGTACCCCCTTGGCAACACTTTAATAATGGAATCATCTGACCTACTTATTTTCATTGAAGTAGTTGTTGACAGTTTTGCAACAGTTTGAAATTGGAAAGAGGCGGGAGAGCCAGTGTTTACATTTCGCGAAAGATTGAAGGAAGATACTTAACTGACTGTCTAATCTGACCCCTGCAAAATCAAAGAATAGATCCTTTTTTCTCATAAAACATGAAACAGACAAGTCAGTGCTGGCCTAACGCAATGATTTGCTTTTAAATGGTAGGTGGGGTTAACTTGGGATTCCATATTTGGTTTCATAATTTTGGACAGGATTGTGGCCAAGCATATTTTAAAGTGTACGAAAATGGATCACCATCAGTGACAGTCTTGTGGGGAAGCTAGCATATAGCAGGCTTTGGGTGTTTCAATATTTTACATGTACTTTTTGAATGATGCAACGGCCTGACCGCTATCTTGGGAAGTCCCACATAAAAGTGTCGAAAGTGTGATGCCAGTTCTTTAGAAAGTGCTTCAAACTTACTGGATATCTCATGTTGTGTGGACCATTCTAAACAGAAACAAATACAGTCATGAATAACGCTCTTCGCGAAACCGTAGTTTCGTTTAAGCCACGGGGTAATCCATGGCTCCTATAAAAAGAAGCAATTACACATCTTCACGTCATCCGGAATAGCATATCACCAAATCCACTGTTGTTCTCAAGTTGATCATGTTGTAAACTTGCGAAATTCAGTGCGGATCGCAATAAAAAATATTTTCATTGTACATATCCTCATATTATGGGTTTTCAAATGCTTAAGATACATTCAGGGGTTTCATGATTAATCACATGAACAGCGGAACATCGTACTAACTTATAAAAGACAACTTAATAGTGAGGACATGGTGGTCCATAGATGACCCCCCAGGGTTATGGCGAGGGATGACTAACTGTTACCAGGTAGGCAAATCTTACTAACGTGTTGTTAGTAATTTTGTATAAATTGTTAGATATTGTTTGTTTATGGTTGGGGAAGACCGGGTTGTACCTTGTAATGGGACCCCTGCCATGATATTGCTGGAATATTGTAAAAGTGGTTAAAGCGTCCAGTCAGTTTGTTTATGGTTGGGGCTGTACCTTGTAATGGGAAGCCTCCGTGGTGTAGTTCGATCCCCCGAGAGTGGAAGGTTATGCGGGTTCGCCATACCAAAAGACGTTTAAATATGGTACTTGTTGGTCCCTGCCTGGCGCTCGGCATCAATGGGTACAATAAGGACTGGTGGGCTCAGAGTCAGTATAATGTGTCTGAGTGGGGTATTCATGCTTCACTGCGGCATGGTATCTCAGTGGGCTAGCACTATAAAACCAGCTTTAGTCTGGGCTAGTAAAAGCAAGCCGCACTTACACATACACACGCATGCACATTGTCATATGAGCGAAATATTCTCAAGCACGACGTTAAACCCAATTTCACCTCACCTCACCTCACCTCACCTCACCTCACCTCACCTCACCTTACCCTCACCTTGTAATGGAGTTTGAATGTTCCTATAATAGAAGGTAATATGATAGTGAGGACCCCGAATAATTGTTGAGGAAAACATCATTTGATTGTATTTTTTTAATAAAAGTTTTATTGTAACATTTCCAACACATCTGTTGATATCAGCCATGTTGGTGGTCAAGCAGAAGTAGTGCGGCAGTGTTGTATACATGCGCAGTGAAGCGGTCATAAAAACAGACGCATTTTCAATTCATATTGATAGTGTCTAATTTTATTGATTGTCCAATCAAATTACAGTATTTCATGTAGTAATTGTAGAATTCATCCATGCATTATATGTGTGGTACAAATATGAGAAATCTTTTATCCATGCCTGACAAGATTGGTACTTAAGTGATATGGTTTATCTATGAGTTACATGTGTGGTACAAATAAGAGAAATCTTTTATCCATGCCTGACAAGATGGTACTTAAGTGATATGATTTATCTATGAGTTACATGTGTGGTACAAATAAGAGAAATCTTTTATCCATGCCTGACAAGATTGGTACTTAAGTGATATGGTTTATCTATGAGTTTTATGTGTGGTACAAATAAGAGAAATCTTTTATCCATGCCTGACAAGATGGTACTTAAGTGATATGGTTTATCTATGAGTTATATGTGTAGTACAAATATACAAAATCTTTATCCATGTTTTACATGAGCAGTACTTATGTGACATATATTTTATCCATGCATTACACGTGTGGTACCCATATGTTAATGTTCTATTCATGCATTTTGTGTATGGTATCCATGAATAGTATTATCCTTGTAGTATGTATGTCTAATCCATGCTGTATTCACTATTACCCATGTGGCATCCATGCTGTATTCACTATTACCCATGTGGCATCCGTGATGTATGAAACATCATAAAATGTTTGCAGCCACAGCCAGGACAGGGTGACAGGTGCTTGTTTACTGCATTGTCACCCACTTGCCTTTAGGTACAGCGTTAGTCACACACAGAATCAATAGGCAGATTTTGAAAAGTGTGTAGTCAGCAATATCCCATGTAGACTATGTACCATTATCAGAATACTTAACCCAGTATTTCGTAATTGGAAACATCACCTGTCATGGAATTGGTCATCAATATTTGATTAGCATCATGTAGAACATGGTAGATTGAACCTATTTGTTGTATCTAGTTCTTGAAATGTTAAGCTAACAGATACAAGTGTTAATGGGATGCTGCAGGGTTCTATATTGTACCCCATGTTGTTAATACATCATCTAAACAATTCCCATTTCAGATGCACATGAATTTTGCGTAAAACCAAACTCAGTCAGTCAGTAATACATCATCTAAACAATTCCCTCAGATGCACATGTTTTGCACATTAGCTTCTTTGAGAGTTATATGTATGTGTGTAGTAACTTATTCAGTTTTAATCCTAAATATGTTGAAAAGATACAATGTGAAACTTTTAAAACCATACTTTGAACATGGTGACAAAACATGTGACATTTGAACATGTAAACAGAGTGAGGGTATAGGGCTGCAATGATTCGATTCACTATTATCACTATTCGAATTCGATATTTGAATATCCATTTCAATTTCTTCCAAACAGCGAGAACGTAATTTTTAATCCAACTCGAGCACTCAAGTGCTGAAATAAGATGAAACATGATTGGTTGACGCCAGGCTAATTATCCAATGAGCATTGTCGTTAGTAGACATCACCAAGTTGACGATGGATTTCATACTAAAAAGCCGACTCACTTGAACTGTGAGAGTTAAATGAAATCTGATGTTTTTACTTGTATGAAGAATCTAATCGAAAATGATCTTATCGAGGGTCCAATATCGAAAATGAAATCAAATTGAGGTCTGGGTGAATCTATGCAGCCCTATGAGGGTGGCTACACTGTAGCAAGACGATCATATTTCAGCTGTCTTTGTCATATGAGATGCAGTGTAGCGACTTATTGCTGTTCAGGATCACTTCCACAACCAGATTACCAGTTTTCAATGGCTTCTAATGTGACATGTTTGTTGACTTTCAAGCTTGGATGTTTAGATCATGTGACAGTCACATATTTTCCCAGTTTATAATGGCCAAGAGTCACCTCTGAGGTCTATTTTCAGTGGAAATGGCCGATTTTGTTTTGGGGGAGGGATGGGGGTAGAGGCATGTGGCTACTTTTATCTAGCTGTTTGTGTAACATTATTCAGAGTTCAAAGATTGTAAACAAAATATTCTTGCTGGCAAGGTTAAATTTCAAAGGGCATCCCTGTTTATCTGTATATGGCACATTTGGGAAATGTACAACCTTCTAACCCCAAAGAAGATATGATCACAAGGGCAGACAACTCTTATTCTGATCTTGCTTATGGTGTCTGTTACAGATGGCCTTGTTGTGTAAGTGGTTGCCAGTTTCTTTGAAAAGTTATCTCCCTTAGCTAATAGGATCAGCTTGTTGCAAGTTCAAATCTCCGATTTGATCTTATAATTATCAAAACTGGTCAGCACCAAACTTTTAGTTTGGGATATGAGTATTAAATTTCTACACTCCTGTCTACCCGTGAAGATCCGGGTTAGAATTTGTCTTTAGTAACCTGTGCTTGTGGTAAGAGGCAACTAACAGGATTGGGTGGTCAGGCTTTTTGACTTGGTTGAAACATGTCATCGGTTTCCAATTTCGTAGGTCGATGCTCATGCTGTTGATCACTGGATTGTCTGGGCCAGACTCGATTATTTACAGACCGCCGCCATATAGCTTGGAATATTGCTGAGTGCAGTGTAAAACTAAACTCACTCACTACACTCCTGTGAGAATTCTAGTTAGAGTTGGTCTTCAGCATCCCATACTTGCGAATAGTGGAACTTGGTGGTCATGCCTGCTTGCTGTGTTGATGCATTTCATAGGATCCCTGCTACGTGGTTTGATGCTTGTAAGGTCCAGCCTCAAATATTTAAAGACCAAAATTATATTACTTAATTACCTCTAAGTGTCATCATTAACAATATATAAAAAAGTAAATATTTACAAAATGATCAAAATGAACAAAGGAGTAAATCCTGAACTCACATCTCCCCTCCTGCATTTATTACTGATATGGGCAAGTGCATGGATCATTGCTCTTACGATGGATCAGCCCACAATCAAAAGAGTAAGAATATACTCCCAAACGCTGTCCCTCACATGACAGGAGTTGACATCAATAGATTCCCCTTGTATTGATTTATTCAGTTTCGGGCTTGACTGGCCACAGTTTTTATTCCACAAAACCAACATTTGTTGGATAACTGCTTTCATTATAAAGATAACATGACTGATATTCACTGTGTATCATCATGGCTTCTGTGTCATGTGTATAAACACAAGCCTCATCAGAGAAATAATGTATTTTAACACTTGATGCTTGACTGATGTGTAACAGATGTTGTGAGATATAGATCCATAGTGATGAACCCAGAGTTTTGATAATCAGTACCTGTATTGTTGGAGTGGATGCTAGAGGGTTGATAATCGGTTCCTCTATTGTTGGAGTGGATCCTAGAGTATTGATAATCAATTCCTCTATTGTTGGAGTGGATCCTAGAGTATTGATAATCAGTTCCTCTATTGTTGGAGTGGATCCTAGAGTATTGATAATCAGTTCCTCTATTGTTGGAGTGGATCCTAGAGTATTGATAATCAGTTCCTCTATTGTTGGAGCGGATCCTAGAGTATTGATAATCAGTTCCTCTATTGTTGGAGTGGATCCTAGAGTATTGATAATCGGTTCCTCTATTGTTGGAGTGGATCCAAGAGTATTGATAATCAGTTCCTCTATTGTTGGAGTGGATCCAAGAGTGTTGATAATCAGTTCCTCTATTGTTGGAGTGATAATGATAATCAGTTCCTCTATTGTTGGAGTGGATCCAAGAGTATTGATAATCAGTTCCTCTATTGTTTGAGTGGATCCAAGAGAGTTGATAATCAGTTCCTCTATTGTTTGAGTGGATCCAAGAGTATTGATAATCAGTTCCTCTATTGTTTGAGTGGATCCAAGAGTGTTGATAATCAGTTCCTCTATTGTTGGAGTGGATCCTAGAGTATTGATAATCAGTTCCTCTATTGTTGGAGCGGATCCTAGAGTATTGATAATCAGTTCCTCTATTGTTGGAGCGGATCCTAGAGTATTGATAATCAGTTCCTCTATTGTTTGAGTGGATCCAAGAGTGTTGATAATCAGTTCCTCTATTGTTGGAGTGGATCCTAGAGTATTGATAATCAGTTCCTCTATTGTTGGAGTGGATCCTAGAGTATTGATAATCAGTTCCTCTATTGTTGGAGTGGATCCAAGAGTGTTGATAATCAGTTCCTCTATTGTTGGAGTGGATCCTAGAGTATTGATAATCAGCACCTCTATTGTTGGAGTGGATCCTAGAGGGTTGATAATCAGCACCTATATTGTTGGAGAGGATCCTAGAGGGTTGATAATCAGTACTTATGTCAGTACCTGTATTGTCAGAGAAGGTCCTAGAGAGTTGAAAATCACAACCTATATTGTGTTTTATGATTTTTTCAACCATGATTGTTTCCTTTGTTGCAGAGTTTGGTTCAGTCTGTTTTTATCATGATGATAATTGTACCTCAAATCCTCGTGGGTTTCAAGTAGTGAAAATCTAAGACCTCCATCACTTCATTCTTTCCTCGGGGCGACGGGGGTAGCCAAGTTAAAGTGAAAATTCCCTACATGGGTACCTCCATTTCTGGTGTCACGTGATATCATTCTTTCCTCACTCACACTCATTCTTTCCTCAGACATCAGTCTGACATGCCATGATCACTGGGATATTGTTGAAGGCAGCATTAAACCCAATTCACTCACTCACTCTGTATCATACCTTGAGTTTGATACCAATGACTTCATCCGTGCTTTCTTCATCATTTGTCAACAATTTCAGTTTTCAGAACCACAAATTGCTTGGACATTTTTAACACATTTGCATGTTTTCAGGCGAGCTGGCGAATCCCTGTATGAGCTGCTTGGACTTCAGAAGAGTGCAACTCAAGATGACATCAAGAAAGCCTACAGAAAGGCAAGTGTAGCCATTTATAGCCAGTTACGACAAACTCAGATAAAAATATACATAAATATAGACACAAGAGAAATAACAAATGTTAATTTTAGAAATTTTTTGTAATTTTGTGTTTTGTTGTCCCTTAGTATATTATTCTTCACTTTTCTAACCAGCCATTCGTCCCTCCATCCATCCTTCCATCCATCCATCCATCCATCCGTCCATCCATGGCCTTGTGGTTAAAGCGTTCACTCGTCACGCTGAAGACCCGGGTTCGATTTCCCACATTGGTACAATGTGTGAAGCCCATTTATGGTGTCACCTGCAGTGATATTGCTGGAATATTGCTCAGGGCTCCAGACTTGCTGACTTGGATGACACATGTCATCTTATCACAATTTTGTAGACTGATGCTCATGCTGTTGATCACTGGATTGTCTAATGAAGTTCTTGAAAGGCTTTTAGAAGTTGGACGAACTTCTTCAATATTCTCTGTTTTTTATTCACCTGAGGAAGGAGCAAGAATTAGCTCTGAAACATTGTATAAAGGATACAAAAGAAGTTGTTATCGATAAAAACATGTCATGCACTCACTGTGTTCTAGTCCAGACATGATCATTATCAGTGTAATATGGCTGAGTGCAGCTTTAAACAACAAACAAGCAACCAAACAATCAAACAAACAAACAAACAAATTGGGTAGTAAAGACTAGTGGTGGTCCGATTAATTGAAATATTTTGTCTCGACATTGCATAAGCACTACAAGCTCGTTCCAAGAAGATTAAGTTAACTTAACAATGACAAAACGACTAGTCAAGCAGTGAAATTTGCAAATCATGTTTTCTCTTGCGGAAAAAATGAGAGAACACAAACAATTTTGGACCACTTGTTTGCAATAACATTATTTTTCAAAAGGTTGATTTTGTCTCGACATTGCATAAGCACTACAAGCTCGTTCCAAGTCATGATTAAGTTTATCTTAACAACTCCAGGAAATGTATGTTCCTAACACACTAGTCATCCTTTAAAGATGTGAAATTTGCAAATGCATTTTGTGCAATTTGTGGGAAAAAATGAGAGAACTACATGTTTGTCTTTATTTTTTGTGCATTAACAAACATAACCAGGAAAATTTGATAAATGACGCTAAATAATTATTTTCGATGATTGATCGGTTGTAATGAACCAATCATCAATTATGAGATTTACACCAATTCCCAACACTAGTAAAGACATGTTGAGATAGGATATTGCTGCTTCTCACCACACAGGTTGAGAAAGAAGTCAGGACACAACAACCAAGGTGTCATTATCAAAGGAGCTCAGTGAGAAAGGGTCTGACATGAAATTCACAATATGGCTGTTTTATGAGGCCATCATTTCTTTCATTGTGCTCAGTGACTCTAGCATGAAGGTTCTAAATTAAACCTGGCCATCTCTCCCACTGCTGTACATAACACAAGCTGTTACGTTGCTTATAGTATTGATTTTAACACAGGACCCACATACAAGTAAATGAATGAGTGGTAACAGTCAGCAGTTTGTCTGTGTGTATTACACCATAGTCAGCAGTATTACAGCTATGTCACGGCGACCTGTAAATTACTGGTCTGTGCAGGCAAATCAGTGGTTAATAGCATGAGCAACAGAGCACACACACAAACACACAACACACACACACACACACACAACAAACACACACACAACAAACACACACACAACACACACACACAACACACACACACACAACACACACACACACACACACACACACACACACACACACACACACACACACACACACACACACACACACACACACACACACACACACACACACACACACACACACACACACACACACACGTGAATGAATGGTGACCATCAGCAGTATTACAACTATGTCATGGCAACCGGCAGTCATATCAGTGGTTAATAGCACATATATGGTTACATCGAAGATTAATTTCTCTACGAACTTGGGGGAACCAACTGCAAACCTTATGCAGATGAATTGCACGAGGATCATATATCAATTTGCTGAAAAGCATTTGCAAATATCATGCATGTGAACAACTGCATTTTGGTCTAAAGTTTTGTTAAGAATTCGCCAATTTTCACCGAGTTTCATCATTTCTTGAACTCATGACAATAATCTTTTCAGCTGAGCGAATTTGTTTTACAATACATCAGTTCATGTGTAAACAGTACCTTTAAACAGTAAAGAATATTTTGCCAAATGTAGTTCAGAACAGTTGACTGAAGTAAGGAGCTACATTTACACTAGTGAGTCTAAACTTTGGATGGGAAGTATATTTTTTGCAAATTCTGGACCAAAATCTGCTGAGCAGGATGTCAATTTCGCCATGTAATTGTTGTGGAATTTGGACGGTTTTAATCAGTTAACTCCCTTGTTTCGTAAACAATTCATAACAATACCAGAAATGGCGGTTTACTAGTCGTAGTCTAACAGACCAGCAGGCAAGCAAGCTAGCTTTTGTGGAGACCAAGAATTAGCCTGAAAGTGCTTGATAGTTACTACATCAACATACTTTGGCAATGCTAAATTAAATTGGCTGGACATGCTATATGGGCTGGTCATAAAGCTACCTTCATCTAAGTTATGGAAATGTCTCTCTTATGAAGCATCGAGGTCTGTAGCATTATTTCCTTCATATTATCCTGGTTGTCATGGTGATGATGATGATGATGATGATGATGGTTGTTTTGGTTAAAGTAATTTAGGTTGTCATGGTGATGATGATGATGATGATGATGGTTGTTTTAGTTAAAGTAATATAGGTTGTCATGGTTATGGTTGTGATTGTGATGCTTATGGTTATCATGGTTCTAATGGTAATCATGGTTGCCATGGTTATGGTAGTTATGGTTGCCATGATTGTCATAGTTGTCATAGTTGTCATGGTTATTGTTGTCAGGGTTGTGGTTTCCATGGTTGTGTAATCCTAGAAATATCTTGTATTTTCAGCTTGCCCTTAAGTACCACCCCGACAAGAACCCCAACAACCCAGAGGCAGTGGAGACGGTGAGTAGACCAACATGGCGGAGTAGACCAACATGGCGGAGTAGACCAACATGGCGGAGGAAGATGGAGACGGAGTAGACCAACATGGCGGAGTAGACCAACATGGCGGAGTAGACCAACATGGCGGAGTAGAACATGGCTTGAATTGTAACTTTCAAAGGCACAAGCGATGTTTTGCTTTTGAGTTTAGAGGCTTCATGCTAAATGGAAAATCCAGAAGCAAACATTTTTTCAGTTAGGATTTAGTCAGTATCCATTTCTTTGTTCATCTCCTTCACCTATGCTGCTGACATTTCTCCCTCCTGATTTAGAAAATGTCCCCTGTTCTGACGTTTTCTGTGGTTGATCACTCTTAACATGCCAGAACCCCTTCACCACAGTTGTCAGATTTTCCTTGAAGAAGTTTGTGATTGTAAACCAGGCCCCAGCTTATTGAATACCGGTACATTAAATTCCTTTAAATATACATGTTTGGTCCAATGTGTAGTTTTGTGTATATCATAATACTAACATATGATTGGTTTAGTTTCCTGTACATTCTATTTTTAAGACCGATGAGCATGGTAGATTACAGTCAAATAATGAGGATATTTTCATGAATTTATAAAGATGTAATCGTGGTTTACATGTGTCGATAGGATGTTCTGAAAATTCATTTGAACTCTATCTTCGTCTGAAATACCCTGTCTTCCTCTGTCTTCCTCTGAAAAACCCTGCCTTCCTCTGTCTTCCTCCGAAATACATTGCCTTCCTGTCTTCCTCCGAAATACCCTGTCTTTGTCTGTCTTACTCCGAAATACCCTGTCTTCCTCTGTCTTCCTCGGAAATACCCTGTCTTCCTCTGTCTTTCTCTGAAATACCCAGCCTTCCTCTGTCTTCCTCTGAAATACCCTGCCTTCCTCTGTCTTCCTCCGAAATACCCTGTCTTTGTCTGTCTTCCCCCGAAATACCCTGTCTTTGTCTGTCTTCCCCCGAAATACCCTGTCTTCCTCTGTCTTCCTCTGAAATATCCTGTCTTCTTCTGTCTTTCTCTGAAATACCCTGCCTTTCCTCTGAAATACCCTGCTTTCTTCTGTCTTTCTCCGAAAATACCCTGTCTTCCTCCTCTGTCTTCCCTCTGAAATACCCTGTCTTCCTCTGTCTTCCTCTGAAATACCCTGTCTTCCTCTGTCTTCCTCTGAAATACCCTGTCTTCCTCTGTCTTCCTCTCTGAAATACCCAGCCTTCCTCTGAAATACCCTGTCTTCCTCTGTCTTCCTCTGAAATACCCGTCTTCCTTCCTGTCTTCCTCTGAAATACCCTGTCTTTCTCTGTCTTCCTCTGAAATACCCTGTCTTCCTCTGTCTTTCCCTGTCTCTTCCTGTCTTCCTCCTGAAATACCCTGTCTTCCTCTGGAAATCTGTCTTCCTCTGAAATACCCTGTCTTTCTCTGTCTTCCTCCTGAAATACCCAGCCTTCCTCTGAAATACCCTGTCTTCCTCTGTCTTCCTCTGAAATACCCTGTCTTCCTCTGAAATACCCTGTCTTCCTCTGAAATACCCAGCCTTCCCAAGAATACCCTGTGTCTTTCTCTGTCTTCCTCTGTCTGTCTTCCTCTGAAATACCTGTCTTCGTCTCTGAAATACCCTGTCTTCCTCCAAAAATTCCCTGTCTTCTCCTCCTGGAAATACCCCAGCCTTCCTCTCCTGCCTTCCCTCTGAAATACCCTGCCTCCTGTCTTCCTCTGAAATACCCTGCCTTCCTCTGTCTTCCTCTGAAATACCCGTCTTCCTCTGCCTTCCTCTGTCTCCTCTGAAATACCCTGCCTTCCTCTGCCTTCCTCCCCTGAAATACCCTGCCTCCTGTCTTCCCTCCCTGGAAATACCCTGTCTTCCTGTATACCTGTCTTCCCCTAAATACCCTGTCTTCCTCTGTCTTCCTCTGAAATACCCTGTCTTCCTCTGTCTTCCTCTGAAATACCCTGTCTTCCTCTGTCTTCCTCTGAAATACCCTGTCTTCCTCTGAAATACCCAGCCTTCCTCTGTCTTCCTCTGAAATACCCTGTCTTCCTCTGAAATACCCTGCCTTCCTCTGTCTTCCTCTGAAATACCCTGTCTTCCTCTGTTTTCCTCTGAAATACTCTGCCTTCCTGTCTTCCTCTGAAATACCCTGTCTTCCTCTGTCTTCCCCCTGAAAACCCCTGTCTTCCTCTTCCTCTGTCTTCCTCCTCTGAAATACCCTGTCTTCCTCTGTCTTCCTCTGAAATACCCTGCCTTCCTGTCTTCCTCTGAAATACCCTGTCTTCCTCTGTCTTCCTCCAAAATACCCTGTCTTCCTCTGTCTTCCTCCAAAATACTCTGCCTTTGTCTGTCTTCCTCCAAAATACCTTGTCTTCCTGTCTTCCTCTCAAATACCCTGTATTCCTCTGAAATACCCTGTTTTCATTTGTCCAAAGGCTGATCAAGCAGTCATGGTGTTGTAGCTGATAATCATATATTGTTTCGACATAATCTTACTGTATCTGCGAGCAATGGTGATTCAGTCCTGCATTTGGCAGTGATGAGTTGTGTCCCTTTAGCTCACCAGAAACCTATGACAAGGGGTTTGAATCCTGCTTCTGACTGATGTATGTGAGTTTGTCAGCATCGTACCCATGCTGTGTGCTTCAACAACGTGGTCTTTTTCTGAGCAGTCAGGCCGTCAGACTTGCCAGAGATGCTCATGATGTCAATCACTGCCACGTCTTGTGCAAAATCAGTTATTTACTGGCCGCCATCACATAGCTGAAGTAGTGTGGCATTAACAAACAAGCCAAAATATTGCAGTTGATTGTCTGTTGTAGTTCAAGGAGGTCAACCGTGCCCACAAGATCCTCATGGACTCCACAAGAAGGGGTATCTACGACCAGTACGGATCCCTAGGGATCTATGCAGCTGAACAGTTTGGCGAGGAGAATGTCAACACTTACCTGGTTCTAACAAGTCCATGGTGCAAGGTGAGAAGAGATTTTTTTTGGCTGGGTAGACATTCTCATGGGAGGGTAGACATTCTCATGTGGGTAGACATTCTCATGGGTGGGTAGACATTCTCATGTGGGTAGACATTCTCATGGGTGGGTAGACATTCTCATGGGTCTCATGGGTGGGTAGACATTCTCATGGGTGGGTAGACATTCTCATGGGTGGGTAGACATTCTCATGTGGGTAGACATTCTCATGGGTGGATAGACATTCTCATGGGTCTCATGGGTGGGTAGACATTCTCATGGGTGTGTAGACATTCTCATGGGTGGGTAGATTCTCTCATGTGGGTAGACATTCTCATGTGGATAGACATTCTCATCGGTGGGTAGACATTCGCACATATGAGGGTAGACATTCTCATGGGTGGGTAGACATTCTCATGGGTGGGTAGACATTCAGGAACATTCACTGAGGTAAACATACATTTAGACTTGGGAAGGAGGAAAAGTTGTTTTCAGTTTTGAAGAAAATGACTTTGGTAGATTTGCTGTGTAAGAAATAAGAATTTAATGGCCCTACTCTGCAGTGTCTGTACCAATATTTTTGACATCCCAGCTGCCATGGAATTGAACATGTGACACTTACAGTTGCCCAGATTTTGATTTCTGATGTTGATTCTTTGATTTCCACCTTCAGTCTGATTAATTATGAGGATTGTTTGTTTCCAGGCCTTCGCCATCTTCTGCTGTGTTATCACGGGCTGCTACTGCTGTTGCTGCTGCTGCCTATGTTGCAACTTCTGCTGTGGCAAGTGTCGGCCACAGGCACCAGAAGATGAAGGAGAATATGCCAATCTACACGTGAGTAGCTTGTGACACACCAGATAGACAGTGAATGATAATGATAATGAACATGCCCATATATGGACCAACTGATTGACACAGGGTGAACTGTGTTGTAATGTGCATGCACATATATGGACATACTGATTGTTTCAGGATGAACTGTTGTAATGAACATGTCCATATATGGACATGCTAATTATTTCAAGGTGAACTGTTTGTAATGAACATGTCCATATATGGACATACTGATTGTTTCAGGATGAACTGTTGTAATGAACATGTCCATATATGGACATACTGATTGTTTCAGGATGAACTGTTGTAATGAACATGTCCATATATGGACATACTGATTGTTTCAGGATGAACTGTTGTAATGAACATGTCCATATATGGACATACTGATTGTTTCAGGATGAACTGTTGTAATGAACATGTCCATATATGGACATACTGATTGTTTCAAGGTGAACTGTTGTAATGAACATGTCCATATGTGGACATACTGATTGTAACTGTTGTAATGAACATGTCCATATATAGACGTACTGATTGTTTCAGGATGAACCGTTGTATTGAACATGCCCTTTTATGGACATACTGATTATTTTAGGAGGAACTATGTTATGTTGAACATGCCCATATATGGACCTTCTGATTGTTTCAGGATGAACCAAGCGAATCCCCAGAAGGGTCGCCAGTGACGACACAACCAGGATCCACAGCCTCCTTCAAGTCAACTGATGCCATCCCATGCCCCCCTCCCCCTTCGGAAACCACAAATCTTAATGCAGATACCAAGGCTCAGTACGGCTCTGAGGATGCAAGTTGACCGTCCAGCATCTTATAAAGAATAACGAAGGCTCGATATTTTCACTTCCATATCTTGATATACACCAGCAGGGATAGCTAGTGTCCGGTTGACAACAGACGGAAGCTGATTCGTATTAAGCATGCTGACTTACAGAAGACCATTATGCTGGTTCCAATGAAAGATTTTTTCGGCATTCAGTAATTTGTTGGGTCGACAGTTTCTTGGTTTTCCGTATTCACTTTCTCTAAATGCTAGTCTTTTTGCTAGTGCTCTGAATGCATTTACTGTCTAATAATTTTGAAGTCTTAGCGAAATGAATATACTTTTTTCAAATTAGTAAAACCTGGTCAAGAGGAAAATATTTTTTCTCTTTTCCTTGATGGGTTTTATGATTAATCTTTTCCCTTTTCACTGTTTCTGCAGATATCTTTGCTGTACAAATTATGACCAGACTATTATAGAAATCAATTTGAATTTTAGAATACCTTTATGACATCTTACTCATGTCGGAGGAAACAGTGAAATCCATTATACAATTCAGCATGTGAGTGTTTTGTGATAGGCTGTATACAGTTCATAGAAATACTGTTTGGAGCAAGAGGTTTATTAACTATTTAAACCAATTAATTTTGTGTTGATGTTAATTCTTAGAAATTGAATTATTGCATTTTGTAGACAGTTGTAGCTGACAAGAGGTGCTCATAAGTCTGATCTCTTTAAATACACTACTCATCAGAAGTTAGGGACTATTTCATTCTTTCATATCACCAAAGTTAATGTGTTATGACAAGTACTGTAAAAGAATTGGATGGTTGTTGCTGGGTTTGGCATTGACAAGACAGTTTAATAATAGTATAAAGAAGGAATTGGGTGGTCTTTTTATGTTTGGGATTGGCAAGACAGGATAACTTGAGTACTGTGCAATAATTGTGTGGTCCTTGTTGACTTGGGATTGATAGATTTCCTTAATTGATAAGAAAAAGGGGGTGGGGGGAGGTTCTTTTGGCATGACTGATTATCTGTAAGAATATGAAAGAATCGTGTGGTCCTTTACTTTTTTGAGTAATATAGATAACCCTGCAAAGGTGTTTTATACTCGATATTTCAGTCTATTTATTATACACTTTGTCCCAAATAGTTTGGTGGTTGACATTTATTACAGTTTGGTTTTTAAGCACTTTGTTACGTGTGATACTTAACTCCATCCCGCCTGAATGTGAAGCAGGGGAGACAACTCAGACACAGCATGCACAAAGGAGGTCGATTTCCTTCAGTGGAACAGCTCTTGAAGCGGACAGTTTACCATAGCAACCTCTTCTCGGCTTGATCTTTTACACATAGAAGAATATTCTAGAATTTTTTGTGCACCATAAATTTGATTTGTTTCAGTTGACACGATAAAAAATGAAATCAGTGTAATTAAGCATTATTCAGAACGAGGACGACATATTCCAAAATTTCTATTGAAAGTTTATACACTCTTATTTTAAAGATTAATCGGTAAAAATAATCTTAAGTCATCCTTATTAAGATCTCACTAGTTTACTTAACATTCAGATCGAACTTTTTTTGATGAGGTCAGGTGACAAGCATGTTTTCATGATGAACACAAACATTAATCCAACATATCTATATACAGGCAGTATTGTTTGGCTTTGACCTACTTGCTTAATATAAAACTAGAAAACTGGTCAGCACCAATTCTTAAAAAGATTATGGATTTGATCTAAAGTGATCCATGGGAGATGATACTAGTAGTGGATATTTGTTCTGAGCTATTGTCAATTCAATGTAGCATGCTCAAAGAACAAATATGATTACTCCTCCAATAAATGGACATATGTATACTTAAGTTCATTATCAGCTTCCTGGGGAGAGTGCAAAAATATATGGAGAATAGTTTAAGTGTGTCAATTTCTCAAACCACAACCTTTGATAAGCATTGTTAGAAAATATTGTCAAAAGGCCATTCCACTTTTCAAGAGTGGCATAATCTTATGTGGCATAGTCATATGAGAAGAAAGCTTTGTGAAGGTGAGTAATTTGCAGTGGTGTGGTTAGAGTTACCTGCCCTTGGCTTAATGTTTGGAAGGACCAAAACGATGAGTGAAAAGAATCATGTTTCCAATGGCTACAAATCTATTTCAGTTTGAGACAAAGGTCCTTTCGTTTTGACAATCATGTCCATAAACAAATGGGTTGTTTGAAATTGTTATTTTATCATATACTACTCAACATAAGTTAAGGATCACACTACTTTCATGTTACTGTTGTGAATCTGTTATGGCGTGACAGATTAACAATTTTAATAAGAAATCATGTAGTGGTCTTAACTTGTATTGATTAGTATTTAATGGACAGTGCGATAGATGCAATAAACCAACATGAAAATCATGTTGTTATCCTATAATCATGCAAATGAGGTTACCATACCACTGAAACTACTTTTAAACTGGACTGCATTGCTTTGCAATGTTTGCTCGATCTATAAAGTATAGGTTCACACTCCCAGTAGGTTTTCGGTAGGGTTTTCCGTTGTCAAGGTGCTTCTGTAGACAAACATGATTGAGCATTTGGCACTATATTATCAAAGGGTAATTTGCTTTCACATCACAATCATACACGGCTTCTTAGGTAATTTCATTGAGTGATGAAATGTCGTAGGCATTGATTTTTTTAGAATGACATTATTTGGTAAGATTTTTAACGAAGTGTGCGTCATACACAAGGAATAAGAAATATGTAATGCTCAAAATATATTTTTTATCCCTACGTGATATTTACGATGTCGACTCGCACTTGGCTACTAATCTCAGTTTCCTGCTGCATGTTTGCACATAAGCTACCTGTGCTTGATCTCACATGATGAAACTGTGAAGACAAATCTGTTGTACATATCAAAGACCATGATAATATATATGTATATCTATATTATTCGATACCATGAATCCTGTACCCTCTGAATACTGAAATATATGAACTAGAGTTGTTATGCTGATGTTTGAAATTGGTCAGTCATTATGCAACGTAGTAACTTTCTGGAAGAAGTTTTGATAGTACGTTAGAAATTATTCATGGTGTTTCAGGTATCTTTTGTTCAGCATTATTGTTTATATTTACTCTTTTTTAATGGATTTTCAAGGCCATAATATCAGACTGATATGAGATATGGTATCACAGCCTGGCTTTGAGCGCTACCTCTAATCAGCTTTTCTATAGAACATTTTGTTAGTGGGACTTGTTAAGCAGGAAGAAAATTTGTTGATAAAATGTAATATTTTTAAATGACAAAATTTATTTGTCTTAAGAATGTAAACTTTGATTGTAACAAATTTACACTTTTAATTAATTGTGTTTAAACATCATGTTGAAGTATGAGTTTATACCATTAATCAGTTCATATAGACATATTTAGATTGTATCAAATTGTTATTGAAAATAGTGAAATCGTCCTTACCTCTATACATAAATAGATTCATGTATATATGATATATATAGCTATATATATGTTTACTTTCAACCTGTCTTCATAATACTGTCGCACATATCACAGGTAGTTTACAACTCTTCTAGATGCTGAAATCCGCAGTTATGTCCCTTAGCTCTGCCAGGAACCAGTTCCAACATTCTCCCGATCATGATATCATTTGTTCTGTCAGCACCATACCCATGAATCTCTCCATAGTCTTAACATCTGAGACATGCAGTATACATAATCTTACCTCCCACTTTAAACTGCTATGTCATTATAGAATTGAACCAGTATGGAACATGTTGAACACAGATCAGTCACTGGTGAAATGGTAGTGTATGGTTTATCAATTCCTGTCTGCTGTAAGGTTGCCCTTGAAAAAAGTATTAGAACCCAACAAACATTGTAACAGTTTTCCGTATTAATTTTGTCTATGATTACTGATATACTGCAGCCTCATGGTTTTCTATTTTATGTATCCATTCATCTGAAAATTTATTAGTGAGCTGGTCTCATTTATTGACATGAATTTGTGAGTTACTGTCTGACTTATATGACATGATCAAACTCTTGCTGTACAGCCCTGTCAAGCTCTTGCTGTCAATCTTTTGCTATCATACTCTTGCTGTACAGCCCTGTCAAGCTCTTGCTGTCAAACCCTTGCTGCACAGCCCTGTCAAGTTCTTGCTGTCAAACCCTTGCTGTACAGCCCTGTCAAGTTCTTGCTATCAAACCCTTGCTGTACAGCCCTCAAGCTCTTGCTATCAAACTCCTGCTGTACAGCCCTGTCAAGCTCTTGCTATCAAACTCTTGCTGTACAGCCTTGTCAAGTTCTTGCTGTCAAACCCTTGCTGTACAGCCCTGTCAAGCTCTTTCTATCAAACGTATTGCTGTACAGCCCTGTCAAGCTCTTGTTGTCATTATCTAACTCTACAGCAGTGTCATGCACGTGCAGTTAAACCCTTGCTGCATATTCCTGTCAAGACTTCCGAAGAACTTTCTGACTAGGACAGGGTAATAATGCACAGCATGTCAACAACCACAAGGCTGTTATCTTGTGCTCCATTCTTCAACAAATGGACCTGTCCATGTGGTTGTGTGCCCACTGAGATGCAAGGGGTTGGGAATGCAACACCACCAGTCTGTTGAAGTCAGTTGTCAGTAAAGTACAGACATATTTTAGGGTCGTTTTATTTCAGTTGTGCTATATGTCCATTGATAGTTCTCTCTGAGGAAAATTTGCATGAGCTGGTTAACTTGTGGTACACCTAAAATCTGACACTGCCTGATTCACAAATGGTTTGGTACCATTAATAATTGCCTCTTTTGATGCAGGATTTCAACAGGACATTGTTTGTTTGTTTGTTTGTTTCTTCTACACAAATTGTATATGATAATTGTAGGGTGTTTAATGTGATTGTAGTATGTCCCTGTTCTTGAAATGTCAATTTGTGCAATAGATGTGATTGAATCAGTGGACGTGAACACGAGCATCTTCGCCTTCCTTACCTCTTTATTTCACTTGATGCAGCCATTTTAGATATACCAGCTGCATAGCCATCTATGTACGAAATGTGTGCTCTGGTGTCATGAACCATGGTGTTGGGCTGGTGTCATTGCATGATATTTGCGTTTGAATTGTCTTTACAATGTATGTACATTGTAAATATATTTGCATTACATTGGAAATTTATTTACATTTGTATTGCATTGCATTGTATTGTATGTACATTTACATTGTATTTGCATTGCATTTACATTTACATTGCATTGTATTTACAGTTTCAATGCATTTGCATTGTATTTACTAAATGTTTAGAATCAGAATGGGGCAGATACTGTGTCAATGTTTAGTTAATGTGTAGTGGTTAAGTAAGCAAATGTATCCAGCAGTAAGTGATATTGTCAGCACTAAGATGATGGCACCTGTTGTACAGTAGATGATGGAGTAGATGGTTGTGCATGTTGCTGTATGCTCAGAGACAGGCGGTATAGGTGGTGACATGGAGGGAAAAGAGAAAAGAAAACTTAAAACCTGTACTCCTATTATATTTAATCAGAACTGTATGTTATCATGGTTACTAAATTCACAGTGATGGGGATAAACGTCTGGAGGAAAGAATTGGTTCTTGGAGAAATGTCAGAGTATAAGGTTAGGGTTTTGCAGGAGAAAGGATTGTTCTCTAAGAAACGTCAGAGTATAAGGTTAGGGTTTTGCAGGAGAAAGGATTGTTCGCTAAGAAACATCTGATGATAAGGTTAGGATTTTGCAGGAGAAAGGATTGTACTCAGAGAAATCTCAGAGTATGAGGTTGGGGTTTTTGGAAGAGAAAGAATTGGTTCTTTGAGTAATGTCAGAGTACTAGGTAAGGGTTTTGGAGGTGTAAGGATTGGTTCTTGGAGAAACATCACAGTTGGAGGAGAAAAAATAGCTCCTTAGAAAGACAACCCCATGCTAAGTTGTTTCTTGAATTCTGTGTTTTCTTCATCTGTGAAGGTGGATGGAGAGGTGGTTACAGATGGGGATTGATAGCAGAGTTTCATTTCATGTGATTACCAAATGCCAGTTGAAACACATTGTGAAAATTTACCGGTTTGTTTACACTGCCATACACCTCCATCACCTGTGATGTATAGTAGTGAAATGTTTAATTTTTATCAACTTATCAAATAAAAAAAGTGAAAAAGTAATGTGTATGAAGTTGTGCTGACTCTACCTCTGCCCAATATTGTGTAGTAGTGTCTTGATTACATAACTCTGTCGTATCCTGAAAAGAAATAATTCATTTTGGCCATGTATAGTAATCTGAGCAATCATCAGCCCGAGTTCATGTTTTCTACCTTAAAGAACTCCAGTACACTCACATGTGATGGAGGGACAGTGTATACCAAACCTAGGGTCCACGCTGAAACAAGTATTATGTGTTCATTTTAACAGTTTTATTTTCAACTGATCAGCCGTGCAAGGTTATGAAACTTGTGATATGTTGTGTGCAAATACTTACGTCTAAATATTTGTAAATAAATCATGTATATCATTGTCCAGTTGAAGTGCTATGTGCTTGTTTTAGAGTACAATAGGCTTGTGTCATTAGAGGATAGCTCACCTGATCACAGGACAAGCATGAGGTATAGTAGGACAAATGTTGGCGCTAGGATCTTCCAGTCTGTTGTAGGTGATACTGAGGGTTCTGTTCAGTAATGACAAAATACTAATAAAACCACAGTAGTAACCTTGTAAGCTTTCAGCTATTCATAATGTTGTTCTTCTATTTTACAAAAAGAACCTAAGTGATTTCTAAGATTACTGAGTCCATGTTAAAGAGAAAGTTTCCAGTCTGGATCCAGATCTATCATTAGCACCCCCCCATGGGTCAGTGGGATAGTCCGGTGGTTAAAGCATTGGCTCATCATGCTGAACACCCAGGTTTGATTCCCCACAAGGGTACAATCTGAGAAACTTATTTCTGGTGTTCCCCTGCTGTGATATTGCTGGAATATTGTTAAAGCAGCATAAAGCCATATTAGCTCATTAGCCCCCAATGATACTACTATGTTTTGCAACTGAATCTTGGCCACCAACAGTGTTTATCCTTGGCTAATGTTAAGCAGTATGGATTATAAACATCAATTTAGTACACAAAACTTGTTGACTAAAGTCAGCTATGAGAATATTGTTGTGGATGTTGAACAATGGCATCTGAGTCTTTTGGCTCCTAAAATTACCCAGCAGTTATCTCTGAAGGAATTAGATTATTTGACAGTGTGCTAGATAGCCTGCCTAATTACCTTAATGCTTAATTAATGTATTCCACATCATCAGAGATAAGTCATCAGGACCTTGTTGGTCATTTAAGAGTCAATCCAACAAAAAGAAAAATTAACATTTTACTGGACTTTCAGACTTTTAAGTACATTTGGGATACTTTTGAAAACTCAGAGAATAGAAACATTCCACACTAAAGTTGATGAAAACCATGATCACAAATGAGATCTATTCTCAAGAGTTAGATCCATTCTTAAGACTTGTGTTCTCTGACACTGCTTGGATCCTATTCTTGGATTAACTGCACCCTGGCACAACTTCACCATGTTTATTCTCGATAAGAGCATGGAGCTCGTTCTCTCCTCAAAGGACAATGTCTATGTAATCGTCACTAATGCTTTGCTGATTAACATGCTTTTTAATGTAAAGATATTTTTTCTGATCCATGACAGTTAATCATGTTAAGGGTTGGCTTTGCTATTGTTTTAAATTATCTAAGCATAATGTAAGATCATGTGCATGAAACACTTGTCATTTCTAATGTCTGTTTTGACTTCAAGAAGCCACTGGCGTGATAGCACTGGGTTTTGTTTTGTACTACTGCGCTTGCTTGTCCCTCACTTTGTGTTTCATGTTTTTGTTGTGCCTGTAATCTGTAGCTCAGTCTTGGCATTTAGAGTATAGAATATATTTAAATATCAGAGAGTAAAGAAATATATTAGAACTTGGTTCTGTGTATTGTGTCCCTAACATACTTTGAGCACTGTAATGATTTGCTGTGAAACAGTGAAGGTACTGCTTCCATGATGGTTCTGATCACAGTTTCATGTTGTCATGAAACTCTAAGACATCAATCCTCTTGAGATCACTTCAGAAGACATAGGACAACGTAGGCTGCTACAGAGCTGAAGTCCCATCTTATGTTCCAGGACAATATGTGAATCTCACCAGTCCAGTTCCTACCGTAACATTTCTGAATAATACTTAACCTAGTGTATCAGTAGAGAACCGATCTTAGATGTATGTCTTCGTTTTATTCTTTTCAGACTACCAATGTAATATGGTTTCTTTATCATTTGGTGATTTTGGGGGTGGTAGGGTAGCCTAATGGTTAATGCGTTTGCTTGTGATGCAGAAGACCCGGGTTTGATTCCCCACATGTGTACAATGTGTGAAGCCCATCTCTGGTGGCCCAGCTGTTTGTTGCTGGTATATTGCTAAAAGCGGTGTGAAATCATACTCACAGACTCAGTCACATTGGTGATTTTGTGGTTTTAGGAGTATTTTGTGGTAACCCATGACATCTACTTGAAGCTGGTCTCATGCAGTTGGGTAAGCGTCCAGCATCTAATACAATCCTGTAGTTGCTGTATCGAAACACTATCAACGAACCTAAAGTCAACCCATTTTGTTTATTAGTGATCTGAATTAGTTCATTCTTTATCATAACCTTTTGGTTATCTCCCCTGCTGACCAGCGGACCAGCAACCGTAGCAAGGTAATGGCTGGATCTTGTATCTGTATTGCTTTGTGTTGAGGTTGGGCCAGTAACCCTAGCAACGTAACGGAAGGATCTTGTATCTGTATTGCTTTGTGTTGAGGTTGGGCCAGTAACCCTAGCAACGTAACGGAAGGATCTTGTATCTGTATTGCTTTGTGTTGAGGTTGGGCCAGTAACCCTAGCAACGTAACGGCAGGATCTTGTATCTGTATTGCTTTGTGTTGAGGTTGGGCCAGTAACCCTAGCAACGTAACGGAAGGATCTTGTATCTGTATTGCTTTGTGTTGAGGTTGGGCCAGTAACCCTAGCAACGTAACGGCAGGATCTTGTATCTGTATTGCTTTGTGTTGAGGTTGGGCCAGTAACCCTAGCAACGTAACGGCAGGATCTTGTATCTGTATTGCTTTGTGTTGAGGTTGGGCCAGTAACCCTAGCAACGTAACGGAAGGATCTTGTATCTGTATTGCTTTGTGTTGAGGTTGGGCCAGTAACCCTAGCAACGTAACGGCAGGATCTTGTATCTGTATTGCTTTGTGTTGAGGTTGGGCCAGTAACCCTAGCAACGTAACGGAAGGATCTTGTATCTGTATTGCTTTGTGTTGAGGTTGGGCCAGTAACCCTAGCAACGTAACGGAAGGATCTTGTATCTGTATTGCTTTGTGTTGAGGTTGGGCCAGTAACCCTAGCAACGTAACGGAAGGATCTTGTATCTGTATTGCTTTGTGTTGAGGTTGGGCCAGTAACCCTAGCAACGTAGCGGCAGGATCTTGTATCTGTATTGCTTTGTGTTGAGGTTGGGCCAGTAACCCTAGCAACGTAGCGGCAGGATATGCAGAGATGCCAACCCTTAGGCTTTAGGCGTAATTATTACGATTTTGACCATTAAATTACGCCATTACACTTAATCTGCGAAAATTACGCTTTTCTACTCGTTTTTGGAAACTCAGGGAAGTGTTTTGTAATGCACAGGTACAGGGGTGCAGAAATGGCCTTGCACCGATAGGAATCGCTTACTCTTGGCATCGCACTCATTCCAATTAACTTGCAAGGAATTAAAGTATGTTGAGTCACATGACCAACAATTTTCGATGTATGGAGATTCATAATGATTGGTCACATGTGTTTCTGTCTAGAATCTTCCTTTCGTGATAACGTGTACCATGTTGAAGCGATCGGCAGACAACTATTACACTTTTTAGGTCCAAATTACACTTTTTGACCTCTAGTATTACACTTAGGCCCCAAATAGGGTTGGCATCTCAGGATATGGTTGATAATGGTGATGTAGCGGAGTACCTGCCTGGGTCTTCAGTAAGCAGTACCTTCACTGTCTGTACTTCCTATGTTGTTCTCAGTGTTCTGTGTTGTCTCTGTGGCTTTGTCATAGGTAGCGCTCCGTGTCCGCGAGAGAGTGTGACGCTTTGTGAAATGGCGGAGTGGTAATGTCAGGAAGTGCTCATGAAGCTAATAAAGGGATGATCCTTTACTGTGTTGCTTGTTTGTTTTCTTTAACTATTTGGTATGGTGGACCTTCCCTTTTTGTAGGACTGAGCACCGAATCCTTTCAGGTGCAGAATTTGATGTTCGAAGTTGCGTCCCTTTGTTCAGCCAGAATCCGCTGAATACATGCTTGCAAATCCCAGTCCCTTTCCTTTTGTATACAACACACTTTAGATGCATAACCCCTTTTTTGTAACATTTAGCATTAGCATAAGATATTCATATAGCGCACATATCCACACAACTAGTACATGCTCAAGGCGCTTTTCCCTCGTTCAGTGGATGTCAATCTCAACGGCACATCGTATTATCAATCTCAACTCCCTGGGGATCATACAACTCTTGCAGCCACTAGGCACACCAAGTTATTGTGGCTTTCCCATCCTTACGAGGTACCCATTCACAGCTGGGTGGACTGGGACACATAGTCACAGTACTTTGTCCTAATTTACTGCACGTTGCTGTACCCACAACTAAGTGTTTGCACATAGTCATGTGGCCAAAATGTGGTCATTTCCTTTTAAGTGCACAGGGTTGTGTACTGTACACTAGGGGTTGTGACAACACTGAAAGAGTCTGCACACAAAGTTGACTCCAAGGTTTTTACACCTGTATTTTCACAAAATATGCATCATGTCGGAAAGCGCTCGTAAAATCTTCAAATCAACATCGCCATCACAACCAACCCCACCACCAGCATCATCATCATCAACGATGTCGCTATAGGGGTTTGAATCTCATGCAATGTGTTTTGAGTTTGACTGCCAAGATTGCTGTCTTCTTGTATTAAGTGTAGCGCTACGACATTCGTAAGATAATGGTAAATCATACAGGTCGTAACTTTACGAACACTTGGTGGATCGGAACCCAGAAGATGTCCAGGAATTCCCCGCTCCTTACGAAAATTTAAGTTCTGTTAACGCAAAACTGACATTTTATAAACAACTTAAACCTCCAGTTTGGCATGTGTCCCCTATTCACACAAACCCGAGTCCCAAGGAGGGCAGGCATGTCGAAAAAGGCGACCTCTTAAACACCTAAGACCCGTGGAGGTCCGGGTTAGAATATTGATCTTTAGTAACCCATGCTTGTCGTAAGAGGCGACACGGAATCGGGTGGTCAGGCTCACTGACTTGGTTGACACATGTCATCGGTTCCCAATTGCGTAGATCGATGCTCATGCTGTTGATCACTGGATTTTCTGGTCCAGACTCAATTATTTACAGACCTCTGCCATATAGCTGAAATATTGCAAAGTGCGGCATAAAACTAAACTCACTCCTTTTCAAGTGAAATTCGATTATGAGTGTTCATAGTGTGTCAGTATATTATAATGAACATTTTATATTAGTTATGTATCTAGTGTCTGTGTCTAGCCCTTGAAAGTCTGCTTAAAGGCGCTTTTGGAAAGAAACCAGCTCTGACAAAGGGTATTCAGTTGTATGCCAATTTTAAGAATCCATTTTCAAGCCAGCCTTAAAGGTTATGTGGACAGTAGACCTATTCTTTGGTGATTCTCTATGGGAGTACAGGTCCTCAGTCACCTCCTGTTGGAAATGGGTCAGGATAAGAGCTTATGCTGATTACAGTTTGGTAGATTGATGCTCATAATGTCAATCACTGGATTGTCTGTGCTGTGCTATGCATTCTCCCTTCCTCCATCGGCCGCCTCCGTGGTGTAGTGGTTAGAGCGTCCGCCCGGAGAGCGGAAGGTCGCGGGTTTGATCCCCGACCGCGTCATACCAAAAGACGTTAAAATATGGTACTTGTTGGTCCCTGCCTGGCACTCGGCTTTAATGGGTACAACAAGGTCTGGTCGGCTTGGAGTCAGTATAATGTGTCTGAGTGGGGTATTCATGCTTTACTGCGGCATGGTATCTCAGTGGGCTAGCACTATAAAACCAGCTTCAGTCTGGGCTAGTACAAGCAGCCGCACATACACATACACACGCATGCACGTCGTCATATGAGCGAAATATTCTCCAGCGCGACGTTAAACCCAATTTCACCTCACCTCACCCTTCCTCCACCCCTTAGTCAGAATACAGACTTGAAGAGAGTCAGAGGGTAAGCCTTAATGGTTAAAGTGTCCGCTCATCACGCTAAAGATCCGGATTCCATTCCCCATATGGGTACAATGTGTGAAGCCAGTTTCTGGAGTCCCCTCCATGATGTTGCTGAAATATTGCTTAAAGCGGCGTAAAAATCCCTCGCTCACCTAAGGGGTAAAGAGGACGTTGGGTTTAAGTTTTAGTATCACCACAAGGTTTTGGCATGATGTGTGTTGAAAGCAGGACAGGGAAGGATGAAAGGGTTGATGCAGTTCTCAGACTATTACCGCTTTGGTTAAACCAATATAGGCCAGGAGAGTTAGAGTTTGACCCCCAAAATTGCATAAGAAATACATTCAGCTGTTTTGTACTCAGACAACATCAGTGAACACCATAGTAGAAGTCTTCATCGAGGAAAAAATATTATAATTTGACTCAAATTAAGTAAGTAATTCACAGACATTTTCAAAAAGTTGGATATAGTACTGTTAAAAGATATTCAGGTTGTGACATATCAATTTAAAGCTTATGACAAAACAGAGCCACTTATTACCTAACCAGCATAAGAAAATATACTAAACCCTCAATAATTAAGTCTTAATTTATTTCGAATTAATTAGTATAATTACAGACAAAATTTATCCTTGTAACTATTCTTTTGAAAGGTGATATCAGTCAATCTGTGATAAGTGTAATAATTGTTATATACATGTAATCTGCAATACTTTTTTACACTATGAATGAGATTAGAAATTTATGAAATATTTCCAATTGGTAAAAATTATTAATCAGATCAGATAATCAGAGATGTGAACTCACTCACCTAAGGGGAAATGAGAACGTTGGGTTAAAGTTTTCGTGTCACCACAAGGTGTAGGCACGATGTGGGTTGAAAGCAGGACAGGGAAGGATGAAAGAAGTGATGCAGGACTTAATAGTCAATAACAAACCAGCACTTAACCATACACTGATACACCTACACTCAGAAGCTGTACATGGTGCTACTTGTACTAAGCAATTTGAAATTTTTCACTTATCAGCACACCATCAATAAAGACGTCATGATTAGTTATGACTAATGTTGAACGGTATTAAACTACAACTTGAAACAAACAACTTAATACACATATTGGGACGTCAGAATGAAGTTACAAATGATCAGTTCTAGATGCTTCCATGGCAACCAGACGAAACGGGCAGCTGATGACACTTCACTACTCGATGTCTATGAGTACAGACACAAAAACGCGTTTGGACCTTTTGGTTTACATTTGTGTTTACAATGTCGATAAACATAATGTGTTGCCAATTTCCGAGTGTTATTGAGTATTTGAAGCACATGATGTTTATCTCCAAAATAAGATAAGATAAGATAGGTGTCCGGTGTCTATGACTCTTGCTATGGTAAGGTGTCACTTCAACCAGTTTTTAACATGGTGGGTTGAAATTATTGGAACCCAGAAATGTTCGTATCCTAACCACGTTACACCAAAATACCACAGTTTCTCAAAGAATTCTCTCCATGGAATAAATTTGGTTGTTTTTTGCCAAGTTTGGAAGAATCTTGACTTTGGATTTCAGCAGACATCAAGTAGAGCTGCTTCAACAATGCCATCAACAGCAGGAGGCGTAGGATCATTGGCTCAACTTTCTCAGATAGTCATGCTTAAGTGGACGAGATGATACACTTTCTTCTTAAGTTCAACAAGGTTTTCCTTAATAGAATATGGACCTGTACAAAGCATCAGAATCGTTCTGTTCCAACTGAAAATACAGATTTGAATTCAGTGTGATTAAGGCATTGAAATGCATTTTATTCAGCGTTTCTGTACCTGTGTAACGGTAACAAAATTTCCACCATAAGTGACATTTGTGCCACGGGTACGTATCAGGGCGTAATTTTCACCACAGTACGATTCACGACAAGCGTCTTTGGTCGACGCCACCTTGCATTCTGCTCTAAGGGAGGTAACTCTCATCGCAACATTATCATCATCTTAAAACGCCAAAGGAATTATCTCCCCTAGATCGTTTTCCTGTCTTCAAATACAAATACACGTATTGAAATTCAATATTTGAACAAGCAGAACAATGTTACTTCAAACGTATCTCGACTTCTGGCTCACCTCTCTTGCCATTCACACCAAAACACAGTCGTTCCCACTATACCGCAAAGTCTCCTGGGATAGTATAAGCTATTCCAATCAAAATGCGTATCGCTAGTGGCGTTCCCTAGCGACGCCATTCTGTCCCCAAAGGGCGCTCATGGAAGGATCAAAATAGTCACGCTGGCGGAAAAATCAAACATGGCAGACGTAGATCCACACTTAGAAGCACCGGAATGGTGTCAGGCGTCGACACCAGCTGCACTTAAACGATTTTCACGTGGATCTGCGTGAGTATAAGGATATTTTTTATGTTTCAATCCGTTTAGATGTTTACAATGTGAACGATGACTTCTGCACAGCTTTCAGCTAACAACGACGACAGGAATCGGAAGTTTCCAGTGTGAGTTGAGATGAAAACATGTACATTGATGTATTGTTGCTCAATTCGCACTCGAAACATCAGGTTCTTGTGCAAAGGTTAGCCACTGTGTGACCATTGTTTATTTGTTAAGAAACCATACTGTCTCTTCGAAAGGTTATTTTTAAATTATTAAAGCACCGTCTTGGCAATAACACTTATGATAACTGAAGCTGTACATCGACGTTTAATTTAAAGAGGCGCCCATAAAATATCACGTGCATGAATTGAAATGATTTCTTCTGGTTCTTGGCGTAAGCAGTGTTTCAGAACTTATTATTTTTTTCGCTTATGTGTGTCATTTCAAAACAGTTTATGCCATCTTAGGCAACCCAAACAGTCATACATTTTAAGGTAAAAAGCACACAGAACAATGTGTAGTGTAGCTGACACAACAACAAAAACAAACAAACTAAAACAACTACCAACAAACAAAAAACAATTGCGTAGCCTAGTTGTCAAAACGCTGTTTGTGTCATCTAAAAAACGTTTATATCGTCTTAGGTAAACAAACAAAAATACATTTAAAGATAAAAAACAAAAACACACAGAACAACGTGTAGTTTAGCTGACAGAACAACAAAAACAAACAAACTAAAACAACAACCAACAAACAAAACACAATTGCGTAGCCAAGTTGTGTTTGTATCATTTCAATAAACTTTACATTGCCTTAGGTAAACAAACAAACATACAGTTAAAGATAAAAAACAACAACACAAAGCAATTACGTGTAGTGTAGTTGACAACAACAACAAAAACAAACAAACCAAAACAACAACCAACAAACAAACAAAAACAATTGTGTGGCCAAGTTGTCAACAAGCTGAAATGTGAGCAGCTGGTAGGAGGATAAAAAAGTACCAAAGGTCCAGGAGATCTAACATGCCTACCAGCATTTCCTTTTCTTGACAGTTGGGCTTCATCCCTGCATGGCTGTGGTAGACCAAATGTTGAAAGTCTTGTCTGAAGAAGAACCTGATGTGATTGTATTATAGCATACATTTGTACTTCCCTTAAGTGTTTTAGGTTTGCTGTAATAGTTTTAAACCAAGGGTACCATACAACTTTTAACTTTAAGCATTTGATTTTCATCATTATACAGTCTTTGAATCAAAGGATGTTTGAAGTAATTTCCAATGCTGGGTATGGGTTCTACTATTTCATGTTTCAATTTTTCTTTTTCAGTTCAGTGATAACACTTCTTAACCTGCTCACAGACAGTGCTAAACTGGAGAGAAGAATCTGCAAAATATACAAGGACTTCCAAACGAAATGGGTGGATAGTGTGATGACCCAAATTGGTAAGTTTGTACAGACAAAAATGTCATATCTTTGCGTCATGTCCTATAACAGGTATGACATGAAAACAAAGCCCTAAGAATACCAGTCCCATTTACATAGCACACTGACTTGTAACCAGGTGTATGCCATCTTGAGAATCTGTGTAATTATTTATGTGTACATACATGTGGATTCTTGACATATAAAGTGAAATCTGTCTGTAATGAGTTTATGGTTTGACCATAAGTCTCATTCTGATGCAGCATTAGTTAATAGCCAGAGGAATGCTCTCATATAAGCCTATATATGTTTGTTTATGTGTACATACATGTGGACTGTTGACTTATGAAGTGAAATCTGTCTCTAATGAGTTTATGGTTTTGACCATAAGTCTCATTCAGATGCAGCAATAGTTAACAACCAGAGGAACACTCTCATATGAGCCTATATATGTATGTTTCTGTGTAAATACAGGTAGCAACTTAGCATATGACCAGGTGAAAACTGTCATGAACATCTGGATGGAAACTGTAAGGCAGAAGGAGGATCTGCATGCTAAATGCCTTAAAGCCATGTATGCTCCAAGAGGCCCAATTGATCTCCTTCATCAGTAAGTACTGAGTCAGATGAAATATATTTACATACTCACTGACTTAAGAGAGAGTGAGCATTAAGATGATACTCTTTCAAAGCATGGCTACTAAACAGTGCTTATGACAATAGCTGACTGAAGTATAAATCACATTGCTGCTATATATCTGATATATATGTGTGACAACGGATTTTGTGTCATTGATCTTTGGTTGTACTCCAGTCACAGTTTGTCTTGGAGCCAGTACTTCATAATTTATATTCTTCTGTCATACAACTGGATTTTGTTGACTGGCATAGAACAGCATTCACTCTGAATACCATTTGTGCTGTTGAGTTAAGCACAGTAGCAGAAAAAAGATCCCTTTCAGTCTTTAGTGGCATTTGAAAAAGGTCAATTGGTTTTTGTCAGTTGGCTCGTGTAAGGTATTGTGAATGAACTTACCAGGAGAATCGTTATAGTTTCCATTTCATGATCTTGCAATGAATTTGTTAATTTGTTTATAATCTTGGTTTCAGGTACATCCACTCAGCAAATGTCAATACTTCAAAGGAGGCCATACACTCAATGTATGTGAGGGCAAGGAAAAGACAGATTAAGCTGGAGAAGCAGATTGACCAGCTGAAAGATGTGAGTGGTTATAAACAGACAGCATCAGCATCAGTTTCAGCAAACGGACCTTGTTTTTAGAATAAGTTGCTTGTTATGCCGTTAGATTCAATGTTGAACCTGTACAGTAAGGCAATTCCATTGCTGTGTAATTAAGTCATGTGATACTTTTTGGCCTCCAGTCTTTTGGTGCAACTTGATGACTCTCTTTAAGAAGGGTAACATTCACCTTTCAAACCTGAGGCAGGTGTAGCTAGAAGAGATGGACATGCTTTCTGTTTCCAGGGTCATTACTTATTAATATTTATATATTCATTAATTTTCACACTCATTTTGCCTTTGAACCCAATGGAATCGATTTCAACTGATTATGAATGACAATGTTGTGTTGTGGTCTGTCAGTACAGGCCATGACAACAACACAAGCCTGTCAGTGGGTTTATTCCTCCATGCTATTCCAGGAGTTCTACCAGACAAAGGACAAGGCAGATGACTTCAAAGCCACAGCTGGATGAAGCCTACAGAGAGAGGGAGGACAATCCCACCAAGTTCCAGGCTCTCTTGGGGCACTGGCAGAAACTAGAGGCTGAAGCTGCAGGGGCCAAGACAACCTACAGAGACAAGCTCAGAGAGGAAAAATCCACACGAATGACTTTCATTGAGGTAGGGACACAGATGAAAAACAGATAGTTTCTCTTGTTGCTTGGAAACAGTTAAATTGCTTTGTCTTAGTTCATGTGAGAAATGTCTGTGCATCAGTCATAATGTTTGGCTTCCATGCTTGATTGAATCAAAGGGAGATAACCTCAGCTGCATTTATCAATGTGCTTTTAATATTTGAAATGTAGAGTGTGGATATGTCTCATGAAGTCAATAGTGAGTAGCCCATGTATTTGTGGCAAGACTGTTAAAGACACAAGCAGATGGACTTCTTACAGATGCTCTATGGACAGAATGGAAAAGGACTTAGTCTTATAGTGTATTTTGTTTTTGAGAATGTTTAGAATCATGAGTGATATTTGTTTTTCAGGAAATGAAAAAATTCCAGAATGATTCTGACGCCTTTGAAATGGCTCGTCTTGAAAACCTAAAGGACGTTTTGGGTTTGATGTTGAAGAGCAACAAAAATGTAGAGTTTCAAAGGTGAGGCTTTAAATATGGATGGATGCTTCTTTACCTAGGACATTAATTATAACTGGCTTTAATAGTTGCAAGGACAGCCACCTAAAATCCTAGGATTGTCCCTTACTTTCAGGACACCTAATAGAGTTCTATATGCTGCTGCTGCTATAGTGATCACTCTGCCCCCAGGGATCTGAGCAAATACTAGCACTTATTTTCATGCTATTATTGTTTGATTGACTCTCCTGACATGACTCTTTTGCAGTTTATAATAGTCCTGTATTTTTTTAAAACTGAAAACTGTCAACTGACCTTAACAAATCTTGGAATCTGTTACTGCGTTTCCAGTCTGTATCAACTGTTAAGGCGCTGTTAATATTTAGGGACAGACCATGTGGTGTTCGGGTGGATGGGATATTTCAATGGAAGCTACCCCTACCAGAATATCAAATGGCCACCCCTTTACCAACTCTGAGTATGTTAAGGTATCCTGTAAGTAATATTCATATTCCTTACTTCAGGAAAGAGAAACTGAAGGCAATATTTGAAGAAGGTATTTCTGAACTTGAAAAGTTGGACATCGAGAGAGAAATTGCTGTCTTCAACCAGTTCTACGTGTATGAGCATAAGTTTCCACAGGAAGAGGTGAGTTAAGCAGGTCATTGAAAGTGTTCAACATTGATCGAACTATTGGTTCCGTAACACAATGTTTGAATTTGTTTCGATACAGCAGTGATATTAAATATTCAGCGACATGTATGATGATAATCCCCAGTAAGTGTTGTAAACCTGTATTGTATCGATACAGCAGTGATAGTAAATATTCAGCGACATGTCAATATTGTGATGTATGATGATAATCCCCAGCAAGTGTTGTAAACCTGTATTGTATCAATACAGCAGTGATAGTACATATTCAGCAACATGTCAATATTGCAATGTATGATGATAATCCCCAGTAAGTGTTGTAAACCTGTGTTGTATCGATACAGCTTCACCCATCAGAAGTCAACGAACAAAAGGCAAGTAGGACATCAGAGGAGAAATCCGACATGGCATCATCAAAGAAGTGGGCCACATCAAGAAAGTCCATGGTGTCAGATGTTGTGTAAGTCATCTTTGGGTATCTTTATTGATGATCTGAGCCCCATCTGATGTCTGGCAATAGTTGTGAATCTTTGGCAGTAAACATTCAGTCTTTTGTATAAACATTCAGTTATTGGTGTAAACTTTCAGTCATCCGTGAGAACATTCATTCAGAATAAATGCTGCTCTGCCTTGTTCAAGGGGTATACGTGTCCAGGGAACCTCTGAAAATACTGTTAGAAATTAAGGAATTGCTGTTGTAGAAAATGTGAAAGGCATCAGCACTCTGTCATTTGTTCTGTTACTGAGTTGGTGATGTATGTGTTTTACAGTCAAATCCTGCCAGCCAGAGACAACACAACTGTGTTTGTACAGACCAGGGTAGATTCAGATGAGGGTGAGTACTATCGGTAAAGGCGACAGGATTATTTGTGTCCTTGTACATGACAGGGTTCGATTTAAGGAGAAGAAACCAACTTGGTGATCAGTATTTTCACTTTGCATTGCAATCCCAAGGTACTTGGAGACATTTGATTTTCAACAAGAGGGTTTTTATCCATAGTCTGAATGGAATGTATATTTCTTCAGACTCATGGAAGCATTCCAGTCCCATAACTGTCACTACCCCGAGGCTGGTGACTGCATCCCAACCACCTGATGTTGAGATTCCCAACGCTGTGATGGAGACAATAACATATAGAGCTCCCGTCATCAAGGAGACCATAGTGGAAAATTTCAAGGGCCTCTGTAAGTATACTTTCTTGTTTTATCAGGAGGCCTTGAGTAAGTTAGTGTTTAATCTCACTGAACATAATGCTTCGTTGTCCAATTCCTGAGGGACAACATGTTCCCTTCAACATCTTGCAGGACTGTTTAACATGTGGACTTGTTTAATATGACTTAGGACTTCTAATTTGTGAATGATGTTGAGTTTGTTTCTAGTTATATATTGAAATTGAAGTTTACCAAACCTGAACAAGTTCATAAGCACCATCAGGCTGAAAGGTATTGCTTCCTTTTTCAGCGGACTCCGACTCTGATGTTGACACCCAGACAATGAGTCCATCACTTCCAATGACCCAATCTTCAGACCCCAAGAGCATCTTGAAGTCAGCAGCAGGCAAGAAGGTCAAAGTGTATGCTCTGAAGGACTTCACTGCTCGCTCAGAGGATGAACTGACATTCAAAGCAGGTAAGTTGATAGACATAACATTATTCATTACCGTAATTACATCTGACTGTGTTACACATGTTCATTTCATTAAGGAGAATGAGAGAATGTTCAATGAGTAACGTAAGTGGTGAGCCAGTGAAGATTGATATTTGAAGCATCATTTTCATCTTCAACAAAACAGGATGACATCAGTGATGAGGAATCTGCTAATAATGACCATTTAATCTACAAGTATTGTACATGATTTCTAGTGTGGTGCGAAGTCCCATTGCTATATATTTCCTTGTTTTGAATTGTACATCATTGATGAAGAATCTGCTCCTGAGGGATATAACATGAACTACAAGTATGGTAGATAATTTCATTTTCCTTGTTTTGAATTTTGCAGGACAAAAGATTTACATCAGTGACCATGAATCTGCTCCTGATGTCCGAGCATATGGATACATTAAGAAGGGGAAGCTGATGAAGAAGAAGAAATATGGCTTCTTTCCTACACAGCTGATCACCACAGTTAAGTTGACAGGCAAACACTCCTTCTTGAAGAAGAAATCCTCCAAGAAGGGTACTGATGGAAAGTAAGAAATCTTAGATATGTTTACTGATGGATTTCCCTAACGGACTTGGCTATGAACTCTTCAACGATTTGGAACTGCGAATGTTTTTATATTTGTTGATTTGTTTTGACATGGATATATTGTTTACTGTTCTTATTGGAACAATGCTATTTCATCTGTGATATTTCTTTGATAGTATTTAATGATATAGGTATTTATAATTGCATGCATTTTTTATGTGATTCATTGGTGGATTGTTTTGGATCAGAGTACGCAATAACTTTATGATGCAATTTGTTTATAGGATTGACAATGTTCAGTCACAATTAATGACCTGTGTGAATCTTCTTTATCAATATATTTTGATTAATATAAATGTATAAACTTGGATACTGAATTAAGTTTGAATTTGAAAGAACCCTGTGTGTGGATATACATGGCACAGAACATTATTTTAAATGATAAATTGTATTTTTCAATGACCCTGAAGCTTCAGTGGGGAATTATTTTAAAGTTGATAAATTCATGATCTTCTCTCGATCCAGCTTTACAGTCTGAATGTGAAGTGTTCATCAGAATTTCAAATTCAATAACTGTTGTAGATTAAACACAATTGATTTCAAGAATATGTAACTTTTATTTTTAAAGTATATTTCGTTATTTCTGAGGCTGTTCACAAAATCCCTATCATTCAAGAAATTGAAGATGATTGAAGAAATGTTCACACAAATCCAGTTCAAACATACAATCTGAAATACCAGTGTTGGGAAGCAATGTACCTCCAGAATGAGAATGCGTTATAAATTGTGCTATAGTATGCAAATTGATTATGTGATTGACAAGGTTCAGTCAGTTTAAATGACCTGAGTGAATCTTTTTCAATATATTTTGATCAGTATATATGCATATACAAGGATACCTGCGTGTGGATATATATGACACAGTACATTCTATTTAAAACTATATATTATATTTTTCAATAACCACATGTTGAACCTTAAAGCATCAGAGAGGAATTATTCAAAAGTTGATAAATGTCTTGTGTGGGTCAAGCTTTGTAGCCTGGTCTATTTCTAAGTTATATCTGAATTTTAAATTCAATAACTGTAGTAGAGTATGAAACTGAATACAATTGTATTCAATAATATGTAACTAAGATTTCATAGTATCCCTCATTATTTCTGATGTTGTTCACAAACTCACTGTCACATAAGAAGCTGTAGATGATTGAAGAAATGTTCACTCAAATCCAGGTCAAAGATGGGACGATAAAGGTTATGATGGTACGGTAGTTGTTATTGAGTAAGAAAGAGGCTTGCTGCGAAAGTGTTATTCTGTTGGGAAAGTGTTATTCTGTTGGGCCAACAACCTGGGAAGCAATGTACCACCAGTTAGAGTAGGGCCAACAGCCTGAAATGTCTGTGGTGGGAAGCAATGTACCTCCAGTTAGAGTAGGGCCAACAACCTGAAATGTCTGTGGTGGGAAGCAATGTACCTCCAGTTAGAATAGGGTCAACAACCTGAAATGTCTGTGGTGGGAAGCAATGTACCTCCAATGTGAAACCTGACTGTGGTGGGGAAGCAATGTATCACCTCCAGTCAGAGTAGGGTCAACAACCTGGGAAATGTACCTCCAGTGTGTGGGAAGCAATGAGTAGGGCCAACAGCAGCCTGAAATGAAATGTCTGTGGTGGGAAGCAATGTACCTCCAGTTAGTAGGGAGTAGAGTCAACAACCTGAAATGTCTGTGGTGGGAAGCAATGTAGGGCCAACAACCTGAAATGTCTGTGGTCCAGTTAGAGTAGGGCCAACAACCTGAAAATGTCTGTGGTGGGAAGCTGAAATGTAGCAATGTACCTCCAGTCAGAGTAGGGCCAACAACCTGAAATGTCTGTGGTGGGAAATCCAGTCTGTGGTGGGAAGCAATGTACCTCCAGTTAGAGTAGGGCCAACAACCTGAAATGTCTGTGGTGGGAAGCAATGTACCCCAGTTAGAGTAGGGCCAACAGGGCCATGTGGTGGGAAGCAATGTACTCCAGCAACCTGAAATGTCTGTGGTGGGAAGCAATGTACCTCCCCAACAACCCAGGAAGCAATGTAGAGTAGGGCCAACAACCTGAAATGTCTGTGGTGGGAAGCAATGTACCTCCAGTTAGAGTAGGGCCAACAACCTGAAATGTCTGTGGTGGGAAGCAATGTACCTCCAGTTAGAGTAGGGTCAACAACCTGAAATGTCTGTTGTGGGAAGCAATGTACCTCAGGTGAAAGAGAGCAATGTAACAGCAACCTGAAATGGTCAACAACCCGAAATGTCTGTGGTGGGAAGCAATGTACCTCCAGTAAGAGTAGCATCAACAACCTGAAATGTCTGTGGTGGGAAGCAATGTACCTCCAGTCAGAGTAGGGCCAACAACCTGAAATGTCTGTGGTGGGAAGCAATGTACCTCCAGTCAGAGTAGGGTCAACAACCTGAAATGTCTGTGGTGGGAAGCAATGTACCAACCTGAAATGTCCTGTGGGAAGCAAGTGAGTAGGGAACCTGAAATGTCTGTGGGAAGCAATGTACTCCAGTCAGAGTAGGGTCAACAACCTGAAATGTCTGTGGTGGGAAGCAATGTACCTCCAGTTAGAGTAGGGTCAACAACCTGAAATGTCTGTGGTGGGGCAATGTACCTCCAGCAATGTCAACAACCTGAAATGTCCAAGTTCCAGTTAGAGTAGAGACCAACAACCTGAAATGTCTGTGGTGGGAAGCAATGTCCCTCCAGTTAGAGTAGGGCCAACAACCTGAAATGTCTGTGGTGGGAAGCAATGTACCTCCAGTTAGAGTAGGGCCAACAACCTGAAATGTCTGTGGTGGGAAGCAATGTACCTCCAGTAAGAGTAGGGCCATCAGCAATGTACCTGAAATGTCTGTTGTGGGAAGCAATGTACCTTCAGTTAGAGTAGGGCCAACAACCTGAAATGTCTGTGGTGGGAAGCAATGTACCTTCAGTTAGAAATGTCTGTGGTGGGAAGCAAGTAGGGCCAGGGCCAACAACCTGAAATGTCTGTGGTGGGAAGCAATGTACCTCCAGTTAGAGTAGGGCCAACAACCTGAAATGTCTGTGGTGGGAAGCAATGTACCTCCAGTTAGAGTAGGGCCAACAACCTGAAATGTCTGTGGTGGGAAGCAATGTACCCCCAGTTAGAGTAGGGCCAACAACCTGAAATGTCTGTGGTGGGAAGCAATGTACCTCCAGTTAGAGTAGGGCCAACAACCTGAAATGTCTGTGGTGGGAAGCAATGTACCTCCAATTAGAGTAGGACCATCTACCTTATTAGTCTCTGTTGGTTCACTATTCTTGGGTCCAACAGTGTTATGGGACAAGTCCTTATGTTGGATATGATAAACTCTTCAAATCAAGAGATCAGTTAATGAGTTCTTACAGGAAGACGATGTTGTAACATGTGAGGTCGATGAGAGACCTAAAGTTCCTTTTTTTGAATGGAATGTTGCCAGTGTAAATCTGTAGGTAGGTGTAGGAAGGGGTTCTATGGTGAACGGGTTTTTTAATCCTCAACCCCCCTCTTCTCAAACCTTCTACGATTTGCTTGAGTGACGATGAATGGTCATTGGTAGAAATGTTCTAACATCTGAGGTCGATGAGTGACGTCAAGTTCCTCCTTTGGATGGACTGTTGCCAGTGTAAATCTGTAGGTAGGTGTAGGAAGGGGTTCTATGGTGAACGGGTTTTTTAATCCTCAACCCCCCTCTTCTCAAACCTTCTACAATTTGCTTGAGCGCTGATGAATGGTCATTGGTAGGAATGTTCTCACATCTGAGGTCGATGAGAGACCTCTAGTTCCTCCTTTGAATGGACTGTTGCCAGTGTAAATCTGTAGGTAGGTGTAGGAAGGGGTTCTGTGGGGAAGGGTTTACTTATCCCCACGCCCTCTTCTCAAACCTTCTACGATTTGCTTGAACGATGATGAAGGGTCATTGGTAGAAACTTGATGTTGAACAGAGGTCACACATGTCACATATGTCATACAGAGGTCACACATGTCACACATGTCATACAGAGGTCACATGATGACAAGTTTCAGTTACTCTGACATATTTTTTTTTTTTTTGTCATTCTGGTATATTCAGGTTTGTAAGATTTCCAACCTAAGTCCCATTCTCTTTTCTTGTCTACAGATTTCTTGAAACTGTTTTTTCAATACATGTATCACCTTGTATGAGAGTTGTGAACAACATCAGATTTGTTTATTACTTTGTATTGTAAGTATTCCACATGGACCCACTGTCCTAACTTTATCCAGGTATCTAAGAATATGCATATTGGATTTTCCCCAAAACTTTGATTGTTTCACCCTAATGTGTAAATATTTTACATATATGGCTTGTTTCCAGTATTTTATTTGTAGTATATATGTTGTTTAAAAAAAAAATGTGATAGCATAAACTTTTTGAAAACATTGTGTGCAATTTGTTTGTGATATATATTGGTATTTAAATGTACATTTGTGACAGAGCAATCCTTTACTCTTTTGATATTTGTACTGCCTTGATATGCCTTACATTCCAACTTGGTATGTTGTAGATGGATGAAATAATTTTGCACTATATATGTTCCAGCTTCATACAGTGTTTTATTAATATTAGCAGTGTAAAGATTCTTGGAAAAAAATGTGATAGCTTAAATTTTATCAAAACATTTTCTGTTATTTGATTGTGATAATTGTTATTTACATGTATATTTGTGCCACAACAATCCCTTGCTATTTTGAGAATTGTATTGCCTCTAATGTGCTTTACACTACAGTTGGTGATGGATAACATTTGTTTAGAATGGTGATGATCTGACTGATGATAGTATGGTATCGATGATACTGATGACTATGTTTTTACAATTGTCCTGGGACAATATGGTGATATCAATCAACTCTTCACTAGAGCTATTTGATGTATTGCCTTGTCAGTGTATATACTGACAGCAATAGATTATGGGATGGCAGTGTGCAGTTCCACAGAATATTATGAGTAAAGATGATAGTAAAGTTTGTTGATAATAATGATCATGTCCTTTTTGGCATGGTGATATGAGTATGATGATGATGGTGGTGGTGGTGATGATGATGATGATGAAGGCCTCTTGCAGAGAGGTTCATGATATGCAATATGCAAATGGTGCTGTAAATTGTATTTACATACAGCGTTTATGTATATTTATATACGAATATACATGAATCTACCACAATATCCATTATGTCTCTTTTGAGGGGATGCCTTGTAACCTTAGTTACAAGGTGCTCAATTTTGTTAACTCTTGCAGTACTAGATACTCTGTACTGTTGTGTTCTACACAATAAAACCATTAAACTATCATCTTGTTTTGTGTTTATTTGTCTGACTTATCGCAGCTTATCAGATGTTGTAGACAGTATCTGATGAAGAATTGCTGGATCTGAGTAAATGTCAGTGGCTTCGGAGGTTATATTTGAGCTTGGTGGTGAAGTTATTTACGTAGGGATAATACACTGTATAGTGGTGGTCCGATTAATTGAAATAATCGAAGATTGGTCGCAATGACTAAACGACCAAGCAATCGATCATGTTTTCTCAAAATCGAACACAAACAATTCTGGAACACTTGTTTGCATTAACAATATTTTTCACAAGGTTGGTTTTGTCTGTTACATTTCATAAACATTACAAGCTCGTTCCAAGTCAGGATTGAATTTATCTTAAAGACTCCAGGAAATTTATGTTCCTAACATACTAGTCCTCCTTTAAAGATGTTAAATTTGCACATGCATTTTGTGGAATTTGCAAAAAGACTCATAAGAACTACATGTTTTTTCTTTGTTTTTTGTGCTGTAACAAACATAACCAGAAAAATTTGATAAATGATGCTGACCAATTATTTTCGATGATTGATCGGTTGTAATGAACCAATCATCAATTATGAGATTTTATCCAATTCCCAACACTAACACTGTATCATGTATAGTATGTGACTTGTCAATGACAAATATATTTATTCCGAGCATCTGTTGTTGGGGTGTGCTAGTGAGTGAGTGAGTGAGTGAGTTTAGTTTTACGCTGCACTCAGCAACATTCCAGCTATATGGTGACGGTCTGTAAATAATCGAGTCTTGACCAGACAATCGAGTGATCAACAGCATGAGCATCGACCTGGGAACCGATGACATGTGTCAACCAAGTTAGCGAGCCTGACTCACCCGATCCCGTTAGTCGCCTCTTACGACAAGCATGGGTTACTGAAGATCAGTATTCTAACCCGGACCTTCACGGGTACTTTTCTAGTGACTGGTATATAAGTAACAAATAGGAGATATTGTTGGGTACAGGCTCACTGTCGTGAACCGTATTACTACACGCTTCCCGATTTTACAATTCACGGACCTCATTGAAGGACAAACGAGCTATATGTTAAACTTCTGGAGTTACGCACACTTAACGCTAAATCGCTTTGTGGAAAGCACTCCTGCTTGGTGTAAGACTAACAGCAACAGACAATTAGGCACGGCAGATTTATTAGGGTCATATTTTATCGATCACAAATTATATTTAATCCATCTCAATGTGCATTTTATATGCACAATCCACCACCATGGACATACGATCTACTGTCGAAGTGTTTGAGTTGAAGGCTGAAGGCGATGGGTTCCGTCTCACGTCATCATATGTACCTAAATGAACGTTGAAGATTTTCCACGTTAGTGATAATACAATTTACATTTTTACTAAACATTTTAAAAAATCACATCTAACATGGAAGTAGTAATGAACAATTGCTTGCTCTATTTTAACATTACACGCACCCTATGGAGAAAATACATCTAAATAACATTACAGGGTAAAATGAATGATTCTGCAATTGTTCCTAAATGCAGAGTATGAAATAAGCCAAAAACCCAGCCAGACATCAGGGCTGGTAACTTCAAAATGTTACCAGCCCCAAATGGATTTAACCCGGCCCAGACAAAAGATATGGTGAATTTACTCAGATGTATCTTAAGAACATTACCAGACCATCGGGCTGGCTAGCTAGCTGTAAATTTAGACCGACCGTCAGAAATCTAGCCCGTCTCGGACGGTCGGACGGGCCTTATTTCATACACTGCTAAATGTGCGGTCAAATCCATTCAAAACAGTTGAGTAGAACGAATTAAAAGCTTTTGGGATTTTCGGATAATTCGAAGCATTTACCTTTAACCTCTACACAACCGTGTTTTATTGTAGATCAACATATTAGCATCTTCCAGAAACCCAAGATCGAATGTTTTGATACATTGTCACAGTCTAAATGCGCTTTTTTGTTGTTTAACGCCGCACTCAGCAATATTCCAGGTATATGGCGGCGGTTTGTAAATAATCGAGTCTGGACCAGACAAACCAGTGGTCAACATCATGAGCATCGATTTATGCAAATGAGATACGATGATGTGAGCTTATATTTGTTTCAGCAGCCTTACAGCTGTATGATGTATGATTTGTAAACAAATCGTGTATGAAGCAGACAATCCAGTGATTGTCACCATACAATTTTCCACACTACCCTGACTGGTAAGTGTCATGCTGGAAGCTATAAACCACAGAATGGCCCAACAAAGAATTTTTGAAGCATCCTGGTACACAATGACTGGTTAACTCAATTTCATAGAGACGCGCAGTTATGTGCACGCGAAACTGAAACACTGATTCAGAAACTTTATAGCACGAGACAGCGCCAGAGAGTGATCGAGGGTGATAACACCACTTGAGTCACATGCGCTACGTACTTTTTTCTCTATTTTAGACATTAACTTTGATTACTTGACTTTTTTGCCGTTTCAGTTTTGATCGGGGGCACACAAAACATGTGATCTGGCTTATTATTGTTCGTTGCTGTTTGCTGGCAATGTGTGGCATATGGCCACGCACTTTTGTTCGTTAAGCACGCTGATTGTCTTGGGCTATTTCAACAGACTATTCCATGACCATTTGATACGTTACGCTACAGTTCTCCCTGTTCTATCTATCTGTCTATAAACTACTTGTAGAACGCTAGGATCTGGTTGAACCACTCAAAAGCGTTGTACTGGGCTAGGAACTGGCAAATGAAAACTTGTTGAGGGTCTTATTGAGGAAACATTGTATACCTTTCGGAAGAAGTAGGTCTTCGGATTTGCTTTGAGCGCTGACAGTTCAAAGTTCAGGCTGAATGGCAGACTGTTCCACAGAGTAGGTCCGGATATATCGAAACATCTGTCTCCAACTGCTCTGGTTCTGTTGGAGGGGACACAGAGAAGCAGTTTATGGTAGGCATACCAGTTATAGACTTATCGTCAACATCATGGACCTTAAAGACATACTTCGTATGATCTCAATGTCCACCTGTTAATATTTACCCACAAACGCTTCATTGTTGATACATTTTCAGGTTTAGAAAGACTTTTAACAAAGAGAATCCTTTTGTGGCTAGTACATAAAGATATAGCTGTTTTGGGAAGTTACTTGTGCGCTGACATGTCTACTTACACCAGCGAATGATAGGGGTGAAAGACTGCCCCCAGATAAGGTATAGTCCGTTTGGCTCAAAAGCGGACCGATGAATTGCAATCTAACTCGAAAACTAATAAACATAAAATACTCAATGAAACGCTGATCATAATTAAAACATCATACCCACTCGGTGAGGTTTTTGCAGAATTTTTGTCCTAAAAATAATAAAGTTGTTTAACAATCTATCATTAAAATATTGACACAGTTCACTGTTTGTTACGAGGGAGGAGTGCAGAGAAAGGGACAGCCAGGTGTTCGAGAACGGATGGAGACGGCACAGCACAGGTTAATGAATAAATAACTTTGTCTGTGAACGTGCTTCTCGAACACCTGGTTGTCCCTTTCTCTGCACTCCTCCCTCGTAACAAACAGTGAACTGTGTCAATATTTTAATGATAGTTTGTTAAGCAACTTTATTATTTTTAGGACAAAAAATCTGCAAAAACTTCACAGAGTGGGTAAGATGTTTTGATTATGATCAGCGTTTCATTGAGTATGTTATGTTTATTAGTTTTCGAGTTAGATTGCAATTCATCGGTCCGCTTTTGAGCCAAACGGACTATAGGTTACCTGATACACACCGCCATAGGAGGAACAAGGTCATCACGACATATGCTCTCAAGGACAGCTGGCATATATGAACTTGCAAGTAGGACAAGGCAGCGATCCACGTCTCTGGTATGTAATAAAGATTGATTACTGTTAATTTGGTGCTATATCTGTTGTGTGTCTCGTGAAAATAGGACAAATATATCACATATAAATAGTGGAGATTGTATTATTATAATGCTTGCTCCTAAAACATGCTAATATAAACGTTAACGTTAGAGATAGGTAGATTAGGATATAGTGCATTAGCTGAACACGTGCTGTCGTTTTTACATGCTGTACAAAGTAAAGAAGTTAGCAGGGGTTTAAAGTGTTGTGGGAAATACGTCTGATTAAAGGTGTTCAACCGTGCAGACAAATCCTATGCAACATATACAGTGTCATTCTTTTCATACTTCTACAAGACACACAGCCACGCATGCATTCACACAACCACACAAACGCACACACACGCATAACCAGACATTTACAGTTGTCTTGCTTGACTATTCTTTAATGGGGCGGTGGGGTAGCCTAGTGGTTAAAGTGTTCGCTCGTCACGCCGAAGACCAGGGCTCGATTCCCCACATGGGTACAATGCGTCAAGCCCTTTTCTGGTGTGCCCGGCCGTGATATTGCTGAAATGTTGCTAAAACGGGCGTAAAACTAAACTCACTCACTCACCTTTCCTTAATTTCTTGGTCTTGCGTCGCTAACTTCGGGACACTTATGAAAATACCGAAATATTTTATTGGCAATTTTGGAATGTACAGGTAACTACCTCTTGGTTGACACACTCTAACAGTTTTTTGCATGTACAATTTCGTGAATCAAGAACAAACATGTTTCACCCAATTTTCAATTCAGTTTGGTTAATCCAAAATGCCGGTGATGCAAATAAAAGACAGCGAAGGATACAGCATGACGATGCGACAGGTCGGGGAGAATCGGATACCTCCGGACTTCCCCGAAGACGTGATCCAAGAAGTGCCCAAATTGAGAATCAGGGACGATGATATTGTGATTGCAAACTGGTTGAGATCAGGTAACGATTAAATTGACAACCCGTGGCAAATCCGTGTTTTATAACTTGTTTTAAAAAGTTTCAAAATGCATTCACATATTTTAATGTATTTTAGGGCTGGCTAAAATGATTGATAATCGGAAACATCGCTGATAGGAAAAATCAATAATGATTATCGATATGAAAATTGTATTATCAATGGTATCGTACAATAACTTTTCTGATAGAAAAATGTTTTAATTATCTCACACAATGTACAAATTTAGGACTCTATTCATGGCCTGTTTCTAAATTATGTTCACGATCGATATTTATCGATAATCGATCGATATTTAGTTAACGATTATCGATCTCTGTGATCTATATCGATAGCCAGTTCTAGTGAATTTACTAATATTTTACAACATAGGTACACACTGGGTGTTTGAAATGATCAGTATGCTACTCAACGGTAATACAGAGACAATTCGTAAGAAAAAAGAGGACCACATGATGGAATATCAGCCAATCAGCTTGCTGGATGCCGTGCCATCTCCGCGAGTTTTAAACACCCACCTTCACTTCCGGTATCTGCCGGAAGACATGAAAACGAAGCGCTGCAAAGTGGTTTACTTGCTGAGAGATCCGCGAGATGCTCTGGTGTCTTTCTACACATTGCAATCGACTCGGCCTGTTGTTGGATATGATGGGAAGTGGAAAAACTGGGCTGCGCTCTGTCTGAAAGGGGAGGGTAAGTTTCTTTCTTCTTTCTGTATTTTGAAATGACCTTATCAAGTAGTGTCGACGGATAGTTTGTTTGTATCACAGGGGCTTGTAACGCATAGGCGCTTGGCTCTGATATGTTTATAAGTATGACCTATATATATATGATATAAGAAAGGTGTGTCAGTAAATCGAAACAAAATGGCGGCTCAGCTTGGTACTTTACAGAGGTCAACTGAGCATAAATTGTGCAGTTTATTCAACGGTCAAAGCGATGGAAGCGTTTGTCAGACCGAAACCAGCCGAGCCGAGCCGGTCCGCCATTTTGTTTCGATTTACTGACACACCTTTCTTATATCTTATATATATAGGTCATACTTATAAACCTATCAGAGTCAAGCGCCTATGTTGTAACGCTAAAAACTGCCATCAAGGTATATACTGTCACTGACGGGGTCTTAGTACTATATATAAAGATTTGTTTAACGTCGCACGTATGTAAGTATTTGAATCTTGACGGGACAATCAAGTGATTGCCATCATAAGCATCGATCTACTCAACTGGGATACTATAACACACATGTCATGTTCGTCGGCTCTTTCAACATTCATTGCTGAAAAGCAATTTTAACCCGGATCTTCAATGGTTGTGGATAGAGTTAGCTGGACAATTATTTGAAGTATGAACCCTTTGCATAATCAAAAGGACTAACAGTATATTGAATGATTCTTACTACCTACAATGCATATGTCAAGGAATCCAATACTGACAATACCAGGTAATTAAAATAATACATCACAATATGCTAGCGCCCCGTTGCACAAAGCGATCTTAGCCTATGACTGTCGTAAGCCTTTGTTAAAGTTAGGGAGTTGCGATCACCTTAGCACTATGATAGCTTTGTGCAACTGGGCCCAATTGCAAGTAATATAGTGATTAATCAAAATGTCATTGAGAAGATATGATGATAATTTAGATAATGTATCAATTACATATAAGCGCTTGGAAGTTGTTCATGTAAAAATCAAATATCCCTTCACTGCTGAGCTTATATTCCAGTGATATGGGGCTCTTGGTTTGATCACGTTCGTGACTGGGAGAGAGTGTTCCAAGAATATCCAAACCTAGATGTGCATTTTTGGTATTATGAAGAAATGAAGAAGGTAAGTATTGCATTGGATATTGATGTTATGCCTAAATGTCTAAAGACTTAACAATGCATTTTACGGAAACATTTTCAAATATCATATAACTCCACAGCCGGTGAGCATTCTGAATACCTGGGGAATGAACGAATGTATGTTGTTTAGTGCAACAGACAGTAAGGCCATAATTTCACGGCACAGTGCATAGAAAGAGTCTTGACAAGGTAAAGTTTATATTCTTCCCTATTGACATAAGTTTGATGTGAAAGTTGAGAGTTTTGAATTGTATATTTTGTACAAGTATACATGATGTCTGTTTTTCGAATTGCTATATGGTTTTTGTAAACATGTAGAACAAGATGTCTGTATTTTTCGAATCAAGCTATACTGCCGTTATGTAATTATGTAAACATAATGGGTCAAGAATAGGAGATGAAGTATCGGCGTGAGGAGTGGACGCTTTTAGGTTCAGTGACGTCATGTGATTTGCACTTTTACGTCGCAGCGATGACTTAACATACCATCATTCACAGCTAAATATCACGGCGGGGTAATCAAACACTAGAAACGAAAGCTCTCTTCACAATGTTTTACATTGTTTCATATATACCCAACTGCGACAGTAAGGTCTATGGCAGAATAGATATCAAACTGGCTGCATCGTTTACTCTCCATCAGCTTCGATGACAGCACGCGGACAACCTATTAAACAAAGGATGCCGCGAATCGAAATAGTGTTACGATATTTTCTTAGTCTAAACCATTCATCACTGACTCGTCACGTGTACATTATATTGAATGGATATTGCAAGATGACGAATCGTCACACCTGTGGCAGAGGTAACTAAGCTGGGACGGAGGAGTGAGCTGGGACGGAAGGAATCGTGTCTTTACTTTCACACGTCATATGAAAGGTTTTGATGAAATATATTTTGGTAATTCCGTTTTGTAGAATCCTCTGGAGGAGTTACGCAAGGTTTCCGTGTTCCTTGGCACCAACTCTTCGGAAGAACTGCTTCAGGCAATTGTGGACAAGTGTCACATAGAGAGGATGAAATCTGACAAATTGCCTTACGAATGGTTGGAGAATGGCGAATGCAAACACTATGAGAAAGGTATTGTGCATGTGACATACGTTGCCCATATTGTTATACCTTGTGTGTACGTGACACCGTGATGCAAATCCGTGAAGTGCAGTGTGAAAGTGACACTTTCGATGCAGTTAGAGAAATCATTGCAATTTATATTTGTATAGACATCATTACAAAATGTAACATTTGTCTCTACTATGACAACATTTGGACAAAATCCCTAATAATCCAAGTATATTATTTTTCCGATGTTTGCGTGTAATTGCAAAAAACGCACACAAAAACATGGAAAAAAGGACATTTCCTTCGGTTTCTAAATTGCAGCAATGTTGTATGATCGGTAACTATGATGTTAATAGTTCTATGACGCCAGACGGCCAAGCACATTGTAATCATTCGATAATTAAGATCACCCTAGCGATACACTGTCTAGTTAGATGGGTACAATGTGTGAAGCCCATTTCTGGTGTCCCCCGCCGTGATGTTGCTGGTATATTGCTAAACGCGGCGTAAAACCAAACTCAGTCAGTCAGTCTAGTTAGATAATGTTCCGGAGCCCTTGTTCATGAAACATTCGTAGCCCTAAGAATTCTTAACTTTGATCGTAGCCAGTGTGTTAAGAATGGGCGTTTAACACCCACCCCCCTCCTCTCAAAATACCTGGATCCGCCCATGGCTATACTATAGGGTCTAACAAACCCTAGTAGAAGGGCTACGAACGTTTCGAGAGTAGCTAGCCTAAGTACTCTATTGCGTGTCTTTAAGGACGACTCATTTGGACTGGGTGACAAGACCTCATAATTAGCTGCCGGTATATCCGAAATCGTTGGACGTTTCTCGTTCTGTTTGCCAAAGAATTGGCTTCGATTCGATTGTTGACGGACATACGCCATGCATCCGGTTGCGGTTGTAAATATGCAGACATATACGCCTGTTTTGTAATGAATTTTGTCCATGTACAGTACTGCGTTTACAACGGACCCTTGAAGATCCGGGTTCAAATTGGTCTTCAGCGAACCATGCTTGTCGTAAAAGGAGACTAACGGGATCGGATGGTCGCTGACTTGGTTCCCACATGTCATCGTATCCCAATTGTGTAGATCGATGCGCATGATGTTGATCACTGGATTTTCTGGTCCAGCCTCGATTATTTACAGACTGGCTCCATATAGCTGGAATATTGCAACAAACAAACAAACAAACTAGAATAAGTGGTCCCTTTAAGTTCGTTATAACCGTTGTTTACCTGTATCAAGGACATCACTTCCTGATTTCAGGTGTGGCCGGGACGTGGAAAGAGATTTTCACAGCTGAACAATATGAAGAGTTCGAGAAGCTCTATCGCCAGAAGATGGCCGGGTCTAAGTTTGAGTCACGATACAGGGGCCCTGTTGAGGTGTTGTAAAGCAGAATCTGTGTACTGCGATATACACAGCATCTGTTGTACATATACATGTCACGGCCTTAGCTTTCTGTTGTCTTGAATACAACCAAACTGTATGCCAGTCCTTCCTGTTGAGTCAAGGAACTGATTAACCTTTTACATTACTGTTTTGCCTAAACATGGAATAATAACGAGTCTTGACTTCAAAGAGTCACATTGTTAAAGTCGTGATACCATCCTTATTCAAGAGACAGCATGTCTACTTTGCAATACACTGCTTGTTAAGCATGTCAGAGTGAAAAACGTTGATTCGGGATACGTATTGACAACCCTTATGCATTAGATTGGGTGTTCAATGGACCTGGTTGAATGTGTGCCATCGCACGAGTTCACATAGAAATAGTTAATGTTATGAAACATTATTGTATGTACTGAACACGGAATGTGCAGTCTAAGTAAACTTAGGCCCAGTATTATTATTGGCGGATCCAGAGAGGGGGGTTGTCAGGGGGTTGGACCCCAACTTTGAAAATGACTTAAGGCCACATTGAAGATTTTTTTGCGTTGGCGGAGCTAATGGGGGGAGGGGGGGTTTCAGGTGCAAAAAAACAAAACAAAACAAAAACAAAACAAAAAAAACCCTCTTCGAAATTCCTGGATCCGCCCATGGTTATACTATAGGGTCTAACAAACCCTAGTAGAAGGTCGCGTCAGCTAACCTTTTGGACTGACCAATCAGAACACAGCTAACGAAATCGCGAAAGTTAACATTTGCACATACCGTTTGAACCTTTGCCTCAAAAACTCGAACGATTCCGAGTGCTGTTTTCCTCACGATCGCTTCCGAGTGATACACATGGAGGACGCAATGAGTAAACAGTCGCAGAAAAAAAGCTTTTGTCAATATTCAAGGATGTCATCTTGCGGAAATATAAGCTAATAGTAACCATGTCATTAGAAACCCCTAAGCGTATATACTGTAGGTCAAATATCTCTGTTTTATGTGGATTTTCGTTTGTTGATAGATCAGTGTCAGCGACCAGGGAAGAAAAAATCTCAAAACCGTTTTGTAAGTCCCGCCTAACCCTAACAAGTAGTCGTTGTCTGATTGGTTAAATCCGTTCGGCCGTCTCGCGTTTGATTGGACGGTCATAGGTCGCTGAAAGGTTAGCTGACGCGACCTTATACTAGGGTTTGTTAGACAGTATAGCAGTGTAACGAATAATATTGAGCCTAAGTTTACTTAGACTGAAGGAATGTGCCAATATTACCCCAGGAAGTGTATAAATTTACATCCTTCTATTGCGTGGACAAAGACACAATATTTAACAATCATTATCCAGATGTGTTTTGTCTTGTCTTTGTGATATATATGGGGAGCGGTGTATGTGTCTTCATGTTAGGTGAGGGGCGGTAGGGTAGCCTAGTGGTTAAAGCGTTCGCTCGCCACGCCGAGATCCTGGTTTGATTCCACACATGGGTACAGTGTGCGAAGCCCATTTCTTGTGTCCCCCGCCGTGATATTGCTGGAATATTGCTAAAAGCGGCGTAAAACGGTTTCACACACTGTACCCATATGGGAAATCGAACCCGGGCGTTTGGCGTGACGAGCGAATGCTTTAACCACTAAGCTATCCCACCACTTAAAATACGTATAAATACTGATGCATATGGCCATATAAGTTCACTTTTGATCATTATTTGTTTCTGTAACATTTAACATGTATACTCATTCTTTTGACAACCTTCACAGCAAAAATAACTTGGTTTCCGGACATCGGAAACCTAACGGAAACAAAATGGAAACTTAAGTTTCAATTAGGTTTCCGGACTGTTTCTCTACATTTCCTTCAAGTTTCCGGAAAGAGGAAACTTACAAATTACCCAGTTTCCAGTATGGCTCCAGTGCGTTTCCGTTACCCAGATTCCAGTATGGCTCCAGTGCGTTTCCGTTACCCAGTTTCCAGTATGGCTCCAGTGCGTTTCCGTTACCCAGTTTCCAGTATGGCTCCAGTGCGTTTCCGTTACCCAGTTTCCAGTAAGGCTCCAGTGCGTTTCCTTTACCCAGTTTCCAGTAAGGCTCCAGTGCGTTTCCGTTACCCAGATTCCTGTATGGTTCCAGTGCGTTTCCGTTACCCAGATTCCTGTGTGGCTCCAGTGAGTTTTCCGTTACGCAGATTCCTATGAGGTTCCATCGGGTTTCCCTTATCCTCTACTTTCAGATGGTTTCATTTATTTACTTAGTTCAATTATGTTTCCCTTTGATTTTCGTTTCTATTAATCACATTAACCATGTTCCATAAGTTTCAGTAAATCAGAATCTGTATGGCTCCATTTGGTTTCAATTATTAGTATTCAGTGATTACCATATGTCCATCTTAAATTATGATTATTCAACTATATTAACTGTAGTTGAAATGAGTGTATTATATATTTGAATGTATTATGTCATATATTTTATTCATAATACATTCAAATATAAAATAAACTCATTTCAACTACATTTCAACACCACATGGACAGTTAAATCAACACCACATGGACATAGAAATAAATAAATACAAAATAAACATATCATGTCAGTCGATTTCTGTTTATTCATCATAAACATAGATCATGTATGTTTCAATGTTACAATTAAACATTGTCACAAAATCCCGTCAGTTGATTCACACTAAAAACACACAAACCACTTGAGAGAGAGAGAGAGAGAGAGAGAGAGAGAGAGAGAGAGAGAGAGAGAGAGAGAGAGAGAGAGAGAGAGAGAGAGAGAGAGAGAGAGAGAGAGAGAAAATAAATATTATAGAGGGGTTGGCATTTTTTTAATATGAGGGACATTAATTTCATTTTAATCTTAGTCTAAGAAACAACAAATTTAGTTGTTTTTACCTAAACAGGGTGATTACAGGAGATAATTAAATGTACATTTAGACATTCCATCCTATCCCTAACTAACATGAATCATATTCTCAATGACCAGGGTGGAAGATCTTTAGGTGGTTGGAAAGCATATTGTTGGATGGTGTCGCAAGTTCTTCATGTTTGCCATTGGAGCGCCAGACACCACTGGCGATGTCAATTCTGGGGTTAGGACTGCAGCCACCTTCTGTGTTCTTTTCTCTGTCCAGTTAATAGTAGCTAGATTCTTCAGGCGCTGTTGGCGTTTCTGGGAGGAAAAATGAAATTCTTGCATTGCGAAAGTTATGTCCAACATTTATTCTTGAGAGCCGCACTTGTTCTAATTATATAATGGCACATTACGGTGATGGGTAATGACATGAGATAAGGAAAGTTATTCTATTACAGGTATATAGCGATGTGATAATATGAAGCACATCATGTCAGTTAAGTGACTCAGGAAGTCTATAAACCGGTACAAATGATATTATATAATCCAGTTTCAGGAACTTACAGATCGGATTCTTTTGTTTCTTTTAGCATCTTTCCTGTGTTTTTCTTCCTTTCCTCGAATCTGCCGACGTCGATCGTCCATCTTGCTCCTCCAGATTATCCAAAAGGTTTCTATTAAGAAAAGCAAATGAGTTAATTTTCATTCGTCCAATAATAGATTATTACAATCCGACAAACATTCATTATTTTGATTATTATCATATTCACCATGTATCAAACCAAGTAATAAGTAATTGTGGTACATTCATTACTGCGAGGGTGTGAGAAGTTTTCTATTAACATGATCGACATGATTATACAGCAATTATGCACTACATAATGGTATGCTATGTCAATTCTACTAATGCTAGATTTACCCAATTCAGAACAAGAAACGAGTTGATGCGATATTAATTTTAGTTTGCATTAATGACGTCTCTTATGTTATAAAACCCAACATATATATTGATTATGATGCCGAGCAATAATAAAACTTGGGGTAACTTATTTTACCTTATAAATAAGTAACTTATAATGGATTTTCAAGGGACTCCACGAACTTTTCCATGATTCTTCTCACAATAGCCGAAAACAAAAAGAGACACACATTTGGAGTAAGAACATGTGTCGATTGGTAATATTTTCCACCTAAATATCATGAACTACTTGTTTCATCTATATCTGTTGCCTTGCTGCATATAACAATTTTTTTAAATATATTTTTATTCCGTCAATAACCTGAAAAGGCGAACACGCCAAGTGGCTTATATAAACGCCGCTCCAGTACACGGTTCCAATATAGCTGGATACATAATTGAAATAGTCCGACAAGAAAAGAATAATACTGAGACAAAATTACACTCAGAAAAATGACTGAACAATAGATATTTGGTTATGGTGTTGGTTGTGCCTAGCAACGAAAAGAGCTGCCGCAGAAAATCAAGTTATATAAATATCAGACTCATCGTACAGGAACACATATATATATTTGTCTTATGGTTATATTTTAACGGAATGTTCAGTTGGTATCAACAATAATGTTGTTTTTAACAGATTTCACACCAAAATGCAATGTCCAAATTAATAACCGTGAGAGAAATCGAAATGCGAGCGCACCGTTACTGTAAGATAAAGGTTCCTACCGAAAACGTTTAATTCGATGCAAACTGACCGCTATGATAAGCAGAACATAATGCATTTCATCTGAAACCTACCTGACAAGGGCGGAGTACTGCTAATTTCTCTGTCCTGGGTTTCCGTTGAGATCGCTCAAGTTCCCGGATCCTTGTTTCCAAAGCTTCGATTGTCAAGTATGTTGCCATGTGTCAAGAAAACTATAGCAGCTATACAGACTGCCATTTCCAGTACCTTACTCTCATAGACTTACTTCAAAACAACCACGAAGTTTTTTCCAATCACGCGCGTGTACGTTTGCACAAAGATGGCGGCATTTCAAACAAAGACTTATGGGTACTCAATTATATTTTTTTCAAATCTATTGTAAACATGCCAATAGTCTGCTCACCCTTCACAAGTTTAGAAAAACACTGATAACTGCAATATGTGTTTATGTTAATTGTTTGTTTTTACAATGTCCGTCACATCTCGCGGGGCCTCATTCATTCCAAATCAAGCGTTTCCGGTTTCGGGAAAACAATTTTTGTACGTGGTCTGACTACCAGGTGGGCAGCACCTGCTACCTCGACCGTGATGGACCCAGGGACTGGGCAGCTGTCCACCTTGGCAGAATTTCTCAGCCTAAACAATGAAACAATAAGAATGGTGGATGTATTTCCTGTAATAAAGTACTCCAGCAGTGTAAGCTTTCTTTCAGATTTTTCGATGCGTTGATCGTATATGACCGATCCAATTGGATCCTATTTCTGTGTTTTTTTACCTCGATATTTAATCATATCAAGAAACAATGTGATGTGCCCTAAGATTTTGTAGGCAATTAAAATTGCATGCAATACAACGATGACTACTCCCCTTGCTGTAACCGTGTTTGGTGAAATAAACCCACACCCGTTTATTTGTCATCATTCACTTGATGGTCATTTAGTGAATTTATAACAGGTATAATTAGTGGTAACATCACTCAGATTACACGACAAAGATTCCCATTTAGCATTTCTCACGTCTACACTAAATATTCAACGTTATAAATTACGGTCTTATGTACTACATGTTATGTAATATATGCATGGAGGTGTAGCAAAAGGAATTATCAGCTGAGTTAAAAAAAAAAACACAGATGAAAGGATTAACCGATAACACGCTAATTGATTTATTACTTTTATCTTGCACGACGTCTTTGTCAAAAGGGCCCGTCAAAAGGTAGGGTTTATGTTTGTAGAGTTACTAACGTATACTGAAGAGGTTTAGTACCGTGAAGTAGACATTTGTGATGTTTGTAACAACAATAAGGCACACAGGGATTGTCAGGTTGAACGCATTTGGAGAACAATGGATGACAGGCATGCAGGTAACACTAAATTCCCAAGTTGAAAACAAAATAAATTGTACAACGAAGTGATATTCGTAGAAAATACCAGATTTTAAAGAATATTTTACCTATATTATGTCTATTTATGTCTATTATGTCACCTATTTCGCTAGGCAGTTCAGAAAGTTAATCCCTTAAAACAACATGCACCGTCAGCCCTCCAATATCAAAGGATTTTCACTGTAATAACAAAGCTCTATTTCCAAGTAAGACATCACCGAATATACCCACATTCTGTCGTGTAAACACAGCGACCTTCCTTCGAGGATTAACCGACACTATTTGATTTTTTTTAAAGAATTGTGGACATTATGTAAAAACTTGTCAGGTGTATTATCTTTGGTGTCCAATGAAACCCAGTCACGTGACATGGAACAGTTTTTTGGGCAGCTGCCGATGAATGGCATATCGTTCCATTATGTGGATACTGATGGATACTTTTCTCGAACAAGGTAATAGCCCATTAGTTTTGTTATACCGTTAATTGGTTTTAAGTTTGATATCTGTATTTTGTTTTCATTTTTCTTGTAGCATTCAACAAAATTATTCCACAAACAACATGTACTAAGTCACACTTAGGGCAAATGTGTGTGAAATATGATTCCCTTACATTTTAGGTACTCTATGACATATCTAGAAAGCCATTTTAGAAATTTATGAGGTTCCAAAGTGCTTAAAATATGATAATGGATCAATAATGATAATGCTATAATTAAAAGGCAAAAAAAACCGTTCATTGACTTCATTTTCTCTCAATCCTAACATTTTTCACCACTGGCAGATGAAGTTAAACTTAAATATATTTTATGTCTATAAGTCTACTGTATAATTTGTTGTTGCCTGTATTATGTTCTTTATTGAACATTTACGAAACTATTGTCCTTTTTACTACAGCTATGTGTAATGTGCATAACCACTCCCAGTTAGTTGTATTAGTATGTATCACTTTGAGAAAAAATTACAAACGGAAAGCCGTAACCGAAACCTAGTGGAACCCTACCCGGCGTTCTTCAATAATTGAGGCATCTGTGAGTGTACCTAACAAAACGTAAAGGAGACAAAGTAGGTTTAACTGCTCCTGAAATTAATCTTTCATGTGACAGTATCTTTTATTTGAATTCTGGTGTACAGAAACACTGAGATCACTAAACTGAAACTTATATACCTGGAATACATAGACAGTTTAGCGTAGGTTAATGTAGGTTTCTGAATATATACTGTATATACTGGTATATATGGAGTAATTTCCTCTACGTTTGTTTCATTCACGTTCCCATCAATGATGGTTTCCAGCTGCTTTATGCAATGGAAACTACCAATGATACTTTCCTGTAAATTTCCATTTCTGGAACTAACTTTGTTGATTTCCGGTAGTTTCCAGTCGCTGAAACTAACCTCGAAAATTTAAATTTGTAAATGTGTGCATTATATAAAAAACAAACTTATATACTTACCTGTCTGCGAAGGACAGTAAAATAACTAGTACATCACAAATGTACACTAAAAACTAGCATATAACCATAAACACTTTAACAGTACAGTATTTAAATGGGCTATTGCTTTTGCTCCCTGCATGGACCCTAGCTGGATTCTGTATATAGAAATTATTTTGCAAGTGTAACAGTAAATAAAAATAGTCCCCCCATTGGAACAGCGCAAAGCTAAGTTTGCCATTTCATCTAAGCTGAAACCAATAGACTTGTCAGTTTCCGGGTACAGAAACCTAGCTGAAACCTACATTACCCAGTATCCAATAGGTTTCCGCAACAACGGAAACTAATTCATTTTTCCGTGAATGTTTCAGCGACCTGAAACTTAATGGAAACTCAGTTGTAGAAACCTGACGGAAACCTAGATTTGTTAGTTTCAGTTTTGTAAACTATGCGGAAACTAGCATTGTCTGTTTCCGGATACTGAAACCTAGCGGAAACCTACATTACCCAGTATCCTTTAGGTTTCCGCAAGAATGGAAACTAAGTTATTTTTGCTGTGCTTGTTTTTACTTACATGTATCGTGACACGGTAATCCCATCTGACCAGTCCGCCACACAGTACCCGTGAAGATCCGGGTTAGAATATAGATCTTCAGTAACCCATGTTTGTCGTAAGAGGCGACTAACGGGATCGGGTGGTCAGGCTCGCTGACTTGGTTGACACATGTCCTCGTATCCCAATTGTGTAGATCGAGGCTTCTGCTGTTGATCACTGGATTTTCTGGTCCAGACTCGATTATTTACAGAATGCGGCCATATAGCTGGAATATTGTTCAGTGCGGCGTAAACCTAAACTCACTCACTCAGCCATACAGACCGTTTCTAGATTTATTCATTTTACTTGTGACGCAGTTCTGTTTCTTTTAAACCATCATGTCACAACTAATCCGCGATTTTTTTTAGCCTCGTAGTCAAACTGGTATACGGTGTGTGTACAGATCGTCCAAGTCATAAAGTGTCCAGCTAATTCATGGTAAACCCTCCCCCCTGGGAATACACATCTGTCTGCACTACTTTTTAGGCCTTGATCAGTTACATGATTAGATACCTTAAAACAGATGGTTATGGGCCAAAATATAGCTCAAATCAGGACATGCTTCAAGTCGGTTGAATGCAGGTTAAAAACGAACTTTATGGATGCCAATTTTTATGATCTGAGGAGTGAGTTGAGGTGAAATTGGGTTTAACGTCGTGCTGGGGGAATATTTCGCTCATATGACGACGTGCATGCGTGTGTATGTGTATGTGCGGCTGCTTGTACTAGCCCAGACTTAAGCTGGTTTTATAGTGCTAGCCCACTGAGATACCATGCCGCAGTGAAGCATGAATACCCCACTCAGACACATTATACTGACTCCGAGCCCACCAGTCCTTGTTGTACCCATTAATGCCGAGCGCCAGGCAGGGACCAACAAGTACCATATTTTAACGTCTTTTGGTATGACGCGGTCGGGGATCGAACCCGCGACCTTCCGTTCTCTGGGCGGACGTTGTAACCACTACACCACGGAGGCGGTCGATCTGAGGAGTGAATCCGATGATAAAGAACATATTCCGAAACGTTTTCCTCATATCACAGAAGACGTAATCTATAAAGTTCTTGATGTGTATCAAAATGCCGTTCAAATCCTTGAATAAAGGTATTCAGTGTAGCCACACCAGTTCATAGTCACCCTCAGCCACACTCTGAACTGTCATCATTCTATGGGTAAGGGTGAAGCGTGATGTCATCTGTGGCGTTTCTTTAACGGTAAGGCAGATTGGGTAGCTTCACCGCTAAACTAATATTTGTATAGCGTCAATATCCAGCTCAGCTGCTCAAGGGCGCTTTTGTTTTCCCCTCGAATATTTGATGTCGTATTATCAATCTCAACTCCCGGGGGATCATACAACTTGTGCAGCCAATAGGCGCACCAAGGTAGAGTGGCTTTCCCATCTTTACGAGGTACCCATTCACAGCTGGGTGGATTGGGACACATAGCCACAGTACTTTGTCCAAGTTTACTGCACGTTGCTGTATCCGCAACTAGGTTTTTACACGTATCCATGTGGCCAGCTTATGGTCATTTACCAACAGATTCGTGGGTTCTTTTAAGTGCACACGGTTGTGTACTGTACACTAGGGGTTGTGACAACACTGAAAGAGTCTGCACACAAAGTTGACTCCAAGGTTTTTACACCCTGTCACATGTGGGCTCGATCCCGGCACCTTAACCTCGCTGGATCACTAGCCTGGCGCCTCAGCTCGTCCACTGCGTCCTTCACTCCGTCCGCTTCTGAGTTCGGTGGCATGATGATGAGTTAAGCTCTTATGGCAAGGCTTTATAATGCCAAACATCGATTGGAAGAGGATGTCCACATGAAGGTCCTTACGCCATAGGAACACAACTGCTGAGACTAAGCATGACCAGAAACGTTAAGATCTTGGTCCTCAGCAAGCCATGCTTCTCGTAACGGTGTTCATGCTCGCTGATTTGGCTGACACATGATTTTGTATCCCAGTTGCGTACATCGATGCTTATGCTGTTGATCACTGGATTCACTGGTCCAGACTCGATTATTTACGGACCACCGCTGGAATATTGCTGAGTGAGGCGTAAATATTTACAGTTAACAGATACAATAAACAAACAAACTTTCTCATACTGATAAATTACATAATCAGGCTTCAGTGTTGAAAGGCCTGAACTGAACCTCCTCTGAAGGATGTATCGATCCACGGGTTTGGCGATATTTAGGAATTTGACCAGTTGCATGTAGCCGTGAGGAAGGTGGAGTTTGAATTGCATCAGAGAAAATGGTAACATCAGCATCAACTGAGGAATAAACACAAGGATGCCAACTATATTACGACTCTTGAATACCATCTAGAGGTAGAGGACACTCACGGATGTTTACCTGCCACACAAAGGTACACACATAATATACCAGTAAAAATAATAATGTAACGTAGTGTAATGTTATGTAACGTAATGAATGTAGGTACTGGTACACATATATAATGTATTAGCACCTGTAATAATGTAACGTAATGTAATGTTATGTAACGTAATGTAATATAGGTACTGGTACATATATATACATTGTAATAGTACCTATAATAATGTAACGTAATGTATTATTATGTAACGTAATGTAATGTAGGTACTAGTACACATATATAATGTACCAGTACCTGTAATAATGTAACGTAATGTAATGTAATGTTATGTAACGTAATGTAATGTAGGTACTGGTACACATATATAATGTACCAGTACCTATAATCATGTAACGTAATGTAACATCACGCCACGTCACGTTCTGGTATACGAGCATTTAAATTACGGCATACAGCGGAGCCAGCGACTACCCTCGTCGCAATAAGACTATTGGGTTAACGCTGTTCTTTATTGTAATTTTGGCTTAGGTTTGTTATTATTTTAGACCAACATCTTAATTGCAGGTATCACAAACAATATAGCAAACTGCTGTGTCCAATGAACTCAAACAATCAGAGAAACAATTGTGAATAATATAGTGGTGCCATACGGACACGTCTATATACAGTCTCAGTTACATCTTGATGAGTGTGCACAATCGCAGTCAGTGCTGACCTCAATGTCGTTATTATTAATATGTTATAACGGGCATTTCATATTGCCTGAGATATGACCTAGATCACAGTCTGAGCTATAAATAAACTCCAAAGTCGTCACATGTCTTCCCAAACTGTCGTGTATGATGCGATATAGACTTGCACAAGTCTCTAAGGTAATAATTAATAGTTTATATGATAATTGAAAAAAATATAAATATTCCTCTAACAGACTGGCGTCCTTACGGTCCGCTGATCTAGACTTGCCTCTTTAAAGTGTAGTGCTATAGGTTAGTGCTATACATCCGTGACCCTAGCAGTCAGTAGAGCCTTGGAGCAAGGCAAGCTGAAACCCTACTGCCACAACATGGCGGAGAGGATAGTGACGGACAAGAGCGGCAACCCCCTTACGATGCTGGATGTCGACGGGGTATGGTATCCGGACGCCCTCTCTGCAGAGACGCTGAGAAATATCCCCAACGTTATCCTCAGGGACGACGACATACTTCTCTACGGATACCCCAGGTCAGGTACGTTGATAAGCATTGTGAGAGGCTCAGGCCATAACATTCAACTGGGACGCTGTTCGTGCTGTTGTGAGACTAACATATATGATAAATATATTCGTAGCGTGAAGGTACATAATGACGTTTTAAGTCTGTCCGGCTGCGTGCCGACCCCTGTACCTCGTAATGTAATGTGTTCTATATCTAGACACCCGTGCATTAATTAAGCACCACCCTATTTTGAAAATAAGGTGTGATGCTACAGAAAAATTAGGGTATGGCCATCAATTTAATCAACCTGTAGCTAAAGAAGCTTTATCCACCGACAGTTTTACAAATACCATAACCTTTTCTATTCTTTATGAAAGAATATGTTGATGAACATGTGATGGGACTGAATTTGTACCCCAAATAACTATTCATCTCCTGCTCAAACTACACAATTAAATTAAGTTTTAACTAAAAATAACAATTCTGTATATACCAAGATGACATTTACACATCAAGTAAGCTTTAATTATGCATAAACAGGAAGAACCCGAATGTCAAAGATTCAGACCTTTTCCCAACAATTCAGATTGCTAATTGAATAAAACCCTGAAAAATGGCCACAGTAATAAGATATTGGAATAATTTTTTTATGATTTGGAGTTTATTGTAATGAATAAACACTTCTCCTTGCCGGATACTGATAATGACAGCTAAAATCTGTTTGTTTTGTTTGTAAAGCAACTTTTACTGCATTTTAAAATTTGCCTTTTTTTAGTCTGACTGTAACCTTTCCTTTACAAACTTTCATCCATTCACAATAAATACCGAATTTATAGGCCACACAACAATCAACACCTGTTTTAAATATAGGCAATTATCCTAATTAAAGTACATGGTAATTTCAATGATGTTTTCGTTTTTGAAATGTTAAATGCTTGCTTTATCAAATTATAAAGGTTATTTTTTGGAAAGAGTTTAGAATTTCATTTCAGACAAAATTAATTGGTAAAAATACAGGGTGGTGCTTTTTTTATGCACAGATGTATATTACTAGTTGTACGTATAACTGGCAAAGGTTGTACAGATGCGTGGCATCTAATGTAATTTTATAGTTTCTTCCAAACGCACTGTGGGGTTTTGGGCTTTGTTTCCCGTGTAAACTCTACACAGACACTTTTTAAGTCGGTTAAAAAAAATTCATCTGCGTACCGAGTAGGGAATACACTTTATGCACTAAATTTCTGGCGCATTAAATACATAATTTGGACGTAATCCGCAAGAGATCGAGGGGCGGTGGGGTAGAATAGTGGTTAATGCGTTCGCTCGTAAACAAATTGGCATTATCTAAATTTGAAAATTTACAATTACCTACTGATAATTTTTAAAGGTGACTGTTCTGTTAAATAATTGTTTTATAAAAGTTGAATTTAGTATTTTTTTAAACCTTCTTGCACAGTGGGGTAGCCTAGTGGTTAAAACGTTTGCTCATCACACCGAAGACCCGGGTTCGATCCCACACATGGGCACAATGTGTGAAACCCATTTCTGGTGTCCCCACCGTGATATTGCTGGAATGTTGCTAAAGGCGGTGTAAAACTAAACTCACTCACCCACTCACTCACTGAAAGAGATTGAACAGAAGGAGGGAAGGAGAGAATGAGAGAGGGAGTGTGTGAGTGTTCCCAATCACAATAATATAAAGGTATTTGACATATATACAAGGTAATCTCGAGAAACATGGTTATCCACGATTCAGTAATTATAAGATGTAACAGTAGGATATAGCTATGGTTGACAATACATTTTCTAAAGCGATTGTTCTACGCTGGCGACGCCAACTTCGTCCTCGACAAAGCAACGGAATCCTGTAACCATAACGTTTGTGTCTATATGGTTTAAACGTATTTATTCGAGAAACGAATGGATTGGCAAACAAGCTACAAGCTTATATTAATGCCGCTCCAATACAATTTACAAAGGTAAATAAACCACAAAATTATCATTCAGGATGCTAGTAATCCCATGACAAACCACAAGGTTAATGTACAGTCAGATGATAATTCATATTTCAACAGCAATTTCATTATTACAACCGATATATATAGCCCAGCGGATAAGTGATCAAATTGTGCACTTCGTGTTACAAGCATGAAATTTGGCATGATTGTAGCTTATACCATTCTTATTACATAAAGATCGAGAGGCCTTGCTGATTTTTTATATTTTTCATATTTTGGGGGAAAAAAGTGAAAAATGATAATTCTTTCTATTTTTTTCATCATAACTTTTTCTAATATTCTCCTATTCTCAAACATCATATATCAAATTGTAGAAAATTCATAGCTGATCATTGTCCATATATACATGTCTTGTCTATCTTTAATGGTTAGGTCTATGGAAGTCAATTTATATCATGACAAACAGAAAAAGGGAAAATTGACGGACATTTTTCAAAATGGCCACCATATAGACTACAAATAAGTATGAGATCATCCCATGATCTAACAATTTTTTATCATTTCTTTGCAAAATCAAAACGAAAAGCCTCGTAGATTTTGGCCATTTTTCATTTTTGGGAAAATATGGGAGAAAAATGAATGAGAGATTTACAGTTTTCATTGAAAAGTTATGAAGAATGATTTTTTATGATAAATAGAATCTCACCCTCGTGTCTACTGATATTAATTATATCAACACTTGTTGATAAAGGTAAAAATAAAATTTGTACCTTTATCAAATCGTGTTGATATGATTGATATAAGTGGACACTTGGGTGAGATTCTCTATGTATTATGTATGAGTTTGGTGCCTATGGATCACCTATAAAAAAACATATCAAAATCAACGCAAACATGTTTGATTTCAACATCAATGTCAAAGTAGCTATATTCAACAATCTGTGGCAGGTTACTCAATTATGTCTTGAGTGGAATGGTACCTAGCTTGACTGAATTAGAAAATCGTCTCCTCCACATTTGCACAGTGCAGTGCACTTTAGAGCTGCTTTTCCGCATTTGGACCTGTTTGAACAGTTTTTACACAGTATTTATTGTTATTAGCATATTATAGCAGGATATTTGTATAGCAAAAGTTCTTTCTTGTTGTCATCACACCTCATAAAACTTGTCAGTTCTGAGGAACACATGAATTGGCTTCCACTCGTCGTCCTTTTGCACTTCCTCTTTTTGTTCTTGCACTGGATTTTACGTTGCGTGTTGATATTTGTCCCAAACGACACACACTCTCTGATTGGAGTTCAGAGGAGTATGCAAGTATTTCAAGAACACATTATAAAATATCCATCCAATGTTATTTGAGCTGCGTTTTTAGCTTGTTTATTACTGCGACTCCATCAAGGATTGATACGTCAACATCTGGTTTTGAGTCAGTTTGTGGTGAAATGTCTTCAAAGCAATTGAGAAGAACTGATTTTGTGCATGGACGTAGAGAACCTTGATGAGATCTAGATGGTACGCAAGAGTGATATTCATGTCTGAAAAACTCATTCAGGTTTCCATCCCTTGACTCGTCTGTATATATTTTGTCTTTATGGAAGAAATTTTGCATTCATACTGTTGACACAAATGTGGTTGTGTTGGCCATGGCTGCAACAAGCGTTTTCAATCCCTACCAATGTTTCACAGCTTCACAGGAAGTGACAGTGTGTCATCCTTTGGTAGAATAGGAAAGCAGGTCTTGGAATGGATGGAACGCGTTTACTGAAATTACAGACACCTTTATTTCCCTCGCTCGTCCACCACTTGAAATCACTAATGCACAGATTCATCAGCTTGAGAGATTTGTTGTGCTGCTGACAGAGCAAGCAACCACATGAAAGTGATTGAAGCAAGAAAGCATTTGTTCCCCACGAAGGGGAGAACATTGGACAATATACCCCCAACAGAATCAGCTTTGATCCAACATATAGAGAGCTGTATATCAGGGGGCTTATGTTTGGGGGCAATCCCTGATGAAATCACAGGAGTTACCAAGCCCTCTGGATAGGGGCTGGCAATAACTTTCTCAGGGAGAGCTTGTACCTCTATTTTCAAGTCTTTTGAAGGCATCAAAGAGCTGCCAGGAATTGCTGAAATGCATTGTGGGCGAGCGGGGGCATGGTGGGCGAGCTGTCTTAGACACCAGGCTAGTGATCCAGCGAGCTTGCCGGGATCGAGCCCACCTGTAACAGCTGTAAAAACCTTGGAGTCAGCTTTCTGTGCAGACTCTTTAAGTGTTGTCACAACCCCTAATGTACAGTACACAACCCGGTGCACTTAAAAGAACCCATGAATCTGTTGGTAAATGACAAGATGTCGGCCACATAAATACGTGCATACCTTGCTGCGGGTATAGCAACGTGCAGTAAACCTGTACGAGGTGCTGTGACTATGTGTCCCAGTCCACCAAGCTGTGAATGGGTACCTCGTAAGGATAGGGAAGCTGCAATAACTTGGTGCGCCGAGTGGCTGCAAGAGTTGTATGTTGCCCCGGGAGTTGAGATTGATAATACAATGTGCCGTTGAGATTGACATCCAATGATCAAGGGGGAAAAAACCAAGCGCCTTGAGCATGTATCAGTTCGTGGACATGTACGTTATATAAATATCCTATAATATAATAATAATAATAAATACTGTGTAAAAAAATGTTCAAACCGGTCCAAATGCGTAAAAGCAGCTCTAAAGTGCACTGCACTGTGCAAATGTGGAGGAGACGATTTTCTAATTCAGTCAAGTTAGGTACAAGCTAAAACCCGCAGCTCAAATAACATTGGATGGATATTTTATAATGTGTTCTTGAAATACTTGCCTACTCCTCTGAACTCCAATCAGAGAGTGTGTGTCGTTTGGGACAAATATCAACACGCAACGTAAAATCCAGTGCAAGAACAAAAAGAGGAAGTGCAAAAGGACGACGAGTGGAAGCCAATTCATGTGTTCCTCAGAACTGACAAGTTTTATGAGGTGTGATGCCAACAAGAAAGAACTTTTTGCTATACAAATATCCTGCTATAATATGCTAATAATAATAAATACTGTGTAAAAACTGTTCAAACAGGTCCAAATGCGGAAAAGCAGCTCTAAAGTGCACTGCACTGTGCAAATGTGGAGGAGACGATTTTCTAATTCAGTCAAGCTAGGTACCATTCCACTCGAGACATAATTGAGTAACCTGCCACAGATTGTTGAAATAGCTACTTTGGCATTGATGTTGAAATCAAACATGTTTGCGTTGATTTTGATATGTTTTTTATAGGTGATCCATAGGCAACCAACCTCATACATTATACATGTAAGTAAATCTTCTGATATACTCATGCCAATAATGGTTGTCACCCCCTTCAATTGTTTTAATTGGAGAGGGGGTGTGGGCTGGGGGTGTGAGGTGTGTGTGGGGTTGGGGTGGGGAGTGACAACCATTATTGGCATGAGTATATATTCCTTCAAAAGCTTTCATCTGTTCTCGCAATATTCTTGATACATAATTTATTAGGATTTGGAAATCTAAGACTGACTTAAGGTAAAATATGTTGAAAAATTCCAAAAACACCCTCCCCCCAATTTTTTTGGTAATATTGCCAAAATCTGCGAGGCTTTTGTTTTGAATTTCCAAAGAAATGATAAAAAAATGTTAGATCATGGGATGATCTCATACTTATTTTACTGTTGTAGTCGATATGGCTGCCATTTTGAAAAATGTCCGTCAATTTTCCCTTTTTCGGGTTGTCATGATATAAATTAACTTCCATAGACCTAACCATTAAAGATAGACAAGACATGTATATATGGAAAATAATCAGCTATGAATTTTCTACAATTTGATATATGATGATTGAGAATAGGAGAATATTAGAAAAAGTTATGATGAAAATAGTAGAAACAAATATCATTTTTCACTTTTTTCCCCCAAAATATGAAAAATATATAAAATCTGCAAGGCCTCTCGGTCTTTATTTAATAAGAATGGTATAAGCTACCATCATGCCAAATTTAATGTTTGTAACACAAAGTGCACAATTCAGTGAAAAACTGCACTTATCCGCTGGGCTAATACTGGACAAAATAAGTTAGGGATATTGGTATTTTTATCATTGATATTTTATCAGTATGTGAATGAACAAATAGATCATTATTCATAATTTCAAAATTTACATATATCCCTAACTATTTTTGTCCAGTATATGTCTTAAAGTTAACAATTCTTCAACCATATTTGGTACCAAATCTACCAGAAGCAGTGATGAAGAGGTAAACAGATTTTAAGATAGCTAGGTTATCGAGATCAGAAATTTCACTATTTTCATATAGAATTGTGTTTAAGTTGTGTCCATATTCATTGTGTGTTACAATGATCCAGTACAATCAATCCAAGAAAATGGAGACATGCTACCCTTCTGTTGCAGGTCACCACTGGGTGTTTGAGATCGTCAACATGCTGTTGTCTGGTAGCGCCGACAATGTTCCCTTCACCCTGGAGAGTGGTGTCCTGGAAGTCGTACCCGACGCAGCCCTCCAGAGTCTACCCTCCCCTAGAATACTCACAAGCCACGTCCAGCGTCAGTTCATGCCCAAAGACCTGAATCAGCGGACCGTGAAGACGGTGTACATCATCCGTGACCCCAAGGATGTAGCGGTGTCCTGGTTCCACTACTACACATCCTTTCCCAACAATACATATCAGGGATCCTGGGATGACTGGATACATCTGTTCCTGAGTGAGCAATGTGGGTAATTGACTAACAATTTATCAATGTCATTTGATGAAGGAAAACCAAGTTCAATGGATAGTCAACTTCTTTATTGCAATGAGTGCGACGTTTTGGTGTAACACTAGGGCTGCGCAATATAACCCGTATACCGGTATTTACCGGTTCGGGCATGAAAACGATACGTATTGCGATACGCTGATCAAAAAACGGTATTTTGACATGCATTCGGAAAAACTTCGTGACACTCGTAAATCTTCGGATATTTCCGTTTTATAAATTATTCCTTTCCTTGTTTCATTTGTGCCAAACATTATATACATTTTCATTTTGTCATGATTAAAAGTTGCTATTAAAGCTTAATCAAGCCTAGTGATTTTGTTGTGGTTTCGCTTTATAAATCAAGCATTAACTCGATTATAAGTAGTTTTTTGTTAAAAAAACCCTTCTTGCAATATATTGCAATACATATTGCAATATATGCTTTCGCATCGCAATATGAAAATTCTCTGCAATACCCACCCCTAACACCGTTATCAAGCAAGTGATACAAAGAGTTGCAACAAGGAGAGTATATACATAGCTGCATGGTGTGTATATACAATTGACAAAGTTGATGTACATTGGATTGCTAATTAGTGATTTGAGCAGAGTAGGTTGATGTACAGAGTGATTGGTTGTGATGAGAGGTGAGTTTATACAATGGTGAGTTTGATGTACAATGTGATGATAATTAGTAAGTAGGTTGAAGTACATTGTGATTGGTTGTGATTACAATTCACAAATGTAAGCGTGGAAGCCAGATGGATAAGGGAGGTATGGGTGGATAACTTGCGGTTGTCTTTGATTAGGTGGTGATATCCCGAGGAGATGAAATATGCAGCTATGTATATATTCTCCTTGTTTCAACTCTTTGTATCACTTGCTATATAGGGGCGGTGGGGTAGCCTAGTGGTTAAAGCGTTGGCTCGTCACGCCGAAGACCCTGGTTCGAATCCCCACATGGGTACAATGTGTGAAGCCCATTTCTGGTGTCCCCCGCCGTGATGTTGCTGGGATATTGCTAAAAGCGGCGTAAAACCAAACTCAGTCAGACTTGCTATATAACAGTGTCAGTACCAACACCGAAACGTCGCACTCATTGCAATAAGAAGTTGACTATCCATAAAACTTGGTTTTCCTTCATCTTTACAACTTCTAAAATGCCGATCAAAGACCAAAAATGAGTTTGAGTTAGACAGATGGATTTACTTAACTCCTCGGTTTATGCCATTGTGTGAGTCCACGGAGTCTCTGCGTATGTCATCTATTCAATATTCGTTAAATCCATTTTTAACTTTTTGCTTCACATTACAGTTATGTGGAGTACGTGGTTTGATCACATTCGCTCATTTGAAAAAGAATATGAATCAAAGGATCCACGCCTTCTGCACATTGTGTTTTATGAAGATCTTAAAAAGGTATTTTCAAATTTCATACCATGCACCTATGCGGTGTGCTTCAGGGGTCCTTGACATTTCAACTGGGGGAAGTAGGTAGTTTCACAAATTCCATTGTGACTTGACAGTATCCAGACGTTCATGTACAATGTGGCGCCCAGAAATGAACCCGAATCTTTGTCAGATCATAAGAGTTGGTCATGGTCATCATGCTGGAAGGCACGTATTGTCACTGTCGCGACTTGATGTGATTACACAATTGTTTGATATTGCAAGAAGTAAGAACATCATGAATCTTTCTTATTACTAGAGGACGGTATGTTCAATTGGTTCAGTAGGTAGGTTCTAATTGTGTGATTCAATTGTGAATAGTATCTGTGAATCACCAAGATTAAATGATCTGATTCTGTAAATTGTAAAGATGCATCACTTTTCTGTTATTTGGCATCCATTGTCTCATACGACCATGTGTTGCTGGTCCATATTCTTAACCTGAATCTCCATAACTCTAGATCTGTTGTTTGTATAAGGGGCTTGTCGTCGAAGGCGCCGCAGTTCGCTGAGCCGAGTTGCGTCCCTTGAGCACGCCAGAAACCTAGGACATGGATACAAATCCTGGTTCCAGCCCTTCATATTTCTAGGATTGTCAGCACAACTCCCATGTTCGAATTTTTCACCACCAAAGTAATAAATACCCGATGGGCTTTCGTCCTGAACTTCCTGAATACTCTGAACACTCTTCAAACTTCACATACTCACTCACTAAATTCCCACCCACCTAAAACCCACTCACTCTGGTATAAGAGATCATGAAATATGTATTGTTATTTGTTTCAGGATCCACTCGAAGAGGTACGAAAACTGGCAACATTCCTTGATACTCGCGTTACGGAAGATTTCATAGATAAAGTTGTATATAAGTCTGCATTCAGTACAATGAAGAGTCAGAAGGATAAGATAGGAGACAAATGGAATGCAAGTCTGGGCCAATATAGAAAGGTTTGTAATTCGGACAAGAAGGAAAAACACACAAACGATTAATTGTATTTGCATACGCAAAAGCGCTTGATTTCTTATTTAAACAGAGGTTTCGAAATCAAGTAGCATAAACCATTAATTGTAAATCGTTTAATTTGGATAATTAATTAATATATTAAGTAAAATGCATACATTCATAAAAGACACAATTAAGGGCCATACCCATGCTCGTATACACGATAAAAATGATAATTACTCACCACATTGTGTAATAACATCTTTGCTGCCGGAACTATTTGCACTCGGTCACATGACCAAAGTAACGTGATTAAAACAAAATGTCGGCTGTCATTCACAACACATCTCGAAGTCGCGATAGTTAACTGTTCTTTGCTCGGTTGAGTGTAATAGCATTTATATAAGAAAATAATATGTTGATTGAAGGCATTTGGTTACTTTTTCATACCCCATTATTGTTTGAAGAAAGAAGAACTTAAATAGACTAATGTTGACAATCATAAATGAAATGTATTCATACGCGTGAACTATGTTATGACGGCGTAATGTACTCGTTTTGTAAGTTGAATTTTGAGACGTAATTTTGCTAATGTTGGGTGCGTAATAAACAAAATACTAAACGATGTCCCGTGTAATAGATACCAAACCATTCACTCGTTTCATAAATTTGGTATTACACGGGACATCGTCTAGTATTCTCCATATCTCTATCATATTGGTCTATCCTTTAACACAGAGCTAACATGCCGGGGGATACATGGAGTACAGTATAAACCAAATACATTATTAACCCATCGCATGATAAGACGACGGTGAAGGTAATCGGACCAGGAAAACCTGGGCCAACGAAAACAGGTTTCACTTCCACTGTCTCATGATGACACTTCTCCATGCAGGTACGGTGGGAGACTGGAAAAACATGTTTACGCCAGGACAGAAGGCAACGTTTGATGACGTCTACCGGAAGAGAATGCAAGATTCTAGATTCCTACACCGTTATGAAAGTTCCTGACTTTGTACTCGGGAAACCCCGGACGATACCGTACAGTATTGACGTGTACACTTTTGTGCCAGTGATCAAAATAAAAGCGATAAAACCCTTTCAAATTATGAGAATTCTTTGTCAAAAGCAGAATGGGTTGTGCAATTCCGTTTGATAGACAACATACTCTGCAATATTCAAGCCATATAGCGGCGGGCTGTAAATAATCGAGCCTGGACGAGACAATCCAGTGATCATCGATCTACGCAATTGGGACACGATGACATTTGTCAACCAAGTCAGCGAGCCTGGCCACCCGATCCCGTTATGGCACTGGTTCAAGTACAGAAGGATCGACTTCAGATAATATGCTTTTAGCGTGGTAGAACAATATTTGTTCTGTGCAATGAGTAAAACTTTGCCCCATTTGAAATATAACAGATACTAGTTCATGTCAACGGATCGTTGATTGTTGGTTTAATATCAAACATATATATGTAGTGTCTCAACCAGTCAGAACGTAAGCAAACGTTTCCATTCTCTTGAAGATAGCGTGTGAACGTTTTTTGTTTACAACACCTAAGGGAGTTAAGATAAATAGGGCCCGTAAGTAAGTCACGGCACTTCCGAGACCTTGGTACTTCCGGTGACAAACAACGTTTCATACCTTTTCAAATGGCCTCATGGTTGTCAGTTGACAGGAGGAACCGATAATCCTTGCAGGAATAAATTTCTGATCTAACCATCCCAAATTAACCCACTTTTACGACTGTCGACAGCTGTGACAGCCAAACATGGTTGTACACTTGGTCCGGTCTAGTAAAGTCATATTTGGCGGTCGCGCAATTTGGGACCAGAACTGGTTCTTGAATATACGCTTGTCATCCCGGAATTCTGGTATCGGAAGTAAGCTGGGTCCCGTCTCTCATAACGCAAGTTGGCGCAAAGGGAACCTGGAATCAGCTAAGTACCGGAAGTAGCGCCCGCGAGACCTACAGGACCTATTGGAAAAATAGGACAACGATATAGTATATTTGTACATAAACCACTGGATAAGAGGCGCTTCTGGTTTATCTTTATCCTGAATTGCTTGACAAAAAATATTTAGTTAGCAGAGATTTGCTGGTTTCAATTTGAATACGTTGTATTTGTCTTTTTGGGTTACTCACTTCAGCAACGAAACAATTTTTTAAAACTTCATCCTACACGTTCGTATCCTCAAATAGCAGTAGCATAAATTATGTAGTAGTATATAGTATAGATATAATAAATACAATTTGCTGTAAAATAATCCATTTGGGTCACACGTTGAAATACCGTATGAAATGGGACGTTTTTCATTAATGTATACTTATATTACCGTCTAAACAAAATATATGTCGGTGTATCATCAGGTTTTCGGTGATAATGGTATTACAAGCTATAAAATGACGATTGTGAAAGTTTAATCAAAGTGAATTTAGTCATTTACCATGATTGTATCATTGAAATATATGAGACATTTGAAACTAAGAGAGTTCATAAAATCCACATGCCTTCTGTCTTCTCGGAACTATCTATGACATGGGTAAAACACAATATGATTCTCGATGTCGATGATATATTTCACACTAAAAACAATTCTGCTTTATGACGTCAGCAGAAATGAGCCACCACCGTGTGGGTTTTACTCAAAACAAATTATATATGAATATGTAAGGGCATATGGACGCGCACTATGACTGAAATGTGACTTTGTCCCATAGAACATATCAGAAAATGTTTGTTTTGGAAATAATATTCCTCTAACGGCCAATATTGTTCATTCTGTTTATCATATTACTGTGATCGTCTTTATTAAATGTCTGTAGAAGATGGGTTCAACGGAGCGAGGAACATGATTGGCCCACAGTCATATCTGTGTCCATTCCCATGACGCTATTATACCTACGCGTTGGTGCGGAGTGAAGACATTATGGCGGTCAGGATGGCCGATCATGAAGACCTTTCGAAATAGATCTCCCTATCAAAGACAACACAGAGAGCAATAATACATATCTCTCATGCAAAATATAGACATTTGTCAGAAGCACGTGAGTAGAAGATATGTCAGCAGAATTCAATACTCTGGTTGGCAATTACCTCGTTTATAAAAGGACAGTTTGCAATGCAAGAGATAGGAACATTTGTGAAGGCCTTTCACAATGAACATCGTTGTAGTGACTTTCGTGCTCTTGGTGGTTGTTGCAGCCGGCCACGTCTCCGCTGCAGACAGGTATGTTTTTCTTTACGTCAATCTTTCATGGAATTGTTTCTGTGTATGTGAGTAAATGTTGTTTTACGCCATGATCGCAATATTAAAGCCATGTCACGCACGCCTGTCCGTATTCGAGTCACGCGTATCAGTGAGAATTGAGTCACGCTTATAGGGAGAGATGAGGTACAGTCGAATTCTCAAACATAAAACGTCAAGGCCAGAAATTAACCAGTCTTGGTTATCCACCGCAACGGGTTCTTTTAGCAATAAAATCAAAAGAGCGGTGAAAATTCACTCATGGCATAGTTCATAATGAAAGCGGGGCGGTGGGGTAACAAGATGGTTAATTATCGTGTTTACATCTGGCTTTGTTACAAATGTTCACTTCATTAAGACTGACTGACTGACTGACTGACTGAGTTTGGTTTTACGCCGCTTTTAGCAATATTCCAGCAACATCACGGCGGGGAACACCAGAAATGGGCTTCACACATTGTACCCTTGTGGGGATTCGAACCCGGGTCCTCGGCGTGACGAGCCAACGCTTTAACCACTAGGCTACCCCACCGCCCCTCACTTCATTAAGAAGGATAGAAGCCTGTACTATAAGTAAAATATGTGGTGAGCCAGTGAGGATTGATATTTGACTCATTATTGTCATATTCACCTTAAGGTTGTATCAAAATGACTAAATGTTATAATTGAGGGACTTATATGACAACCTCAGACTTTGTTCTGAATCAGATAAAGGGACGGTAGGGTAGCCTAGTGGTTAAAACGTTCGCTTGTCACGCTGAAGACTCAGGTTTGATTCCCCACATGGGTATGACGTGCGAAGTCCATTTGTGGTGTCATCCGCCGTGATAATGCTGGAATAAAACCATACTTACTCACTCACTACAGCGGCAAACAGATAGACAACCGTCACAGTTAACACAAACCAATGTCAGGTAGGATGTCAAGTGAGTGAGTGAGTTTAGTTTTACGCCGCACTCAGCAATATTCCAGCTATTTAGCGGTGGTCTGTAAAGACAATCCAAGAATCAACAGCATGAGCATCGGTCTACTCAATTGGATATGAATTTCGTGTCAACCAAGTCAGCGAGCCTGACCATCCGGTCCCGTTAGTCGCCACTTACAAGCCAATTCCAACATGATCTTCACGTGTCAGATAGGATGCCAAGCTGAAGAATCGAAATGCTTGTTTTCTCACGAAAGACGTATACGTTTTACTCCCCTGTTATTCTAACCATTTCAGCATCTCTAAACATTAGTGTGCCTGGGATGACTGCAGACAATTACTGAGAAATGAACGTTTATGTTATAAACAATATTTGTATATTGACTGAACGTCAAAGAGACAAACAGACAATCATTCAGACTGAGTGCATATCCGGTATGTCGATACAGTAATTATAGTGGTTCCATTCAGTATTCATTCAATGAAGGTCCAGTTAGTTTTAGCAGCCGCTTTTGGCTTGGCGTTAATACCGTGTCACTGTTTTATACAGGTGTTCCTACCTGCAGTACTACCTGGAAGCGTACAAGACCAGGTGTGGCTGGTACAGTTGGGGCAGGTGCTGGAGCTACAGGTAACTCGCCATCCTCCTCCTCCTCCTCCTCATCATCATCATCGGCATCATCATCATCATCATCATAATCTAATGTCAACGTCAATGTGTAATGTTCTCGATAATATTCTAAAGCTTATCACTTAGCCTATGTGGTAACGTGGTATTACTTGGGAGAACTTGGTATAAATATAATGTCGAGTTACCTGTACCGTATTCGGAGTGGTGCGTAAGTTGTGCATAAGTTGTTGTTTCAAAATATCCATGAATATTCTCATTAAAACAAACACGTAACACTGAAACAAATAGTCAGTTTCTCTTGTATTCTCGTAAATGTTCAACCGGTAGTGACGGAAACCCGTGGAAGCCTTCCGGGGCCATTTCTTTCCATATGTTTTCTTATGAAATTTCGAACAATACTGTCACATAACTTCACCAATATGGTACAGGTTTGATCTTCTTAACAGGTGGATATTGGGATTAAACAATACGCAATAGTCATACTAAGCAGTGAAAGTTTGGAACGATCATTTAACGCATTTATTCCATTCATGGTCTGCGCATGTCCGGAAATGAGCCAGTTGCCTATTTTGTTATGCGTCCTGTCTCCAGTGCGAAACATGGTCAAATTAGGGGTATATTCTTTGAATATGCCACAGCTACACGTGAATATTGGACTGCGCAAGTGACTTGAAGAAACAGAAATAAAACGCTTCTAAGAATTCAGGCGCGTAGCAAGCCAAATGTTTCGTGTAAGCCCGATGGGTTGCCAAATCTTTATATTTAGATAGTATATCGAGGGCTTGCCCAACCTTTTAAAGCTAAAAACAATCATGTGTAAGCCCGGACTTTTTTTTCATAATGGTAGCTACGCCCCTGGAATTAGAGACATTGAAATACGAATATCAATCTTTGTCAGCTCAAACATCGTATTGATGAGGGGTGACGTGTATTTATCATGTTGAAATCTGATATCATCATGAACATTACGAAACATGCTGGTGTTGATAGGTTGTATCCTTTTCAGGAATTTACAAGACGGAGGTGCGCTACAAGGACTGCAGTAAGTTTCACTGAAGATTTGTGCGACGATTTTTTTCATGCATAAAACCGTGAAGATTAGGGTTAGAATTGGCCTGTCGCAAGAGGCATTTAGCGGGATCGAGTCAGGGTTGCTGACTTGGTTAACACATATCCTAATTGAATAGGTCTATGCTCATGATGTCAATCACTGGATTGTCTGGTTTAGAGTCGATTATTTACATACCGATGTCATGTATTTTTAAATACACCGAAATACAAATTTTCAATAAAAGTAAAAACAATGCATTGTATTTTAAACAAAATACAATTTATCTATGTATAGAAATGGAACATGAGCTTAAATATTCACGTTAACTAAAACGTCATATTTGGTATAACGTTGATCTCGCAGCCCATGGACAGTGGTCATCCTGGTCAGCCACCAGTGAGACGCAGTGCTCGGTGTCATGTGGAGGGGAGAGAAAGAGATCACTATGGACCGCACCTGCACCGCCCCAGCCCCAGTAATGGGGACGCAAGTGTTCAGGGGAATGCCGTAAAGTAGACGTCGCCGACTGTAACGAACAGCCTTGCCCAGCAGTGAGTACACGTCGTCCACGTCAGGACTACGTTTTAAGTTTTATTTTACCGATATCTTGTGTTAATTTCCCAGAGGCAGAAAAACTAAAATAATAGGACAGCGCCCTGTATCATGTTTTGTATGTGTGGAGTGAGTTTGGTTTTTTACGCCGCTTTTGCAATATCACGGCGGTGGACACCAGAATGGGCCTCAATCATTGGTACCAATGGGGAATTGAACCCGACCATCGGCGTGACGAAACAAGCGTTTTGTGAACCACTTGACTACACCACCGCCCCGTTTTTGTACTGACTGACTGAGTTTTGTTTTACGCCACTTTTAGCAATATTCCAGCACAATTCATCACGGCGGGGACACCAGAAATGGGTTTCTACACATTGTACCCATGTTGGGGATTCGAACCTGGTCTTCGGCGTGACGAGCCAACGCTTAACCATTAGGCTACCCCCACCGCCCCGTTTTAATGAACTTATGTCATCATGAAGGATATTTTCAATCTTAGGGTTTTAAAATTTTTTTTTTATAAGTGTTTGGGTGACGGGCAGATCTCCTTACCCGTTTCACGAACAAATGGTGTTACCACGGTATTCTGTAGCGGATTCATGTAATTTCTACATCTATTTTTACCCTATAGTCAAATTATAATGAGCTGCAGTTGACATTCCAGACTCTCAAGATCATTACTTTTGAACTCCCATTTTATATTATTACTGCATTTTCCCACTGCCACAAATATTATATTTGGATGAGAAGTTTTTATTATTATTTCACACATCAGAATTCGCAATGTAACCGTGGTGGGGTTAATCAGTTAAAGAACACATCCTTTCATATTTCTATAGGAATCTGCCATACGACAAGACAGATTAAGTTTGAGCGGAATATAATTTACAAGTATTATACTTCTTTGAATTACAGCATCACAGACAACTCGGGTATTTATACCGAAAGGAAATATTACTGTACACCTACTTTTCTTCATGGTTGTTGTAACTTGGTCGCGTAATTACTGTAATAAAATATATTGACAGGTCATATGATGGATTGGTCATTGTTGAAGTTAATGTTCGGTTATGTGGAAAGTAGGTAGAAAATTGATATTTTCATATGTAAATTGATATTGCTCCTAAACAGTTATATTTCGTGTTAGAAGTTAAATGCATGTATCGTTTTTCAATTTACGTTGAAGGTTCATGTGTATACAAACATCTGTATCGGGCATTCAAATACGTATATTTATTAATAAGTTGCTTGAGATAATATGAATACCCCCATCCCCAGAAACCGTTTCCATTTGGTAAAGGGTTGTGAAAAGCATATCAAATATACCATTAAAAATCACTGATGACAGCGGTGTTCGCGAAATGGGTAATTTGAATAAAATATTTAATTATATACACAACATTAAAAAGTACATAATTTTCTCCGCCTCTGAAATACTTAATCTCTTACGCTTGAACACTCAAGAAAACATAGAAAAATCAGGTCAGGTTATTTCTTTGATCTACTTTTATTGAAAATTGTTTTCGAAGCCAATTGATCTACATCTGCCTTTAATTTATTACCAAAATGATTTGAATTTGAGACTGGAGAAAACATGATACATGGATGGCCGAGCTTGTTTATCTCGGGCTTAGTGTCATTACTGGGCGGTTGGGTTGCCTTGTGGTTAAAGCGCTCGCTCGTCACGCTGAAGACCTGGTTCGATTCCCCATGCGGTACAAAGTGAAACCCATTTTTGGTGTCCCTTTGCCGTGATATTGGTGAAATATTGCTAAAAGCGGAGTAAAATCCTAATTCACTCACTCAGTGTAATTACTGCCGTATTCTTTTTGCCGTATTCCAGTTGACGGTGGGTGGTCGGACTGGGGGCGTGGAAGGCGGGGACTGTTCGGCCATGTGTGGAGGAGGGACCATGAACCAGCACTGAAGAGGACCTGCACCAACCCCGTGCCTCAGTTTGCGGCGCCGGCTGCACCGGTGACGACAGGGAGAACGGAACGGTTGATTGTAACACCGACGCATGCGGCGGTGAGCGATTGACATATTTTTATGTTTTTTATCTAGGGTGTCATAGGTGGTCAGTTGTCTAAGGCGCCACAATTTGCTGTGCAGAGTGACGTCCCTTGGCAACACCCAAAACTTACATGTGTGTGATTGTGGATTCGAATCCACGCGTCTGAGAGATCTGCAACTTCGGAATTTCATTTCTCACTGATATGTTTTAAAATGACATTTTTTCGACTAATGAAGCAAAGCGTAACATAGAGCTGAAGGTTCACCAATTTTGTGGTGACGTCACTGCCGTTATTCGTTTATATCAAGAGATTACTAACTCATTCAGTTAGCTGGGCGAAAAATTTGGCTTGAGCTTCCCATATAGGTTCACAGTGTAAATCGCCGTAACATGGTGTATTGATAAATATCGCGTAAAAACGTCATCCACATACTCGGATAGTCAGGGAAGAGTCCTTGACCGAGCGTCCCCACGTCAGCCTATGTTCAGTGATGTCTCCTCGTCCAAATATCTCAGAGATAAGTCCTGGTCCATATGCAACTACGTCCGGCATATCTCAGTGATATCTCCCTCGTCCAAATATCTCTTAGTCAACCTCTTTTATTGCATTGATAAATCGTGGTCCATATATATCTAAGACACCAATTTTCAGTGATAAATCCTGGTCCAAAATCTCCTGATTTACATATCTACACGTAAACGTATTCTCAATTTTTTAAAATGATAATATTATGATTTAATAATGTATATATTGTGACTGATTTTTCTTCTGGAAATGTTCGCTTTGTAATTATTATTCTATAAAATCACACAATATTTCCAGATCGCTGTCCCCTGGAGTGGTCAGTTCCACCCTCACGTTACTGATAGTACTCGTTATTACCAATTCTGCGATAACGGAGTCGCCGTCCGCAGGCCATGCGCGCCTGGTACCATATTCGACGCCAGCATCAACAGCTGCAGCTTCACCGCTACTCCACCGCCCATCCTCCCGTCACCAGCTGTGAGGCCCCTCCTGGGATGTTTCAGCGCCACCCCCGTGACTGCTCCAGCTTCGTGATCTGTGTGGACGGTGGTCGCGTACCAGCAGGAGTGTCCAGCCGACATGAAATGGAACAACGACATCCAAACCTGCGATTACGCTCTCACAACGTCGACTGCTAGGGCGATCTCCATACGACAGGATGCACTCCACGACTCGACTTCAAGCCAAATTTCTTCGATAAGCTTTCACGAAATCCTAATCGATCTTGAAAAGTATATATCTTCATAAATATCAGCTTCTAAAAATATATAAATTAATTCTTGATTGTGACGCTTCTATATCAATAAAATTACAAGAAATCTCGTTGTATGTGTTATTTGTTAATGAGAACAAATGCATTATCCGAATCAAAGTGTGTTAATTAATAGATATTTGGTGAAGTGTTTCTCTTCTTCATTGTAAATATATACTACGAACGTTACAATATGTAATGACGAATGGCAGATATCCACCGCCAACATGTTTTTATGGCGTTGTAATGTCAGGTCACAATTTGAACTTTTTTGAATAACGTAGCTTAATTATCTCGGAAGTCAATGTATACTTAGCTTTGTGGTGAAAGTGCCCCTTCTGACAGTCCGGTTCTAATATTCCACACGAGATACTCATGTATAGGTCACTTCTGGATTGTTCGCGATAGTGTTGAAGTCGGTGTTAAACGTACTTAATAAAGCACAGAATATAAGCTACTCAGCACTTCTATGTCAAGGATGTGCTGGCGTGTTGTAAAGGCGTCTTCGCAACACCGACGTAGCAACCACCACAATACAGTCTACGAGTAACCACTCATAAAACTTGGAATACTTCATTTTCTGTGTGTAAATGTCATTGAAGTATTTCGTCTGGGCACCGGTGAACTAATTCTTCCAGTCACCAGTGATTCCTGTAAAGATAGCTTTTGAATACTGTTGAATATTTGAGCTATCAACAGCAATGATAATCATCGATTTTCACTATTTATTTTTTATCTTCAATCTAAAAAGTTTCAATTCAGAGAAAACAGTATTAATAAGTAAATTAAATTACATTTGATTAAATAAAAATGACTTATATCAGTCATGGCCATAGTGACTGTTACGGGCGAATTAATCACAATGGGTGAGCCGCACTCAATCATATTCCAGCTGTATGGCGGCGGTCTGTAAATAATCTAGTCTGGAGCAGACAATCCAGTGATCGACAGCATGGGGCATCTTTCACGCAACTGCGATACGATGACGTGTCAACAAAGTCAGCGAGTCTGATCACCCGATCCCGTTAGTCGCCTAACCTAAAGAAGACCTAATTCTAACCCCGGATCTTCTCGGGTGATATAATGATAGACGAATTTTGATTAAACAAGTATCCCGGTCTGGTTAAAGCGCTTCGGGATATCTGTCTCTTCAAACACAGAAATCCATCAGTGGGTCCACAACACTTTATTCGGAAGCTAAGTATGGAATTACATGATAGTGCAGCAACGGCCAGGCAGCATCATAGAGGCGATCGTCAGCCCACCTGCCTAGCCGCTGTCCGAGGGTCAAGTCCCGTTACATTAAGAATTCATTGTCTATATACTACTGACTGTCAGGCTGCCCTGTATCGTATTACGATACATCTATGGTCAACCTGCAGTATCCAGCATGCACCTCATCCACAATGTTAAGCTTCCGTGGCCAGCCGGCCATATACTCTAAGGTTCATTAGGGTTAATTACACGCAGGCAGCTGATCTGTACATGGCTGTGCGGATGGTCATGATAATAAGCTGCTGATATTTCATGTATATTGTCAGCACTGTGATTTAGATTTAGATAACACAACTTTAACTTAACTCAGAGAATATACAAACGTGTCTATATTTCCCGATAAAACCCATACCCCATCAAAGTGCCTACGATACAAGTATAGGATGACTGTCCAATCAGACCTGTGTACTGTGACCACCCAGAGTGTTACAGATGGTCAGTAAGCCATACGTATATGAGGCTGCCATCTAAGACCTATGATACAACACGGAATTTACCATACCTTTTCTGTAGTGGATGGCGTCACCATCACTTTTCTTTGCATTATCTCCCCTTGCCGTCTTCATGTTCGTGAAATCGGATTGTACAGCTATGTCTCGGACAAGCTGTTCCGGACAGTCTATATTTAGAAATTCGGAAATGTTTTTGATCACACGGACAGGATCCTGAAATAAATCAAACACTCGCAGATAATTGACGATAATCTGACAAATGTAAATTAATAACAACAGAAATCAATACTGAAGAGAAATGGTTTACTTGCTTTCTTATATTTCCAGACAGGAACAGATTCTATAAATTGTGGAATGCAAATAGCGGTGACAGTTATATGAATTGATTGCTGAAAATCAGTGTTGACAGCAGGCATTCCCGAAATAGGAAAGCAAGTCCTGCTGTAACAGTAGCACCATCACACATCATCATCATCATCATCATCATCGTACCTGTTTAGTCTCCTCGTATCTGACTATCAACACTGGTTGGTCAGACTCATTCATTAGTTTCTCCCAAGAGAGAACATCGTCAAACCAGGAGCCCCAGGCAACTACAACACATTGTAAAAAGTATATTCACATAGTATTCAACTTTTGTTAGGGATATAAATGATATTTATCTTATCTCACTCATAAATGTCGTTTTCTGATTGACTGAGCGCTTTTCTATTATTTTCAATGTGCCCCAGTAATTTACAAGCCAGTAACATGTTATATGTAACCCGCTGGGAGTGCCGAACTTTGGGAATTCATTTGGTAATTCATGTTAGTAATTCTTTATCTCGAATAATTGAGTCACGTATGATGTACGGAAATAACCGATCTTTTAGGGGAGATAACCCTAAATTTGTTTCCTTGTCGTCTGCTAGATTCTATGTCATCTGAAAATCTAGTATTGCTCGTTTCCTGGGGATTAAAATCTGGGGATATGCCTTAATGGCTCACTTCTCAACGACTTTTCATCCGACAAAAATCGGGAAAGAGACATTCGGAATGTGCTTTCTGATCATGTAAACTTGAAAAGTACGAGGAATTCCGAACCGAAATCATCGTCTACCTCACGCTTCAACGGAATAAACATTTCGAATGGAAGAGACTTTCCACAGATGTACTGAAAATCAGCAATTTTTTCAGCAATTTTGTACATAAAAATATGTTTAAAATTATGCTAGAAATTATGGGAAGGTCACTTATTTTGGGGGGGTCATTCACATTGTACATGATTCTCCATAAAAATCATCATCAACCCCCCTAGCCATAACTTATGAACGGTCCCTAATTATAGCATAAGCGAGCACTGATGCGTGGATCTAAGTAAGACTGATACAAATATCCTTCTGTATAACTCAGTGTGCGAAATTTGCGCTGGTCCTGTGGTCCCTGGCTAGTAAAAATTCATCAGGACAAATAAATGATAAGTTTGCAGTGGTCCTGGTGGCAAGTGAAGTTTTAAAGTAAATCTACGAATGTTATAATTTCAGACCAGTGAAGTACAGACAGGACCACTAGTTATTGCCCACTCGCTGGTCCCGTGGTCTATTTCAGACCAGTGAAGTACAGACAGGACCACTAGTTATTGCCCACTCGCTGGTCCCGTGGTCTATTTCAGACCAGTGAAGTACAAACATGACCACTAGTTATTGTCCACTCGCTGGTCCCGTGGTCTAGTGGGACATTTTGAAAGGCTTTGAAAGACCTAGTAAGGCTCCACAATGACAGAATAGGATATGACCAGTGTAATATTTTGTACTTTGAATTTCCTTTTTACTGTTGTTTCTTTCTCTGTTGGTGAATAGTTACACTGAGCAAAATCAAAACAAATAAGCCTTTCAACTTTAGCATCTATTTTGATGCTTATATTTGTTTAACAAATCGCTATATCCTTATTTCTTGTGAGAGCTGTCATGGAAAGAAACTGATATGAGGGTACTATATTTTGCCTTCAGATCCGTCTTCAGCAACCCATGCTTGTTGAAAAAGGCGACTAATGGGATTGGTTGGTCAGGCTCGCTCACTTGGATGGCACATGTCATCGTATCTCATATGCGTAGATAGATGCTCATGATGTTGATCACTGGATTTCTGGTCCAGACTTAATTATTTACAGACCGCCGCCATACAGCTGGAATATTGCTGAGTGGGGCGTAAAACTAAACTAATGTTCGTGACGTCAATGAAGAGGTTATTATTCACAGATCGCCTTCATAAGTTGGAATACTGAGTGTGGCCTTAAAAAAACCAACAAACAAATAAACAAACAAACAAATAAACAAACAAACAAATAAACAAACCCTTTCCTTCAGCCGCAGCTATCAGATATTCATCAAATCCCATCATTGTACCTTTCGCACGAGTGGTTAGAACAAATTTTGACACTAGGACGTCCCTGGGGTCTCGCATCAAATAGATCATCTTAGTTTTCTTCTTCCGCACTTCTGCTGGCAGAAAGTGAAACTGGACATATGCGTTGAGAATCCTTGGTGAAGGGAGACAACTCAGAACCTCTTCCGGTTGCAATTCTAGCGTCTGGGACCCCTTTTCATGAGGACTAAGTTCCGCTTTTCTTCTCAGCAGCATATGGACCAGTTCAAATGTTAGATGTGTTCCTGATCAGATATGAAACGCATTTGCAATATCCGTGATGGAATACTTTGATTTCGACATCATCTTTAACAACTAATTCTATTAGATGGTGGATTTGTTCTTGTGCCACAATGCATAGCTCACTAATAATCGTAAACTCTTGCAGGTTCCTATGGATATACATAGTCCCGAGTCAAGCATTACCTCGGGCTTTCTTCCCACAAGAGCTTACAGGCCTTGATATTACTGGAAAAAATCAAGGGGGCTTTAAACCCACTTACTGCCCCTCTTGCTTCACTTTTGTGCTCTTGTCGAAACCCACGACGACATTTGATCAATATGACACGATTCTGAAGATTATTCAAACTTTGTACCATTTGATTTATGCAGTAAGAATGAGTACAAAATGTCGCTTAATGCTTAATACCTGATCTTGCGTGGCCACACAGCAGCACATCGTCGTCACGGATGTTGACGTTGGAAATGTTCTTTATCGTTTCGCAATTGAAACTGGGAGGAAAGTACGTCCCATCTACGTCCAGGACAGTGTAGGGGTTTCCTTTGCAGTCCAGTAACTTTGTCAAAGGCATCTCCACCTTGAATCCTAAGATACCAACAATGTGTAATTACAATTGGCCATTACAATGGCACTATATCACGCAAACCTTCTCTAAAAATAACAATGCATTTCTCTCAACAGTAATAATTATCAGCCCTCAGCGAAGCACAATATAATTTATTCAGAAATAAGTTACGTATTTAGATTAAATTTAAGTTCCAATGTATACGTTACGATCAATTTCCACTTTACCCTGGATGCATCCACGGCTTGGCCCGATAATTTTATTTCCTCCCTTAGCTGGCTCCGCATTCTCACAGTAGCCAATCAGCTAAGCCGCCGTTACAACCAAGCTTGCCAGTGTCAACAAAGACAGCGGTCGCAGTCGCGAAGGTTTGTTTCGCAGTGCCACTCAGATTATTGGGGAAATAATACAGACAAACTGAAAGATCTGAAACTTTAAAAAATATATATCTCTACGTCAATTGTGTTGCCAAGTTTAAACGGTTAGATAATTTAAGAATCGAAAGTAAGTTATGATTCCCAGCGTAGACACCTGATTGGATAAAAATCCAGCCAAGGGAGGTAATAAAATCATCGGGCCAAGCCGTGGATGCATCCAGGGTATAGTGGAGATTGATCGTAACGTATACCTTGGAGAACACCTGATGTCATTACCGATTTTTTTAGTAATCAATTCATTTAATTTTCACCACTTCACTGCCGTAGAGTTTATTTCCAGTGGAATCTGTTTCGGCAGAAAATCGAGCCTGGTTATTCTCTGGCGTTCAGCCTAGAAATGTCAATTAACATATTCTCACTAAACAGTTTTTGGTAATAAATGCGGAGATCCATGAGAAAATCCTAAAATAACAGTTCAAATACGCCAGGCTCTGGGTTAGGACGGAATTATTCAGATACAGGTTAGAGATGCCACTACTGACATCAGTAAGAGTCAGTAACATCAACACGTGATGGCAAATGTGAGAACCCACAGCCTAGCTACCATGCTATGAACTCGCATGCCATTTGGTTATCCACCATCAGCGTTCTTGTCTTGTCCAGTGGAGAGATTCTGGTCACTCTGTGATGTATGCACACTCACACGCACGCACGCAGGCTCAGAGAGCTGCTGAGTTATGTTCGTAGTACATACCCGCGTGATGACTTATTCTTGACACACTCACCTTAATTAGTCCAGCGCCACCATTACATAGGGTCCAAAAGACAAGCCTGCAACTACAGATATCAGCAGTCCATCGGTGACAAAACACGCTGGCTGTGTGTGCGCACATTAATTATACTATGGACAAACGCATATGGAATGAGCGAATAGCGCTATGAACTTATTGTAAATAAGTCTCTTTGTTAATATACTCTCCCCAAAAAGAAACGCATATAGGAATTTCAACTGTATTTTTATGTTTATTTTGAAACATCTTGTAGGCATTATGAGTCAATGAAACATAGCGAAATTGCACACTGGGAATGCAGACTTATCCGTCTTTGGCATCAACTCGAGGAAAGTCAGTTTAGTGTCACATGGAGACGTGTGGTGGCGCTGAAGTCAATACCTCGTGTGACCACCGTGGGCATCCAGAACTGCACGGCATCGCCTCGGCATCGAACGAATAAGTCTCCGAATCTCGTGTTGCCCAATCGCAGCCCACTCTGCCTGTAGTGCCTGTGCGAGTTGCTGAAGTGTCTGGGGCTGAGGGTTACGGCGTTGCACCCGTCTGTCAAGGGCATCCCACAGATGTTCGATCGGGTTTAAGTCCGATGATCTTGAGGGCCAGGGGAGCACATTGATGTTCTGGTTCTGGAGGAAGTATCTAGTGTGACGTGCTGTGAGGGGCCTGGCTTTGTCCTGTTGAAACAACTCCCTCTGGCGATCAATGATTGGAAGGGGGTGTGGGCGTAGGATTTCGTCACAGTACCGTTGAGCTGTCAGGTTGCCCTGGATCATCACCAAATCACTTCTCCTACGGCAGGTGATCGCTCCCCCTCATCATACAACTTCCCCGACCGAATCTTTCTACCTGGGGAACGCAAGCGTCGGCGAAACGTTCACGTCGACGTCTGTACACCCGCATTCTTCCATCGCGTCATTCCAATAGAAATCGTGATTCATCACTGAACCAGATTAAACGCCAATTCGTAAGGTTACAGGCCTGATCGTTGGTGCACCATTGAACTCGATGTCGACGATATTGTTGTCGAAGCACAGGGCCAAAATAAGGTCTTCTGGCACGTAACCCAGCCTCTCTCAACCTGTTCCTGACAGTCTGTGCTGAAAGCCTCCTCAATCTGGGTATTTGTCGAGCGGTACTGGTCGCCGTAGCTGTTCGATGACGCAGGTGATGTACCCGGATGTATCGATCCTGCGCCGCAGTGGTCCCTCAAGGTCGCCCACTACGAGGGGGCATCTGCTACCAAATTCTGCCTGAGATATCTCCCCCAGAGCCGTGAAATGGTGCTTTGGTGAACATTCATGCGTCGGGCAACTGCACGTTGAGACTGGCCAGCTTCAAGCAAACCAGGGGCGGTGGGGTAGTCTAATGGTTAAAGCGTTGGCTCGTCAATCCGAAGACCCGGGTTCGAATCCCCACATAGGCACAATGTGTGAAGCCCATTTCTGGTGTCATAGCTGGAATATTGCTAAAAGCGGCGTAAAACCAAACTCAGTCAGTCAGTCAAGCAAACCAATGGCGATATGACGGTTGGCTTCACTTAGACGTGGCATTTTGCATTCGTCAACAATATTCCAAATACAGTGAATAATCGACAGACAGCGATCAACCTTTTATACCCATCATTGAGACTATCTGATCCCCAACTTTCACGTGCATTGCATGTGAATTGTGCATTCTGTGACACTACACGCCGAAATTGAAAATCATGCTGTTAAATACGGGTATTTTACGGATGGTGCGTTTTGTTGTGATGTTTCAAAACATAAACACCATAGGACTCATAGACAGAGCAAAACCTTTTGTAAAATGAATCACGTTTTAATTCATTGCCACATGAAATTGCTATTTTCATGATGCGTTTCTTTTTTTGGGGAGGGTATATATTGAAAATATTATCTTTGGCTCCAACAAAAAAAAGATTACTCACCGTACTTTTCAGGTCAGCGGTCTTTGTCAATGTTTACGTTGCTATGAATATATTTACCGCGATTCTCCCACATTGCCGTATAATGATCACGAATAAATAGAGGCGATAAAACATTTCTATAGGCACGATGTAAATCTAAGATTAAATCCATTGTGGGCTTTGGTTACATATGTATGTGTTTATGAATCACTATCAAATAGTGCAATGTCAGGTGGTCGCGTTCTGAGTGAATGAGTTTAGTTTTACGCCGTTTATATTCCAGCAATATCACAACGGGGGACACCAGAAATGGGCCTCACACATTGTACCCATGTGGGGAATCGAACCCGGGTCTTCAGCGTGACCAGGGGACGCTTTAACCATTAGGCTACCCCACCGTCCCCGTTCGCATTCTGATCTCCCTGTGACTTCCTATAGTTTTGACGATGTGAAAATATCGAGGAATGACCAAGTTGTTTTCCGGGAACACCTGGTGTCATCGCTGATTTTCAATGATCCATTCATATGGTTTCCACAGCTATCATCCACCTTCACAATGACTGAGTGAGGCAGTATATGGCAAGTAAACCTGTCCCAATTTAGATAACTATATACAAGCCTGAGGCGAGTATGCATGGCTTGATGAAAACGTCGTGTATGATTATCACCAAAGTAGAACCTCTAATTTGTTCACACTTTTGACTTATTTGTTTCTTTAAACCTGATAGCGTTGAACATTTTCTGGTTTCATCTGGTTATAAGTTCCATTAATTTTAAAGTATGAGGAAGAAAGGTCTTGCAGTTTAAAAGTTGCAAGTTATCTCGATTTCTGAGATAGTAGAAAGATGTTTCTGAATTAACGGTTGCAGAAATAAGTTCACAACGTGAGTCTGACATGATCCATGTTGTTGGAAGCTAAGCGTACGTGTTTGTAGGAAGAGCATAGGCTTATAGTAGCATCATTAGTTTAGTTATTTATACTGGGGGCGATGAATATATCTGTGGCTGCTCGAAAACAAAGAATTTCTCTGAATATTGACTGGCAGTACCCCTTCTCTCTATTTCAAGTACTACTTACCTCTCCAGAAGAGATCCACATATTGGCTGGCACCATCCCTTCTCTCTATTTCAAGTACTACTTACCTCTCCAGAAGAGATCCACATATTGGCTGGCACCATCCCTTCTCTCTATTTCAAGTACTACTTACCTCTCCAGAAGAGATCGACATATTGGCTGAAACATACAACACCAGCGACGCACGTGAGCATGAATATTTCTGTGTGACCCTTGTGCCAATGTTAATGACTAATCACATGCAAGTCATTGGCTTTCATCGTGGGCCTTGGCATACGTACTGACAGGTATATCTGCGTAGATATGCAGGCGTGTGTTTTACATATAACCAGTGTTAAAAGAGGTCTTGTTGCACAGAAGACGCCGTCTGTGTTGAAAAACAATTTCTGCTATGTTTATGAATTTAGAGCCGTGAGCGTTGAAACAGGCTTATTGTTTGATATGGGTGTTTTACTGTAGTGTAGTAATTCCCATTTTGTTCCGGATTTCCCCAAAATGTAAGTGCATTGTACAAGATGATGTTAACAAGTGTTAAGGAACATTTACATTAGTCAGACATAACTGAAGTATAGTAAAATATATTTTTAAAGACATTTTTCATTCATTTGAAATTATTTTGGAATCGCTTTGAATTGTCTGGTCTAAGGTCGCTGTGTAGAGTTGCTTCCCTTGTTCTCACCAAACACCTATTATTCTGGTGTGAATCCCGATCGGCCCCTATTATGTTCCTACATTCGTCAGTTGTACTCGTGGGTTTCCACCAAAGAGATAAACGTCTGAAACCTGCATTACCATAATACTGTGAAACCAGCGTTTAACCCAACTCACTCACTCACTCACTTCATAATCTGCAGTCAGATATAAAAGACGATACGAAGACTTGATATTTTACACAAATGTGAAAAGTGAAAGAAAAGATATCTCACTTACCACTAAAAGTCTCACGAGAATATCATTTTCCGAAATCACTAGCTAAACAGATGAACCAGGTCTATGTTCGCTGTGTAGAGTTGCTTCCCTTGGACTCACCGAAAACCTAGCGTTCAGGTTGGAATCCCTATTGTTTCTAGGTTCGTCAGTAACAAACCCATACTCGGGTTTCCACCAAAGAGATGAGACCGTTTGAGACCAGAATTACTCCTATAATACTCTCTCCATTCATGCAGTCAGATATAGAAGACGGCACATTTACTTCACATTTTAAAACAAACATGAAAGAATGTGAAAAGTGGTTGAAATTATTTTTGACTTCTCATGAGAATATCATATTCCGAAATCACTATCATTTTCCGAAGTTCAACCTCATTGCCTAAAAGTATTGAATGTCTAAGATTACAAACACTAAATGAATATACTAATATTATTTTTAGATACAATGTATGTGGTTTCTTATCAGGCCATGTGTGTGAAAACTTTCAAAAAGTACACAATCGTTGTAGAGATTTGTCCTCTGAGGTGGTGTGTGTGTGTGTGTGTGTGTGTGTGTGTGTGTGTGTGTGTGTGTGTGCTTGCGTGTGCGTGTGCGTGCGTGTCTGTGTTTGGATAATTGTTTCTTTGCCTCCTGTTACTAGTGCTTGTGTGCAAGGGGTGGGTGATGGTCAACTGATGAGCAAGTTGTCTTCCTTAACCAGTGTGCGAAATAGTTTCTATATTTTGTAAGTCAGTCGGCCTAGTTATACCTGAAAATTACTAGCCCAAAAATAATTCACTAGCCCGAACTCTGAATGTAGTAACTAAGCAAAAAGGTTTCAGTAATAGATAAGGATAAGATATTGTATGACACGGGTTTCATCATTAAGCTACTAAAATTTTTATCAGGCCAAAATGTTGTCTATGTATTATATAGCTTAACAAGTCGGAGATAACGATGATAAATTTACAAAACGACCCCATGAAAATTAACCAGTCGGGTCAGTGACTGTGGAGATTTATTGGCCCGATTTGATTTTTACTAGCCACGGGCCAGTGGTTATTTCGCACACTGACCTTAACTATAACAATCCGAAAATGCATTACATGATGTCATAACATTCTTCTGGAATCTCAAAGCGTGCTCACCACAACATACAAGGATTGTAGAGATGCGAGATCCGAACATATCAATAACACACATCGACAGAGCCACTGGACGACATACATCAATGATTAATCCTGATGCAGCCCAAGCGTTGCTTGTTCAATGGATCCGAAACTTTCGGAGGAATTATTCGGATCACGTCGTCGGTACTTTTGACACTTGCCGGACATGTGGTATGTGGTGTGGCGGGTGCGTGAGTAGAGAAACTGTTGGTTGAGCGGAAGAGCGAGCGTCCCTGTTGAACGTAATGGCGTAAACAATTGACTGGCCTGGATTGGCACTGTAGCAACATGGGGCCCGTCAGGTAAATCTGACGCGTGAACTACTTGGCTTGGCGTGCAATCGCTAACTGTCACTCCAAACGTTAAATTCGGATCCTTCCATCAGGCGCCTAGATTAATCTCTAACGTCGGATCCATAATGAAATTGCGGATCGGAAGCTTCAAAGTTACGTTGTTGGAGTTGCAACGTGTCAGTGACAGTTTCAGAGGCAGCCTTTGTCCGTCATAGGGAAAATATCGGATCTGGTCGGACTGAGGAAAAGGCGGACATACTACGTACCCAATGTCGGCTGACACGCACCGCAACCGACCTGAACTATTAGAGGGCGAGAGAGCGAGTATGTTCTTTAACCGCACAGGGAAGTACTTCCTTAGAAATACGCATGGTGGAGTATGTGACGCGAAGGTTAAAGTGTTCACTTGTCGTGCTGACGTCACGGGCTATATTTGCGTCTTGGATGTTTGAAGGTTCCATTTCTGGTGGCACCGAGGTTTAAAGTATATATACCACTGTCAGCTCACTCTTTCATAAATAATTATTGAGCACAAAAGCCATACCACATGCACTAAACTGAAACATTATTTTGTAGTTGTATTGAAATTTGGAATGATTAGTATTGTGATTTTATTGCAACCAGAAAGAGGTCTATACATTCCATCCAGTATCATGTTGGCTCAAACTTGGTTCATGCGTGTGACTCCAATCAACTCAGTCAATAGACTATAATATCGCTTTGATCTGTAATGATATTTTAATGTTTATGTTTGGTCTAGGATAATTATGATACCTAGAACTTGTTATTAGGGAATTAGCTTGGGACCGCAACAGCTTAAAATAACCAAGATAAGCATTTATTAGTGACCAGTTTTTATTCCGTGTATTTCACAAGTGATTCACATTTCATGATACAATAACAGCAGCATTACAACCTTGTACAATTAATATATTCTGAGTATCATGAATTAATATTTACGTAAACCTTACGGACAAGTATCTCACCATAAACAATTGTAAAAGATTACAAAATAAGCGAAAACGCTTTTCATTATATTGAAAATAAAATACACGTGATGTAGTGAAACTGAAGACAATGATCACTCCTCAGAAAGAAACCGTACGATATGTGGTATCAATTACCAAAATAACCTTACAAATTATGTATGTGTTTATGGAGAAAGTAATGATAGGATTTCCTCTCATACCACCCAGAAGAATACAGCTCAAAAAGAATATTATGATTACACACATCTTAGTTGTGATATAAACTAACGGAAAAAGCAACTGTGCATAACAGTATTATAGTTTTTTGATTAGGGAGATGATTTAGGGGGTGTCCCCCATTTTGTTCTGATGAGGTAGGGGGGCACCAAGTTTGTACACATATACTTTGGGGTGGGGTGTGTCAGAAATTTTGTACGTAGAAACATTAAAAGATTATGCTTCAAAATTATGGGAATAGGGTGGGCTGGGGAATCACTTACTTTGTACATAAATTTTAAGGGGGTCATTCACATTGTACATGCTTCTCCATAAAAATCATCATCACCCTCCCCTAGCCATAAATTATGAAATCCACATATTGACTGCAACACACAAGGTCAGGGTCGCACGTCAGCATGAATATTTATGAGTGACCCTTGCGTGACTGTGATAGTCCTACGAGGTAACAATATTAATTACTAGTCACATGCGTATCATCACCTTTCACTGTAGTTTCCAAATGGTGTTCGACCTAACTCGCAGGTATGTCGGTGTTTGTTTTACATATGGCGAGTATTACAAGAGGTCTTTTTTGTTGACCAGTCTGGGTGGAACGGCCGTAGGTGTTGTGAAATACTTCCTGCAATTTGTTCATGAAGTTAGAGCTCGTTGAAACAGCTTTATTGTTTGATATAATAGGTGTTTGTCCTTGATGTATCTTTTCCTATTTTGTTCCTGATTTTCCCCAAATGTAAGTGCACTGCACAAGATGATGTTAAAATCAATGTTAACAACTGTTAACTGTTAATGAGCATTTACAGGAGACAAACATGACCTTCAGGTCAAAGGTTGCTGTGTAGAGTTGCTTCCCTTGGACTCACCGAAAACCTAGCATTCAGGTTTGAATCCCTATTATGTTTCCACGTTCGTCAGTAACAAACCCATACTCGGGTTTCCACCAAAGAGATGGACGTCTGAGGCCAGAATTACATCTATAATACTCTCTTCATTCATGCAGTCAGATATAGAAGACGGCACAATGACTTGACATTTTACCACAAACATGAAAGAATGTGATAAGTGAAGGTAGTTATATTTGACTTACCATTAAAATTCTCATGTGAATTTCATTTTCCGAAATCACTAGGTAAACCGCTGAAATGTGAGAACCATTTTGAGCTGTCGTCATTGAATTATTGATATTGAACGCTGAACTGTCACGACACTGTGTTGTATTTAGTTGAAATGGTAACGAGTCAAAAGCGATTTCGTTCAACAAAGATTTTCATTTCTTGAATGAATCTCAACCTCATTGCCTAAAAGTATTGGATGTCTTAGATTACAAACACTGAGTAAACCTACAAATAATATTTTTGAAAATATAAGTTTCTTCTCAGGCCATGTGTGTGAGAGCTTTCAAAAAAGTACACAATCCTTGTTGAGATTTGTCCTCTGAGGAGTGCGTGCGTGCGCGCGCGTGTGTGTGTGTTGTTTGGATAATTCTTATCATCAATGTCCAACGACACATGCGACGTAATAGATTCAATGTCAGAAATATGTCCTCGACTCCACTGAAAAAACAAACCAGAATTAATGTGATCCGAAAATACCAGCCTGGGCCCCTATTCTCGAAAGGATCCTAGCCCTAGGATATCCTAACTTTGATCCTAGGGTCTAGGATAGGTGTCCTACCTTATTCTCGAAAAGTATCCTAGCGCTAGGATATCCTAACTTAGGACAAATACTAGGATAGGTTCTGACTTGTCCTAAGTCTATCTTAGTGGAAATCAACATGGTGTGGTTCTTGTTTGTTCACCAATTTTGATGTTGCCAAACAAAATATACTCGCCTAAATTACATTTGAATTTACAAGAGCACACAGTTTTGATGTGTTACGATGAGTTTTTTTAGCTTATATTATCAATTTATCGGTAATGAATAGACACACTTGTTGCGATGCACATATTCTTTAGATCTACAAAAGAGATTTGTTCAGTTCTTACCTATTCTCGGCCTTTTTAATCACAACATTGCTCTTTCCAGTCACATTGCCGTGAAATGTCAATGTCAAGGCCAACTTGATAGGGGAAGTTACTCCGATCCAGTTTATCTCCTAGGTGAATTTTTCAGTTTGTGAGATGATGCAATATGAGAGCTCAAATGATGATTTTCATAAAAAACAAATACAATGAAAACATTTTTTGCACATATCTTTAATATCCTTATTGTTTTTTGGCAGACTTCAAACTCTGAAGTAGAAATGTTATCGCCTTGTCAAAAAATGAATTTTCAAAAACTTCAAAACTACTATATATTGGGATGAAAATATCGAATAATTTCTTCTAGATCTACTAAGTCCATCAAAAGCTGAATTTCCTCATATTATGTGTTTTTTATGAAATGAATCATGGGTAATATTTAGGGGAATCCCCAACTTAATGAGGGTTTTTCTATGGCACCTACTGAAGAGCTCGCTATCCTAGCTAGGATAGGCAGCACAAGTTAGGACTGGGATAGGATCGTTTCAAGAATGGGTCTTATCCTAACGGTAGGATGTCCTAACTTCTGTCTTAACTACTTAGGATCTGTCTTAGCTGGGACACTTTCGAGAATAGGGGCCCTGGTCATCTTCTGGAATCCGAAACTCACAAACTATCCGGATCCGATCCCGATGCTCACTTTTACCAACAAGTTAAAAAAATGTACGTGAGAAACGGTTTGGGTGAGCCAGCATACCCAGGTATGTTTTTGCATAACATATGTCCTGACTATGTTTTCACTTTAAGTCATATAGAAACTTTTAATTCATTTTTCCTTTAAGCACATACTAATTTTCATGTTTCAGTGATTTATCTTCTTTGATGAACGAACCAATAACACCAGGGATTATTAATACGTGCATAGATAGAAATGATTGGGTGGTGGTCACTAAGCCGTATAAAAATTGCCCTAGCAAACTTAACTATGACAATCCGAAATATGGACATTAGAGTCACAGGATGTCATAAACATTCTTCTGAAAGCTCAAAAGCTTGCTCGACAAAAAGGTACAGGACTGTTGAGGTGCGAAATCCGAACGTATCAATAACCACGTCGACAGAAAGCCACTGGACGGCGGCATACGTTAACATTAATCCTGATGCAGTCCATGCGTTGCTTGTTCAATGGATCCAAAACATGCGGAGGAATTATTCGGATCACGTCGTCGGTACTTTTGATACTTGCCGGGGATGTGGTATGTTGCGTGGTGGGCGCGTGAGTAGAGAAACTGTTAGTCGGGCGGATGAGCGAGCGTCCCTGTTGAACGTAATGGCGTAAACAATTGACTGATCGTGGATTGGCACTATAGCAACATACATTGCATAGCCCGTCCGGTAAACCTGACACGTAAACAAGGTTGGTTAAAACCATGGCGTGCAATCGCTGTCCCTCCAAACGCTAAATTCGGATCCTTCCATCAGGCGCCTAGATTAATCTCTAACGTCGGATCCATAATGAAATCGCGGATCGGAAGCTTCACAGTTACGTTGGGACATTTTCGAGACAGTTTCAGAGGCAGTGTTGCCCGTCATAGGGAAAATATCGGATCGGATCGGATTTGGGGAAAACGACGGACAATCTACGTTCGCAAAACCGGCGGACAGCGCGCACAGCATAACCGACCTACAACAATCTATTTGTAAACAACTATTTGTTGGATTTTGGGAATGTTGATTGATCTCTAACCGCACTAAGAAATTCGTATGGTGGCGTAACACGAAGGTTAAAGTGTTCACTTGTCGTGCTGACGTCACGGGCTCTATTTGCCTCGTCTCACTGCTAAATAATTGCTCAAAGTGGCATGAAATCTTAGTAAACCCTTCCTGTCCACATTTTAAGATCAGTCCGGGGGTATATACACTGAGATCAAACCAGTGTCAACTCACTCTTTCATAACCTTTGAGCGCAAAAGCCATACCGCATGACCTAAACTGAAACATTATTATGAAGATTTATTAGAATTTCAATGATTTATATTGTGATTCATACATTCCATCCTGACCCTGTTTGCTCAAACTCGGCTTATATGTGGTGACTTCAATCAGGTCAGTCAGTAGACTATAATATCGCTTCGACCTGTAATGATCTTTAACGCTTTATGTTTGGTCTAGGATAATTGTAATACCTAGAATTTGTAGTCGGGGAATTAGCTTGGGACCGTGACAGCATAAAATAACCAAGAGAAGCATCTATTAGTGACCAGTCTTTGTTCGGTGTATTTCACAAGTGATTTACATTTCATGAAAAAAAATCAGCAAAATTCCAACCTTGGAAATTAATATATTCTGAGTGTCATGAATTAATATTTACGAAAACCTTACTGACAATGTATCTTACAATAAACAAATGCAAAGGATTACAAAATAAGCGAAAACACTTTACATTATATTGAAAATAAAATAAACGTGATGTAGTGAAACTGAAGACAAGAAATAAACCGTACGACATGAGGTATCAACTAACATAACGTTACATTATGTTTTATATTTATGGAGAACGTACGCAATGATGGAATTTCCTTTCATACAACCCAGCAGAATACAACTTACAAAGAATGTTAAGATTACACACGTCTTTACATATACGAACGGAAGAAAGTAACTGTACATAACATAAAATTGTATAAAATATACATTATTTGATAAGTAATAAAAATAACTTAACTTACTCGCTTAAACCTTTAAACCTAAACTGCGCTTACAGAAAATCAGCGTCTCGGCGCCGTGAGCTATGCTGGAGACTGGAATGGCCCAAAATGAAGTGGCCAGTCATGTTAGTGTCCATCAAAACACGATCTCGTTTCTACGGAGACGTTTTCAACATAATTGGAACACGAGAGATTTGCTTCGGACCGACTGTCCACGCGTGACGTCACGTCAGCAAGACAACCATATTCAGCTGACGCATCTAAGGAATCGATTCCAGACTGCAAATTTGACTGCTCGGACCATTTCTGGCTAACGTCTAATCAGTTCCAGGACTGTACGGAACCGACTGAGGGAGCACAACATCCAGTCCAGACAGCCTGCAATACGTCCAATTTTGCTCAAGATTTCATCTGGACAGCACATATGGCAGGGCAAGGGTGTTCATACGGTATGCTGACGCGTGCGTTCTTCAAAGTCTACAGTTTGGTTGCGCCAGCATTATGGTATGGGAAGCCATCACAATTCGTCATTGTCAATGGCAATCTGACAGATCTGCGGTACACGGATGAGATCATTAGAACATCGAGCACGTTTTGGATGAAATGGATCGACGTTACATAAAGCCCAGCATCAGGCACGGACGTTAACCGAATTGGGGCAAGCGTTGATTTAGATATGGAACAACAGTCCCCAAGCTTTCTTCAATCGTTTTATATTTAGTGTCCTCTATGCGTCGTCGTTGTCAAGCCTGCAAACTTAAATTATGAACACACACGTTACTAAGTTTGTGAACTGACTTTTGACACCACATCTCTTCAAGGGCGTGTCACGATCTCCACTGTCAAGTCATACAAATTTCGACACTATTCTGTCAACTGTTAAACAGTGATTAAATGGCACGACATCAAACCATGCATAGTTACTTTATTACAGTAGTATATATGTTGTCAATTATTAAAATAATCTTACATGATCTTTGATCTGTTTATGAAGAACATATCTGATAGGCTTCGCTGTACTTTCACACAACCCGACAGAATGTAACTTCAACCGAATAATAAAGATGCATAAGTTGTGGTATTAAGATTTAAACTGCAGGTTGAAAAATATGACCACTTCTTCTATATGTAGACTACGGTACATAATTACTGACGTTAATATCTCGTTAATATTGAATGACTACAACGTATACATAAATGGAGCTTAAGAATATTGTGAACGTAACTGTTTGAGCAAGAGAATACAACAAGGTTTATTTGCTTGTACAGTATAGTTACCTGAGTTAAATGACCCGTGAAGGTCCGGGTTAGAATGAACTTTCAGTAACCCATGCTTGTCGTAAGAGGCTACTAACGGGATCGGGTAGTCGGTCCGCTGTCTTGGTTGACACATGTCATCGGTCATCGATGCGCATATCGATGCTCATGCTGTTGATCACTGGATTGTCTGGTCCAGACTCGTTTATTTACGGACCGCCGCCATATAGCTGGAATATTGCTGAATGCGGCGTAAAGCTAAACTCACTCACTCACCTCAGTTAATGTGTTCATTGTTTAAACATTGATTTCGTCAAAGACAGTTTGCATCATTTGAATTTGACACCCAGTACTTATTTACAAATACATTCACTGACTTTAATTGTAAACACGATCAAGTATACAACACATGCAAAAGAATTAGTTTACTTCCACCTGACAGATTACATGTAATTTTGATTTTCTAAACTTACAATGTCTACACTGTACTATGTTATATTTTATACTATTTTGATGTCAACTAAATTGTTAGATTAGGGCTACATGATCTAACCTAACTATCATAAAAATATTTCCTGGTGTACTTGATCAATATTGCATAATTAAAATGATTATACTGGTATAAACTAACACCTTATGGAATGCATTAGAAAAGTGAAAATAGGAACATAATTTCAGAACACCCATTAAATGAACATGAACGTTAAAATAACCAAGAGAAGCATCTATTAGTAGGCAGTCTTTATTCTGTGTATTTCATCATTGAAATACTTCGACTTAAGGCCTTCATTCATACCACCACTGCTCTCAGAGGTAGTGTCACTTCTCCAAACTGCTGCTGATCTACGCTGCTGATTATCTGAATCTTCAGTTTTGAAAGACTTGAGAATGCAGAAATCACTAAAAATATCTGACAGTTTTCTCGGAGAGTGTGTTTTTACAGAGCTCCAGATATGCTTTTGGCCATGTGGGTATGACACCCCTACTTTTGAAACTAAGTGGGTATTTCCAATTTCAAGTGGGTATCTATACTTTTTGACACCCACCATTTTTTTTAAAATCCGGGTATTTATTTCAAATAACATGTTAAAGAGGTGCAACATTTTCTCATTCGATAATAGAGATAATACAAGATCCTCCAGATTAAAGAAGAATAACAAATAATGCTAAATTATAGCTAATAGCTAATACAGCTTTATCCACTCGTACTGTAAGAAATATGATGTGCTTTAGTCTACATCTGTTTTGGTGCTGCTAACAGCTATAGTGTTACAAGTTCATTTAAGACATCACCGCCAATTGAATCTGATTGTGAAACACAACACTTGCCTATTAATTCATGTAGCAGTCCTCTAATGGAATAGTTTTCTGTTTGTAGCGTAAAAAAACTAGATATTTTATTTTGAGTGTGCTTAATTCACAAATACAAATTCAAATTCAAGATGGAAGTAAACAACATATTAAACATTTTTTTCTGACAAGAGATGATAGATGTAGGATTTATTTTGATAGATTTACTATGTCTCGAGATGTTTTTACAGATAATATTTTCGTGAACTTTGTTTTATTGGGAAAAGAGGTTAGTTAGATGGGAGGGTAAATATTGTTTCCTCAAAGTATCTAATGCTTTGCAATGAAAAATATAGTGATATTCATCTGCGAGGGCATAGTTGACACGTTCTCTCGTCCCTTGGAATATTATACCAGCGGCCCGTCTCAATAGGTAAACTATGGTTACATGTTCTAAATCTCAATAATGGTAAAGAAATGCGTTTTGGAAGGAGAAGATATACATGAAAATTGGGAAATGGTTTTAGGTGCTGATAATGTATTCCCTTGGGACTAGAAATAATGTCATTGTGCCAGTTTTGGATAAATTGATCTTTGAGAATATGTTCAACTTTTGAGACCAACCACTGGGTAGTACAAATGGATGGATTTGCAAAAACATACGCGAGTACGCTTTCGACCACGCTTGCTCGACATTAGCAATTGTTGATCAGCCGATGTTTCAGGAGTATTGGGCATCCATCCTTCTACTATTTGCAAATTTTTGAATAGACATCGAGAACGTGAAAATATCGAAAACAGACGTCATTCTGGTAGACCTGCAAAAATCAGAGCACGGGGGAGCAATCAACTTTCGAAGATCGTTAAAGTTACTCGCCGGAAATCTTAGGAGGATATTACTCACATTTTTAATCAGTCTGTGCCACAACCTGTTTCCAAAAGAACTGTTCAAAGAAATTAACATTCACTAGGGTTTGTTCACCTTACTGTTTGCAAAAAGCTGGGAATACGTGAGGTCAACAGGAAAAAACGTGTCGCATGGTGAAGAGGAGAATTTCGTTGGACTGTTGATAGGGACTGGAGAAAGGTCATCTTTACCGATGAAATGACGTTTATTGTTAAACCTGATGGAAGAGTTAAAGTGTGGCGAAAGCGATCAGAAAGATGGAGGGGCGAGTGTCTCGGGTATTTCACTCAGGGAATAGGGCGGTCTATGAAGTTGATGATGTGGGGGTGCATTACGTATTACGGTGTTGGGTGTTTGGTGTTTGTCGATGGAAACAAGAACAGTGCTAAGTATATTGATACACTTGACAACGTTTTGTGGCCTGTTGTTGTAAAGCATTCCCTTGACAAACCATGGCTGTTTTAAGATGATAATGCTCCGATGCATCGGTCCCGTGAGACGGAAACATGGAAACGCAGGAATGACATTCCTCAGCTACCATGGCCAGCACAGAGTCCAGATTTGAACCCAATCGAAAAGGTTTGGATTGTATTGAAAAACAATGTGAAATAAACTCCTTTCTACGACCACGGGGCTGGGAGACTTGAGAGAGTGTCTCCAGTCCGCTTGGGATGATCTGCCTCTTTTTTGCATTCAGAGACTGTATGGGTAGCTACCTAAGCGTTTACGACAAGTACTGATCTCAAAGGGACACATAACAAAATATTAAAGCAACAGGACACCGATAAGGTAAGTAACACGCTCTGTATTATCCATAACCAGACGGGACCGAAATGTTTGCCATCTTGAAAATTGAAACAATTTTGGCACATGAGTACAGTTACTAACGATTAGTAAACTTGGCAATCAAGACGAGGGTATATCGACACTGACAGGTTACAGACTTTGGACAGCTCTTGCATGTAGTCTTAACTTTCAACACACGATGCTTATTGGCTTACGGGGCAGTGGGGTAGCCTAGTGGTTAAAGCGTTGGCTCGTCGCGCAGAAGACCTGGGTTCGATTCCCCAGATGGGTACAATGTGTGAAGCCCATTTCTGGTGTCTCCCGCAGTGATATTGCTGGAATATTGCGTAAACCCATACTCACTCACTCACTCACTTATTAGTTTACACATTGGAAATGAAGGTTAGAGTGTAAACGCACTTAATGAAATACCGCATATCAGGCCAATCAATGAAGTAGTGGTGTGTTGTATAGTCGTTTCCGCAACACCAACGTAGCACCACCACAATACAGTCTACAAGTACCATTCATAAAACTTGGAATGCTTCATTTTCTGTTTGTAAATGTCATTGAAGTAGTTTGTCTGGGCATCGGTGAACCAGTTCTTCCAGTCACCAGTGATTCCTGAAATAGTGATTAAATTAGTGCTCGTGGTTATCACATTATTATATATAGGGTTAAATTCACAGTTATTAGTTACAGTCGTTAGAGTCGTTACAGTCGAATGAATCAAGGTCGTATTAAGATGTTGAGATCTGAAACCCTTGACTGTCCAATCAGAACCGTGTATCTTGATCTCCTAGAGTTTCTCAGATTTTCAGCGACCGGCCAGATGTATATGAAGCAGTGGTGCCATCTAAGACATATGATAAACACACAATTGCCCTTACCTTTTCTGTAGTGGATGGCGTCACCATCACGTTTCTCAGCATTATCTCCCTTTGTCGTCTTCATTTTCGTGAAGTCGGATTGTACAGCTATGTCTCGGACAAGCTGATCCGGACAGTCTAAATTTAGAAATTCCGAAATGCTTTTGATCACACGGACAGGATCCTGAAATAAATCAAACACTCACATATAACCGACTCAATTCGATACAATAACTATTTTGTGATAAATAAAAAAAGTGACAGATCATTAACAGCTCCAGTATGGATGTGGAAAGGGTTTAGCCGCTTAGATTTCGAAGGAAATTCTACAGGGCGTAAAACATCGGTTACATTTATTTGAATGCATTACTGAAACTCGGTGATATCACCTGCTTAACAGTAGCATCAGCGCTTCACCGATTGGCATGAGCTAAAAGAAACCATAAAAAACCCCAACAAAACCAAACCAAAAAAGAACAAAAAACCGAAACCAAACACAAAGAAGCACTAGCACGTGTTAAGAACCCATCATAATAGTCGCAGAATTCATCATCATCATCATCATCATCATCATCATACCTGTTTAGTCTCCTCGTATCTGACTATCAACACTGGGTGGCCAGACTCATTCATTAGTTTCTCCCAAAGAGAGAATATCGTCAAACCAGGAGCCCCAGGCAACTACAACACATTGTAAAAAGTATATTCACATATTCTCAGCCTTTGTTAGGGATAATCACGTATCATTCCATTTATTAATAGACATTAAGGTATACGCTAGACTAACAGCTAGTCTTTGAAATGAACATATTTTAAAGAAAATAAAAGTTTTTACATTAATATCATATATCAATAAAAAGGAGCTCAGGGACTTTCTTCATTTCCAGAGTGGAAATCTAGACTTGCCATATTTTCTAGACTTGCGTGGGCTTTCTTGGATATATTTGCTTCAGGGTCTGTATGACACACTAGGTACACACCTTACATGTATTAAGAAGCAGTGTTGTGTATCGTTGGAGGATACAACAATATCCCTATCAACACATTTATGGATAGTTGAGATCCACATCCTGATCAAACCCTAATCGATCAATCCGAAAATCAATCAATTGCAATCATACCGATATCTTATTGTAAAAATATCACAAGCCGCATGAAGAATGTATACAATTTCGATTTGTTTGATTTCGCTAACTTACTGATTGACAATCTTTTTAAAATCATATGTTCGCCCACTCTAGCCCTCTGAACAAAACACCTGGGGATATGCCTTAATGGCTCACTTCTGAACGACTTTTCAATCGAACCAATACCGGGAAAGTGACACTCGGAATGTCTTTTCTGATCAGGCAATCTCCAAAAGGTGAGGTTGGTTGGTTGGGTTGTTTGAGGCCGCACTCAGCAATATTCCAGTCTGGTCCAGACTCGATTCTTATAGCTGTAATATTGCTGCGTGCGGCGTTAAACAACACATAAATCAACAAACAAACAAAAATAAAGCTGGATTACCGCGTGCAGCGTTAAACAAACAAAGAAAGATAGAAAGATATCAACAAACCTTTTCCTTCAGCCGAAGCTACCACATATTCATCAAATCCCATCATTGTAACTTTCGCTATATAGTTAGAGGTAAGAACAAATCGAGACACAAGGACGTCCCTGGGGTCTCGCATCAAATAGATAATCTTAGTTTTCTTCTTCTGCACTTGTGCTGGCAGTAAGTGAAACTGGACATGTGTGTTGAGAATCCTTGGTGAAGGGAGACAACTCAGAACCTCTTCCGGTTGCAATTCTAGTGTCTGAGACTCCTTTTCACGAGGACTAAGTTCCGCTTTTCTTCTCAGCAGCATATGGACCAGTTCAAATGTTAAATGTGTTCCTGAAAATATGAAAGTAAGTTAAACGCAGTTGATACTTTGATTTCCACATCCTCATCTTTAACTACTACTACCTGTTAGATGATGGATTTCTTCTCACGCCATTATACATCAATAATCGTAAACTCGTACAGGTTCCTACGGATTAACTGAGGAGTCCTGAGACCAGCATTATTTCGAGGTTTCTTTCCACAAAGAGCCTCCTGGCCTTGATATTACTGGAATACTATTCAAGGGAGCGTTAAACCCACTTACTCTTTCTGTCGCTGTATTCTTTTGCTTTTTGTCAAAAACCTCGAAGATGTGGGATCAGCATGACAAAATTCTGGCTTTGTACCCATCGATTCATGTAGGATAGAATAAGTATAAATTGTGATTTAATGCAGTTTTCACATGTACCTGATCTTGCGTGGCCACACAGCAGCACATCGTCGTCACGGATGTTGACGCTGGAAATGTTCTTCACCGTTTCCCAGTTGAAACTGGGAGGAAAGTACGTTCCATCTACGTCCAGGACAGTGTAGGGGTTTCCTTTGCAGTCCAATAACTTTGTCAAAGGCATCTTCACCTCGGTACCTAAGATACCAACAATATTTAAATACAGTTGTCCTCTGTTGTGTATTGGGATGGGTGTGACCATTAAAAAGAGAGAAACTGTATTGAATATACAAATATAGGTTGGCAATAAGTGAACGTGTCATATATATACACATTAAAACCTGTGAAGATTCGGGTTAAGATTGACCTTCGTAAGAGGTTACTAACGGAGGGGTCAGGCTAGCTGACTTGGTTTGACACATGTTAGCGTATCCCAATTGAGTAGATCGTTGCTGATGCTGTTGATCACTGGATTGTCAGGTGACAGATTATTTACAGATCGCCGCCATGTAGCTGTAGTATTGCTGGGTGGCGTTGAACAACAAACAAACAGACATTAAGTAACGCAGATTGTTTAGGATAGGGCAAAACAAGATCATCATAAGAGTTGGTAAATCATCGTGGGGAATTTGCAAATGATATATGTGTCACGTCACACACGACCGGAATGTGTAAACCAAACCATACACACGAGTTGAAAGAGGATACACAAAACCATGCACCTGAGGCCTGCAGCTGACACCAGGTGTCATGAATGATTTTCAGTGGACCATTCATATAATTGTTATACCTATTTTGACCTTTATATTAAATTGTGTCCTCAAACGGTACAGGAGGACACCAGGAAGGAAAATCCCTTGTCAGCTATCAATTCATAGGTTTCCAACATTGCACTGAAGTGCTGTAAAGTTGGGTTTTTTATATTTTTATTTATTTTATATTTTATTTTATTCCATTTCAAGTCTCAGATAAAATGCATATGACATAAAAGACAATGTATATATACATAACATCAGTGGTGTTTTGTAAGGTTATAACAGATATATAGGACACCATGAAGGAAAATTCCTTGTCGTCAGCAATCAATTCATAGGTTTCCACCATTGCACTGAAGTGCTGTAAAGTTGTTGTTTTTAAAATTTTATTTATTTTTATTTTTTTTATTCCATTTCAAGTCTCAGATGAAATGTATATGACATAAAAGACAATGTATATATATGACATCAGTGGTGTTTTGTAAGGTTATAACAGATGTATAGGTACATAAGATATCATTAAAGTTTCTGTATTGCATATACAATATAAAATTGGAGGGATAAGGTTGAATAGTGTGATTGTAGTGAGTGGGGTCTGGAAATACAGCTGATATTATAAGTAGAGTTCAATGCTTAGCACATAGTAAGGTATATACATGTTTCCACTTCCTTATACAGTGATCTAAGCTATTGTTTTTCCTAGCTATATATTTTTCAGCTGTACATATATCTTTTAATAACTTAAGAAATCCCTCAAGGGAAAGTGCTCGTTGTTTTATACTTGAAACGTAAATAGATCTTTTCGCAAGAAGTATAATATGATTTAGTATTTTATTGTTTGAGTACACTCCAGACATGATAGTGAATTTTGTAAATGTGACATTACACTGGAGGTGGGTATTTAGAAATTGTGCTTTAAAGTTTATTTCAAGTGGAAACTGTTTCAGTAGAAAATTGAGCCTGGTTTTACTCAGATGTTCAGGCTTTTTAAATAACTCAAACCATTGTGATTACAAATGTCAATTAACATATTCTCACTAAATAGTTGGTAATGAGTAGATCCCAGACAAAATCTTAAAAAGTGCAATTAAGTCAGGGTCTGGTTTAGAACGGAGTCGCCATTATCCAGAGATGTTAGAGATGCTACTCCTTAGAACACGGAAGTGTCAGTAACAGGTTCGTTGTTGAAGAGATGTGTGACGGCAATTGTGACGTCGCAGTAACAGTAACAGTAATAGTACGCTTATATGGCGCTCATATCCAGGCACATTGCCTGCTCTCGGTGCTACGTACATTACTTTCCCCGGTCATAGGACACTATCGTACTTTCCGATACGTTTTCAACTCCCTGGGGACCATACAGGTGTCGTAGTAAGTGAGTTAGTAAGTTTAGCTTTACGCCGCACTCAGCCATATTCCAGCCACATGGCGGCGGTTTGTAAATAATCGAGTCTGGACCAGACAAGCCTGTGATCAACAGCATGTGCATCGATCTACGAAATTGGGAACCGATGACCTGTGTCAACCAAGGCAGCGAGCCTGACCACCCGATCCCGTTAATCGCCTTTTACGACAAGCATGGGTTACTGAAGACCAATATTCTAACGCGGATCTTCACGGGTATGTGACGTCGTAGACTACCCACAGCCGATCTACCAAGCTATATTGACTCGCATAACGTTACATTATCCACCACCATCGTCCTTGTCTTGTTCAGACATAATTGGACAATTTTGGAAACTCTGTGATGCATGTACACATCCCTGCACGCACGCACATCCCTGCATGCACACATCCCTGCACGCAACACAGAGCTGTATGTCTGAAGCTAAGCTGAGCTATTTTCGTAATACGTACCAATGTGATCAGTTATTCCTTACAGACCCACCTTAATCCAGCGCCACCTGGGGTCCTACAGACAAGACTGCAACTATTAACATCGGTTGTCCTTCATTGACAAAATACGCGTGCAGTGTGTACGCACATTATCTATGGTATCAACAAACGCACATGAAATATGCGAATAACGCTATGATTTTAAAGCTATTGTAATTAAGTCTCAATATATATATAGATATATATTGATAAAGGAAGCATTAAACCAGGCAGTAAAGGGAATACAAAGGAGTAAAGACGAACTGGCGACATCAAGGCCAGACAATATCTCCGAGTTTCAAATAGAACAGGAAGCGGACATAATATTTAATTCCCTCAGTCAAACATGGAATACACGACTGGTGCAACGCAAGAGAGTGTTTTGGCAAGCACTCCGAAACAACAGGTATGCAGATACATTAATAATATGGATGAATCAAGACCAAAAAATAATACCAGAAAAATTCAAGATCCCGTTTATTCCAAGTGAACTTTTAGACAAACGCAGAAAGAGAGAACTTCGTGCATTACAAGATATGGATATTGAAATTGAAATTTTGAAAATGCGTGCTCAATCTCAAGAGGATAAATACTTGAGTATTGATGCACTAATGAAAGAAGAAATAGAAAGAATATCGCGGGGGAAACCCCGAGAGGTATTACTAAACAGATGGTCAACACAATGCTGCAACGAAGAGGAAAAGTCGCATAATAGATGGGCGAAATCTTTAACTTGGCTAAACAAATATGCTGAGAACTTCCATCAAAACATAGTCGAAGAAAGCCCATGGCTTAAAAACAGAGGAGTAGCACGAAAGAAGCAAGTAACAAACAGCTCGGAAATAAGCAGGCAACAACATATCTGAATACAAATGTTACATTCATTGGGAACTGAACAGCTAACGGCAAGGTAATTCCCCACAAAGGTGTAACAAATCAAAGACAAGAAAACTCCCATCAAGATCAAAGTCAAATTCAAGACATAATAATACATCACCTTCTGTTAAATTCTGGAAACGGACAGACATCTTATAACGATCGTTTTTTGGAACCAGGCTGAAGCTCAAGACAGACAGGGATAGCAACATCACGACGCAACCAAAAGTAGATGTGAAAATAACCAACTTGTCATCACGGAAACTGAACAAAACTGAAAAACGGATTTTGAACAAAGGACTTAAATTTACACCGGCTCCAAATAGTAATAATGTGACTGAACTTCAAAGTGATATCAATGAGTTTTGTCGGAAATTAAGGAATATTGGGTATTTTGATGATTCTAACACAGGGGAGGATACATCACTCGTTAAAAACAAAAGTTATTGGATTCCAAAGAAAGGTAGAAATTCACATCTAGATAAATACATTGATTCTATATCTAATGTTCCTTTATTACCACAAAAATGTTCAAATAAGTCTAACATTTCCAATTCAGAACGGATTGCACTTAAAGATATTCTTAATGATAAAAACATCATTATCAAAGAGGCCGACAAAGGTGGGGCGGTTGTCATTATGGACGTTAAACATTACAGGAAAATGTCTTTGGAAATAATTAATGATCAGGAAAATTACAAGGTTATAAACAATGCCAATGTTCATAAAAAACTTACAGATTTTCCAGCAACATTTTCAAATGAAACAACTAAAAAGGAGTTAGATTACCTAACAAATTTCGTTTGCAAAGAAAGCAACTTTTGTGGATTACCCAAAGTGCACAAGTGTCGGGATATTAAAGATAAATGTGAAAATGCTACTGATAGCTACATTGAAACAGAACACCCTAATGATTTGACACTTAAGCCGATAATTGCAGGACCTAGTTGTGCTACACATCGGTTGAGTAATTTTATTGACATAGTGCTTAAACCTTGTATTACCAAAGTGCACAGTTATACTAGAGATACGATGGATTTCCTTAACTATTTACCTCAACAAACTCAAGAAAAACTAGTTACTTTTGATGTCAAAAATTTATACTCTAATATTCCACACAATTTAGGGATTGAAGTTATATCATTCTGGTTACACGAATATCCAGCATTACTCCCAACACGATTCTCCAAGGAATTCGTCATAGAAAGTGTTACATTCATATTGAATAATAATACACTTAATTTTGATGGGGAACATTATAGACAAATGAAGGGTACAGCAATGGGAACCAAAATGGCACCCACGTATGCTACGTTAGTTTTAGGGTATTTGGAACGAACAGTTAGGACCTGAAGTCGCTGAATACTTTAGGACAAATTGGCGACGTTTTCTTGACGATTGCTTCATGTTATGGTCCTTTGGAGATGAAAAATTAACTCTGTTTTATAACATCCTAAATAACTTGAACAAACATTTACATTTTACCATGGACTCAAATTATTCTGAAATTCCATTTTTGGACATCATGGTAAAACTATGTGGACGTAATCTAGAAACAGATATATATTATAAACCTACAGATACTAAACAATACCTTCATTTTTCATATTGCCACACGAGTCATATAAAGAGAAGCATTCCCTATAACTTAGCAAGACGTATCTGCATGATTGTGTCACAAATACCAACAAGGAACATACGACTTGCAGAACTAAAATCATATCTACAGTCCCGTGGATACCCAGTTCTTCTTGTGGAAGATGGAATAAAGAAAGCAATAAACACAGACAGAAGGACACTGTTGAAAGTTCGTGATAAACAAATAAATAACACTGTCAATCTGGCCTATGTTTCAACGAACAATCCCAAGAATCCGGAACTTTTTCATATCATAAGACAAAATGTTCCAATTTTAAATGCTGATATGAAAATGAATCGAATTATGGCTAATGTAACAATGATAAAGAGTAAACGCCAAAGCCGTAACTTAAAACACATATTGACACGTGCCACATTCGACTCATGTATTAAACCTACAGAATTCAGTGTCTCAAAATGTAAACGGGGAAATTGTGGAACTTGTGAATATATACTTGAAACTTCATGTATAAAGTTCAAAAACAGGAAACAATTATTTCATGTACGCTCTAACATGGACTGCTCCGCAAAACATATTATTTATGTTATTATATGCCAAGGGTGTCATGAAGAATACATTGGACAAACGGAGTGCTTGAGGGACAGAATGCGCGTTCATAAACAACAGATTAAGGACCCAAAAACAAGGTGCATCCCCTTAAGCGCTCACATCGACAAAATGCGTAGCAGGAAAGGAAATAAAATTTAAAATATTCCCTTTCTATAAAATGAATACTGCTGACGCCATGCAGCGTAAAGCTAAAGAAAACTTTTTCATTAAAGAATTGTGTCCATCGTTAAATAGGTAACTCAATGTGTCTGAATTATACTTGTTTTCATTGTGCTACCAGTACTGTCAATTTAAAGCCGCCAATGTGACGTCATGGCAACGCCGCGTCACAACATTTGAATACAGTTGCATTGTGACGTCATGACAAAGTGACGTCATAACATAATCCGTTTAACTGTAATCACTTCTCCCTGAAGATAAAAGTGAAACATGTTGGAGAAGATCCGTGTCGTGTGATTATTTCAGAAACTTCTTCTTATATATGTACTGCTATGCGGCTCGGTATTCTCATCACTTTCTTTATATATATATATATATATATATATATATATATATATATATATAAATATATTTGAATCCTATTGTAATATCAGTGAACGAATACCGTTATAATGTTAACACTAATGCAAATAAGTAACAATCTTAAGATTTCAATTAAGATATCAATTAAACCTATTGTAATATTAATGAGCAAATAACGCTATAATTCTTAATGCTATTGCAATTAAGTCTCAATATTAATATAGCTATTATCATTTTTATTGATCCTATTGTAATATCAATGAACCAATAGTGTTATAGTTCTTAATCCTATTGTAATTAAATCTGAACATTAGAGTCAGCAAAAAGTATAATCATCCACTGTACGTTTCAGATCAGCGGTCTTTACAAATGTTTAGGCTGATACCAATATTTACCGTGAATCTGCCACATTGCCATATAATGATCGCGTTTTCAATTCTGGTCTTTACGAAAAGCGAAATATAAGCGATAAAACATTTCAAAATCATTCAAGAGAAAAATGGGTGGAAAATTTTAATCTTGCCTCTCCAAACTGGAAAAATATATTTCTCCAGTACAGGTGTTGTACAAAAGATGTAAAACTTTTAGAATTTAAATTTAAATTTCTTCACCGCATAGTCTACACTAAGAGGGAATTAAAGGTTATGAACATAGTAAACGATGATATCTGCTCTTTTTGTAAAACTGACCGGGAAGACTTAGCTCATGTATTCCGTCAATGTGAATATGTACAAGTCTGGAACTATTTTTGAATACCCACATTAATATGGGTATAACTCTGGATACCAATGCAATTCTTTTTGGCTATCCAGACCAATATAACGTGTTGAATCACCTAATCCTACTGAGCAAAATTCTCTCTATTTCAAGTACTACTTACCTTTCCAGAAGAGATCCACATATTGGCTGCAACATACAACACCAGCGACGATGTGAGCATGAATATTTATGCGTGACCTTTGTGTCTGTGATAGTCCCACGAGGTAACAATGTTAATACTGGTCACATGCGTATAATCACCTTTCATTGTGGATATGCAGGTAAAGCTTTGAATTGTCAGGTATAGGGCCCGTAAGTAGGTCACGGCACTTCGCTAGACCTTAGCGACAAATAACGTTTCATACCTTTTCGAATGGTCTCAGTTGACAGTAAGGAACCGATAATCCTTGCAGGAATAACAAATTTCCGATCAAACCATCACCAAATTTGCCAACTATTGCGACTGTCAACAGCTGTGACAGCCCAGCATATGGTTCTACACTTTGTCCGGTCTATATATACCGGGGACGGTGGGGTAGCCTAGTGGTTAAAGCTTTGACATGTCACGCCGAAGACCCGGGTTCAATTCTCCACATGGGTACAATGTGTGAAGCCCATTTCTGCTGTCCCCCGCCGTGAAATTGCTGGAATATTGCCAAAAGCAGCGTAAAACTAAACTCACTCACTCACTCACTATATACTGGAAATATGGTACCGGAAGTAGAACAACTATTATCTTAAGCTGAATTTTTTTTAAATGTTCAAATGGCAAGGTAAAATTATGAGGATTTGCAATCTTAATTTCACTGTATTTGATTTACATTTTTGTTTAAATTGAAATTCATCGGTACGTTTTCATTGCAAACAGACTATATAGTTAGGGCGTGAAACAAAAGTCCTTCATGTATTTTCAGCTGTGATCCGAAAATATGAGCAGTCGAATCGCACAACTCATGGCCGTGACACAGTCGGGCTTAGATTCTTCACGTGTCCAAAACACTTGCAAATATCCCGATCCGAAATCATAGGTCACGAGAGAAGTGCCTATACTCTATCAGGCTACAGAATATTTCTAACCAGCTACAGAACTTTGTAATTTGTACAGCACAAGTCCGCTCGACGCGGCCTGGTTATTTATTTGCTAGCAAGAGACGAGCATGAATTCATGTTGAACATAATTGTTAAAACAACTGACACGAAGTTGCAGTGCTCTTGTATTGTGAGCGCCATACGGTGCACAACGAACGAGTCAGGTAAATCTGACGTGTAAGTTTGCCGGCGTGGTTAACCATGCTGTGCAATCGGTAACAGTCAGTCCAAACGTTAAAATCGGATCCCTCCACCAGGCCAAGGGATTAATCTCTTATGTCGGATCCGCAAGGAAATCTCGGATCGGAAGAGGCACAGTAACACGTTGGTGAGTTGGACACATTAAGTGACGGCATATGCCCGTCATTGAGCCAATAAGTTGCGAAAGGCAAGAATCGGATCGGATCGGATCGTATGTGTGCTTTAGATGAGATGCAGATAGATGCACGGACAGCAGAGAGACGGAGGAGGTTAAGATATCCAGTATCAACATTCGGTAATATCACTTGCTCCAACACTCACAAAACGCGACGCCATATTACGCGGGCTATGTCCCAAGCAGACAAAGGTTTAAATAGTATTGCACTGGTATTGATGACGGACGTGTTAAGTTTACAAACATTCACCATGAATTGTGAAACATGAAGTTAGCGTTATATGGCGGCGGTGTGGACATACATCCTATGATCAACATCATGACAATCGATCTATGCAATTGGGATACGATGACATGTGTCAAGTACGTCATCGCGCCTGATAGCCCGATAATGTCAGTCGCCTCTCACAGGCATTGGTTTCTGAAGACCATATCTTACCCTGAGCTTCAATGGAATTTAATGTTGAACTTATTGGTGAATGTGAACATTCAAAATGTCATTTTGTGTGTCTTACACGATTCAAGGTCAATACCGAGTGTAACCTCCATGTGACTGTATGACAGCCAGCACTCTCCTCCTCATACCCACTGTCAGCCTCCTGATCCTCTGAAGGGGGCAGTCTACGCTATTCCTCGTGTATAGCAGCTTCCAAATGAGCCAGGTTCTGTACAGGAGGATCCCTTTGTTGCACACGACGATCAATCATGTCCCAGATATGTTCCAAAGGGTTAAGATCGGGGCTCATTTAATCTTGAGATATGCCAGCGGGTGCTTAACTAAGATCTTTGTGTACTTGTGTACTTTAGGATTTTAAGAATCTGACCTATTTACTAATTTATTAGAGATGATTAGCATCACGTTCTTCGTGTCTGTACTGGTGCCATTCAGTAATTCAAATGGTTGTGTCACTTCGCGTTGCCTGGCTGTGTAGTGATACCACATAAAACAATGTAAAACTGATACAAAGTGAGGGACGTATGGTGGGATACGGTAACCGCAGCAAAGGTGGAATTTGGACGTAAAACCAAAAATAGCCCTTCATGTATCACTCAACACTAAAGGTGAATGTTGTTCTTTTAACCTTTTAAACAGTTCACTAACCTTGAAACCGCAAAAATATTTTGTGGGTCAAATTGTTTAAAATTCAACGTAGTCAACCGGTGTTTAGGAAACAAACCAACAATATGAGTCTACTTATTTTCAACAGCACTGTGACTACTGTATATGGCAAATGGATTTGATCCGAAAATATACTGAACATCATTGAAAACGCACCACCTGTATTTGTTTAGATTTCCAAGAGCATAAATGAGCAATCGGTGTAAAGTTTACAATGTCATACTTTTGTAGTCCAATGATTGGTAAAGAAAAGAAACAAGAACCAATCAAGCAAAACAGTGAAGTTTTAATTCAACTGACCATGAAAGAAAGATGGAGTCAAATTGGAAAGTCAGTTACGTGTATGACCACAGTTAGCAGCAACACAAGCTGTGCAACGTCTCCTCATTGAACTGATAAGTCTCTGAATAATGTTTTGAGGCAATGCATTCCACTCTTGTTGCAAGGCATTCTCAAGTTCCCCAAGGTTGTTGATCTGTGGGCGACGTGAGAGGCGTTTGCCGATGTAATCCCACAAGTGTTCAATGGGAGACAAATCTGGTGACATTGCAGGCCATGGAAGTAGAGGAATGTTGTTGTTTGCCAGAAACTGTGTTGCAACACGTGCAGTGTGCGCTCGAGCATTGTCCTTCTGGAATGTGTGCAGATCTTGATGTTGGTTAAAGGAACGACGTTGTTCTGAAGAATGGTGTCACGGTAGTAAAGGACATTCACTCTGCCACGACAAACTACCAGAGCGGTTTTGATTACTGATCCCTCCCCACACCATAATGCTGTCTCCATCCCACCGATCTGTTTGCACAACACAGTCCTGATGGTAACGTTCTCCCCGTCGACGCCATACCCGTAGAATCCCGTCAGCATTTCGCAAGTGAAAACGTGACTCGTCGGAGAACACAACACCATGCCAACGTCGTAACAACCACAAACGATGCTGTTCAGCCCATCGTCGGCGTTCACGGCGATGTCTATCAGTCAGGATAGGTCGAACATAAGGGCGTCGACACCGTAATCCTGCCGCACGGAGACGGCGTCGGACGGTGGAAGCACTGATCAAACCACGTCGGCCTTGGACAGCGTTGGCGGTTCTGGCAGCCGGTAACGTACGATCCCGATTATGGCGCCGAACAATGTCTCGATCTTGGCGAGGGGGTGGTAACACGTGCCTGGCCAGGACGTTGGCGGTCCCTCGTGATTCCTGTTTTGTTGGTACCTGTTAGCAAGTCTTATGATGCTGGAATGATCGTAACCAAATCGTCTGGCAATAATCCTGCTTGATGTGCTAACCTGCAACATGCCCAACGCCCGTTCTCGTTCCTCTGGTGACAATCTTGGCATTGCAAAATAAACATTACTTACTGAGGTACAGCTAAAATGAGAACGGTTTTTTTTGCCGACGGTCATTTATACCCCTAATCAGCATGTTTTACGCTTGCAATTTATGCTTTTTGTGTGTGTTGTGCATGAACTTTGTTGTTGTCATGTGATATGTTCCATGATGTGTTCGGGCAATCCGTTCTTTACTGTACAGCATTATTTTATTGTCTTTTGTGTTATTAACAACATTTCCAACGTTCATTTTCACTCTCAAAATAATCCAACTACCATATTTCGAAAGGTGGTGCGTTCTCAATGATGTTCAGTATATTAACAATATAATTAATTAACAGCCGAATCACAACAACCGCGGTGACACACCCTGGCGTAGATTAGTAATCTTCACGCACCCGAAACGCTTGCAAAATCATCCCGATCCGAAATCATACGTCGTGAGAGATGGGAATGCCACTAACTGCAGAACTTTGTACAGAAGAAATGTATTATTTGTTGCTTTACGGGATAAGTTCCCGTTCAACGCAATGGCGTAAATAACTGACTAAATGTGTAATGATAATGTGAGCACATCCAACATACCGCGAACTACGAGTTAGGTCAGTCTGAAGGGAAAAATCTGTTGGCTTTGGCTATTAACCAAGCTGTTCAATTTGCAAACAGTCAGACCAAACGTTAAATTCGGATCCCTCCACCAGGCCCCGAAATTGATCACTAATGTCGGATCCGCAAGAAAATCGCGGATCGCAAAGAGGCCCATTGCTGTTCACCTGGACCATTTAGTTGCAGTATTTCTGTCAAAAAGAGGAGGCCAAGTTGTCCATATATCGGATCGCACGCTTGCATTGGATACGAGAACATATTGCACATATATCTCGCAGACATATCAGAGCGACGAAGATCGTCTTTTGATATTATTTGAATCAAAACCCATGTGCATATAAATATTGTAAGCCAAATCTCCTAAAATTATCTGCTAACACATTATGTTCACAATGCAAGCTGCTCCTCTTTACCACTAGATAGAAAGAAGTACTTGACATTGTCTTCTCTACTCTCACTCGCCTAAGTGTCCTAGTCTCAAGTAATGGGTAAACCATTTCTCAGTACGAAAGAATTTGTCTGCATGAGGGTCAAAGCTCATCATGAGTCTATCTGTGAAGCTACTTGTTGCGGTGTTGGACTGTGCATCTATAAAACTGATTTATTAGTGATAAGTTAGCATTACGTTCTTTTTGTTTATACTGGTACAATTCAATAATTGGACAAATGTTTATTTCACTTCACGAAATATAGATAAATGCGGGTGTTTAGTTGACACGACATAAAACAACTGATACTAAGTGACGAACGTATTGCGAGATACGGTTACCCCCAGTTGAGATGGAATCGTGTTTGGGTCGTCAAACAAAAGCTCTTCATGTATTCCCAGTACTACATAACCACCAATGGTGCAGGTTGTTCCTTGAAAATATGAAACAGTTCAATAATCCTAAAACTGTAAAATTAATTCTGGGTCAAAGGGGCAATTCAACGTAGTCGACTAGTTTTTTACTATACAATCAACAGTACTTATACGAGACATTTTCAACAGCATTCATTCATATGCAGGTCGACGGCTGTGATCCGAAAATATGAACAGCCGAGTCGCAACACCCGCTGTCAGAAACGAAATCATAAGTCATGAGAGAAGTGACGCTTCGCTCATCGGTCAACGGAATATCTTTAACCAGCGGGCATTGATTTGATACAGTGTATATGTATTTGCTGCTAGCGAGGGATGAGCGTGATTTCCTGGAGAACGTTATTGCGAAAACAACTGACACGACAGTGGAGTGCTAGTGTTTAGTTGTGAGCGACATAATGGCTCAACAGCCTGTCAGGTGAGTCTGACGATATAAATTTTGCTGGCTTAGTTAACCATGGCGTGCAATCGTAACAGTCAGTCCAAACGGTAAAATCGGATCCCTCTACCAGGTTCGTGGTAAATCTCTAATGTCGGATCCGCAAGGACATCTCGGATCGGAAGAGTTAGTGAGTGAGTGAGTATGGTTTTACGCCGCTTTTAGCAATATTCCAGCAATATCACGGCGGGGGACACCAGAAATGGGCTTCACACATTGTACCCATGTGGGGAATCGAACCCGGGTCTTCGGCGTGACGAGCGAACGCTTTAACCACTAGGCTACCCCACCGCCCCTCGGATCGGAAGAGGCACAGTACACTTTGTTTGGTCGAAACAGTTTGTAGCAGCATATGTCCGTCATCGGGCGAACAAATTGCCCATATTAAGCATCGGATCGGATCGAGAGAGAGAACACACTTGCATCTAACACATCGCACATATCCTATGGACGAATGTGTTAGTTTTGTTAACATAACTCGTTTGTGTGAATATTGTGAAACAAAATCCACTGAGATCCACAAACATTAATGATTGAAAATAATTTACTCTAGTATCCAGAAGGTTGGAGACAAAGTCCGATTCAGTCGGGATATAGTGGTTAAGATAATTGTTTGTGGTTGAAATTTACCTGGGAAAGCGGATTTCCTGATAAATGTAGTATTTTATGTTGTGTGTATTTCGTTTCATGTAAACTGTTTCCGGTAAGCAAAGTTTTCGTATATCTAGGGTCCATATAAACGGGGCTCCACAGTTTGAGACAACACATCACCGTGGTACATATTCCTAACTACCTGTTGTGTCTATGGGAATTTGTGATTTCTACCAGATTTGGCGGGGAAGGTATTAGAATTGTTTAGGTAAGGGTTTTTTATACACTCTCAAAATGAAACGCACGGAGGTAAATCTAGGGAAAAAATTCTTTATTTTGAGTAACAACAACAAAGTAAATTAAAATCACACAGCTTTCAACCTTTGCATGATGAGGGTCATTGGGTAGTTGCGCCAAATGAATGTAAGTTCATGTCACCACAACATCAACGCTGCACTGGACGTCGGCTTTAAGGTCAGTACGGGTTGTGACCTCCGTTTGCACTGCTGGGCATCTCCTGGGTATAGACTGAATAAGTGTTCGGATCCGAGCCCTTGGTATTTTAGTTCATTCAGTCTGCAATGCTTGTCGTGGTTGGTGTTCGATTGGGTTCAAATCAGGGGATTTAGAGGGCCAGGGAAGCACTGTAATGTTCTGTTTGGTGAAGAAGTTCATTTTGATGCATATTGTATGGGATCCAGCGTTATCCTGCAGGAATATCTGTCTCTGGAAGGAGGTGACGTTCAGGATTTCATCTCTGTAACGAATGGTGGCTAGATTGTTTAGAAAGTGACAAGCCTTCCCAATTGCTAAACACAATGGCATATTAGATAGGTATGAACTTTGCAATATGTGATGGGCAGAGGGGCATAGCAGAGGACAATTTTAGCAGTCCGAGGTCTGCATGGACGTTATTTTATGTATGTTGAACAAACTTCGAAAATACTCATTAAAGGTTTTTTTTTACCTAAACGTTTTCAAAGATTGGGCCAGGCAACCACTGACTCATCCTCGATAATCTCTAGGGTATACATTACGAAAAATCTCCACTATACCCTGAATGCATCTACGGCTCGGTCCCATGATTTTATTACCTCCGTTGGCCGGCTTTTTATCCAATCAGGTGTCTACGCTGGGAAGTTGAGCGTACCAATCACAACTCACTTTCGCTTCTTTTATCTAACCATTAAACTTGGCAACACAATTGTTGCAGAGGTACTCTGGAAGTGATAGAAGGAGTTCTTGCATATATTATTTAAGGTTTCAGACATGTCAAATTATCTGTATGAGTTTTTCCCCTAAATCTGAGTCGCATAGCGAGCAAACCTTCACGACTGCGTCCACTATCTGCGCACTGGCAAGCTCGGTTGCAACGGCTTATCTGATTGGCTACTGTGAGAAGGCGGAATGGGTTGTGCAATGCCGTTTGATAGACACCATACTCTGCAATATTCAAGCCATATGGCGGCGGGCTGTAAATAGTCGAGTTTGGACCAGACAATCCAGTGATCATCGATCTACGCAATTGGGATACGATGACATTTGTCAACCAAGTCAGCGAGCCTGGCCACCCGATCCCGTTATGGCACTGGTTCAAATACAGAAGGATCGACTTCAGATAATATGCTTTTAGCGTGGTAGAACAATATTTGTTCAGTGGAATGAGTAAAACATTGCCCCATCTGAAATATAACGGATACTAGTTCATGTCAACGGATCGTGGATAGTTGGTTTAAGATTAAACATATATGTGTAGTGTCTCAACCAGTCAGACCGCAAGCAGACTAAGCAAACATTTCCATACTCTTGAAGATGGCGTGTGAACGTTTCTGTCAACAACACCTAAGTGAGTTAAGATAAACAGGGCCCGTAAGTAAGTCACGGCACTTCCCAAGTGGTACTTCCGGTTACAAACAACGTTTCATACCTTTTCAAATGGCCTCATGGTTGTCAGTTGACAGGAGGGAACCGATAATCCTTGTAGGCTGTCATGGTTGTACACTTGGTCCGGTCTAGTAAAGTCATATATTAGGCGGTCACGCAATTTGGGACCAGAACTGGTTCTTGAATATAGGCTTGTCACCGGAAATCTGGTACCGGAAGTAAGCTGGGTCCCGTCTCTCATGACGCAAGTTGGCGCACGCAAAGGGAACCTGGAACCAGCTTAGTACCGGAAGTAGCGCCCGCGAGACCTACAGGACCTATTGTAAAAAGAGGACAACGGGTGTTGAGGCTGGTGGAATATTGCTCATGGGGAGGTTGAGTGTTTGAAAGATAAAGTTACCCGCTCGCCTTTCAGTAGTTACGACACCCTTTTCTTTCTATAGTTTTATGCTGTCAGGGCTGTTGGGAATAGGACGGTCCAACTAAGGGAAATAAATCAGGCCTTTGGCTATGCATGGAAGCACTCTAAATATGGAGGAATACTCACCTACTGTCGTTTGTATGGTGTGGTGATGAAGGATCGCGGCATCTTCACCTTAAAGTAAAGTTAAGCTAAATTCGTTTTTTATCCTTAACTAAACATCTGAAACTCACGTCTCCTTACGACGACACAGACGCTTGACCAGCCGATCTACAACTACGAGGTAAAGACTGAATCGGTGGAGGTCATCTACGATTCTGACTTTTTCTAAATCGTTTGTCATACTGACATCTGCTTGATAGCACCTCATGATAGCATTTCAAACCTTCTTGAACCTGACTCGACTTTAAGGCATTAGAACTCCGCCATGCTAGCTGTTCCAAGTTATGTCTGCTATTTAATCCAGTCAAATCAGATTGTATGCCATTATTGTTATCTGACGTTGAACTATAGGTCTGTGGCCTCTTCAGTATTGCAAAATAAGAGATTTGACTATTTTATCATATCATTTAAACATACTTCGTGTTGTTTCAACGATATAGTATATGTGTACATAAACCATTGGATTAGAGGCGCTTCTGGTTTAGCTTTATCCTGAATTGCTTGACAAAAATATTTAGTTCGCAGAGATTTGCTAGTTTCAATTGGAATACGTTGTATTTGTCTTTTTGAGTTACTCACTTCAGCAAAGAAACAATTTTTTAAAACTTCATCCTACACGTTCGTATCCTCAAATAGCAGTAGCATAAATTATGTAGTAGTATATAGTATAGATATAATAAATGATATTTGCTGTAAAACAATCTTTAAACAGTTCTTCATTATGACGTCAGCAGAAATGAGCCACCACCGTATGGGTTTTACACAAAACAAATTACATATGAATATGTAAGGGCATATGGACGCGAACTATGACTGAAATGTGTGACTTTGTCCCATGGAACATATCAGAAAATGTTTGTTTTGGAAATAATATTCCTCTAACGGCTTATATTGTTCATTCTCTTTATCATATTACTGTGATCGTCTTTGTTCAATGTCTGTAGAAGATGGGTTCAACGGAGCGAGGAACATGATTGGCCCACAGTCATATCTGTGTCAATTCCCATGACGCTATTATACCTATTCGTTGGTGCGGAGTGAAGACATGGCGGACAGGATGGCCGATCATCAAGACCTTTCGAAATAGATCTCCCTATCAAAGACAACACAGAGAGCATTAATACATATCTCTCATGCAAAATATAGACATTTGTCAGAAGGACATGAGTTCGAAGATATGTCAGCAGAATTCAATACTCTGGTTGGCAATTACCTCGTTTATAAAAGGACAGTTTGCAATGCAAGAGATAGGTACATTGGTGGAGGCCTTTCACAATGAACATCGTCGTAGTGTCTGCCGTGCTCCTGGTGGCTGTTGCAGCCGGCCACGTCTCTGCTGCAGACAGGTATGTTGCTGTTTACATCACTCTTCTATGGAATTGTTTCTGTGTATGTGAGTAAATGTTGTTTTACGGTCGCAATATTGAAGCCATGTCACGCACGCCTGTCCGTATTCGAGTCACGCGTATCAGTGAGAATTGAGTCACGCTTATAGGGAGAGAAGAGGTACAGTCAGAATTCTCTAACATAAAACGCCAAGACCAGAAATTAATCAGTCTTGGTTATCCACCGCAACGGGTTCTTTTAGCAATAAAATCAAAAGAGCGGTGAAAATTCATGGCACAGTTCATAATGAAAGCGGGGCGGTGGGGTAACCAGATGGTTAATTGTCGTATTTACATCTGGCTTTGTTACAAATGTTCACTTCATTAAGACTGACTGACTGACTGAGTTTGGTTTTACGCCGCTTTTAGCAATTTTCCAGCAACATCACGGCGGGGAACACCAGAAATGGGCTTCACACATTGTACCCTTGTGGGGATTCCAACCCGGGTCTTCGGCGTGACGAACTAACGCTTTAACCCCTAGGCTACCCCACCGCCACTCACTTCATTAAGAAGGATAGAAGACTATACTATAATAAATATGTGGTGAGCCAGTGAGGATTGATATTTTACGCATTATTGTCATATATTCACCTAAAGGTTGTATCAAAATGACTAAATGTTATAATTGAGGGACGTATATGACAACTTCAGACTTTGTTCTGAATCAGATAAAGGGACGGTGGGGTAGCCTAGTGGTTAAAACGTTCGCTTGTCACGCTGAAGACTCAGGTTTGATTCCCCACATGGGTATGACGTGCGAAGTTCATTTGTGGTGTCACCCGCCGTGATAATGCTGGAATAAAACCATACTTACTCACTCACTACAGCGGAAAGCAGATAGGCAACCGTCACAGTTAACACAAACCAATGTCAGGTAAGATGTCAAGTGAGTGAATGAGTTTAGTTTTACGCCGCACTCAGCAATATTCCAGCTATTTAGCGGTGGTCTGTAAATAATCGACCAGACAATCCAAGGATCAACAGCATGAGCATCGGTCTACTCAATTGGGATATGAAGTCAGACCATCCGGTCCCGTTAGTCGCCACTTACAAGCATGGGCTACTGAAGATCAATTCCAACATGATCTTCACGTGTCAGATAGGATGCCAAGCTGAGGAATCGGAAATGCTTTTTTTCTCACGAAAGACGTATACGTTTTACTCCCCTGTTATTCTAACCATTTCAGCATCTCTAAACATTAGTGTGCCTGGGATGACTGCAGACATTTACTTAGCAATAGACGTTTATGTTATAAACAATATTTGTATATTGACTGAACGTCTAACAGACAAACAGACATTCATTCAGAATGAGTGCATACCCGGTATGTTGATACAGTAATTATAGTGGTTCCATTCAGTATTCATTCAATGAAGGTACAGTTATTTTACCAGCCGCATTTTACCAACTTCGCTTTTGACAGGTCCTTAACCCCGTGTCGTTGTTTTATACAGGTGTTCCTACGTACAGTACTATCTGGAAGCGTACAAGACCAGGTGTGGCTGGTACAGCTGGGGCAGGTGTTGGAGCTACAGGTAACTCGCCATCCTCCTCCTCCTCCTCCTCCTCCTCCTCCTCCTCCTCCTCATCATCATCATCATAATCTAATGTCAACGTCAATGTGTAATGTTCTCGATAATATTGAATAGCTTAGCACTTAACCTATGTGGTAACGTGGTATTACTTGAGAGAAATTGGTATGAATATTATGTGGAGTTACCTGTACCGTTTTCGGAGTGGTGCGTAAGTTGTGCATAAGTTGTTGTTTCAAAATATCCATGAATATTCTCATTAAACAAACACGTAACACTGAAACAAATAGTCAGTTTCTCTTGTATTCTCGTAAATGTTCCACCGGTAGTGACGGAAACCTGTGGAAGCCTTCTGGGGCCATTTCTTTTCCATATGTTTTCTTATGAAATTTCGAACAATACTGGCACATAACTTCACCAATATAGTACAAATTTGATCTTCTTAACAGGTGGATATTCGGATTAAACAATACATAATAGTCATACTAAGCAGTGAAAGTTTGCAACGATCATTTAACGCATCTATTCCATTCATAGTCTGCGCATGTGCGGAAATGAGCCAGTTGCGTATTTTGTTATGCGTCCTGTCGCCAGTGCAACATGGTTAAATTAGGGGTTTATTCTTTGAATATGCCACAGCTACACGTGAATATTGGACTGCGCAACTGACTTGAAGAAACAGAACTAAAACGGAATAAATTTAGGCGCGTAGCAACCTAAATGTTTCGTGTAAGTCCGATAGGTTGCAAATCTTTTTATTTAGATAGTATATTGAGGACTTGCCCAACCTTTTTAGCAAACAATCATGTGTAAACCTGGACTTTTTTTTATAATGGTAGCTACGCCCCCTGGAATTAGAGACATTGAAATACGAATATCAATCTTTGTCAGTTCAAACATCGTATTGATGAGGGGTGACGTGTATTTAACATGTTGAAATCTGATATCATGATGAACATTATGAAACATTCTGGTGTTGATAGGATGTATCCTTTTCAGGTACAAGACGGAGGTGCGCTACAAGGACTGCAGTAAGTTTCACTGAAGATTTGTGTGACGAATATTTTCATGCATAAAACCGTGAAGATTAGGGTTAGAATTGGTCTGTCGCAAGATGCATTTAGCGGAATCGAGTCAGGTTCGCTGACTTGGTTAACACACATAGGTCTATGCTCATGATGTCAATCACTGGATTGTCTGGTCGAGAGTCGATTATTTACAGACCGATGTCATGTAGTTGGAACACTGCAGAGAGCGGTATTAAACAACAAACGAATAAATTTTATGCATATATTTTATTTCTCTGAAACATCAATATTTCAGTATTTTTAAATACACCGTAATACAAATTTTCAATAAAAGTAAAAACAATGCATTGTATTTTAAACAAAATACAATTTATCTGTGTATAGAAATGGAACATGAGCTTAAATATTCACGATAACTAAAACGTCATATTTGGTATAACGTTGATCTTGCAGCCCATGGACAGTGGTCATCCTGGTCAGCCACCAGTGAGACGCAGTGCTCGGTGTCATGTGGAGGGGGAGAGAAGGAGATCACTATGGACCGCACCTGCACCGCCCCAGCCCCCAGTAATGGGGGACGCAAGTGTTCAGGGGAATGCCGTAAAGTAGACGTCGCCGACTGTAACGAACAGCCTTGCCCTAGTGAGTGCACGTCGTCCACGTTAGGACTACGTTTTAAGTTTTACCGATATCGTGTGGTAATTTCCCCAGAAGCAGAAAACTAAAATACTAAAACAGCGCCCTGTATTATGTTTTGTATGTGTGAGTGAGTTTGGTTTTACGCCGCTTTTTGCAATATTAAAGCAACATCGCGGCGGTGGACACCAGAGTGAGCCTCAATCATTGTACCAATGGAGGAATTGAACCCGGACCTTCGGTGTGACGAAGAAGCGTTTTAACCACTTGACTACCCCACCGCCCCGTTTTGTATGAACTTATGTCATTATGAAGGATATTTTCAATCTTTGGGTTTTAACAAAAAGATTTTTATGCAAGTGTTTGGGTGACGGGCTGGATCTGCTTACCCGTTTCACGAACAAGTGGTGTCACCACGGTATTCTGTGGCGGATTCATGTAATTTTCACATCTATATTTTTAACCCTATAGTCAAATTATGATGAGCTGCAGTTGACATTCCTGACTCTCAAGATCATTCATTTTGAATTACCATTTTATATTATTACTGCATTTTCCCACTGCCACAAATATTATATTTGGATGAGAAGTTTTTTATTATTATTTCACATATCAGAATTTGCACAACCGTGGTAGGGTTAATTAGTTAAAGAACACATCCTTTCATATTTCTATAGTAATCTGCCATGACAAGACAGATTAAGTTTGAGCGGAATATGATTTACAAGTATTATACTTCTTGAATTACAGTATCACAGACAACTCGGGTATTTATACCGTAAGGAAATATTACTGTACACCTACTTTCTTCATGGTTGTTGTCGTAACGGTCGCTGTAATCACTGTAATAAAGATATTGACGGGACGTTCGATAGATTGGTGATTGAAGTTAATGTTCGCTACGTCGAAAGGAGAAAATTGATATTTTCATATGTAAATTGATATTCCTCCTAAACAGTTATATTTCGTGTTAGAAGTTAAATACACGTATCGTTTTTCATTTTACGTTGAAGGTTCATGTGTATACAAACATCTGTATCGGGCATTCAAATACATATATTTATTAATAAGTTGCTTGAGATAATATGAAAAATCAGTCAAAAAGAATACCCTATCCCCAGAAACCGTTTCCATTTGGTAAAGGGCTGTGAAAAGTATATTAAATATACCATTAAAAAATCACTGATGACAGCCGGTGTTCGCGAAATGGGTAATTTGAATAAAATATTTAATTATATACACAACATTAAAAAGTACACAATTTTCTCCGCCATTGGAAATACTTAATCTGATGTGAATAGTTACACTTTTACGCTTGAACACTCAAGAAACAGACAAATCAGGTCAGGTTATTTCTTGATCTACTTTTATTGAAATTGTTGTCGAAGCCAATTGATTTACATCAGCCTTTAATTTATTAACAAATGATCTATTTTTAAAATAAATCTCAAAAACGTCACTCAGTTATTTAGACACATTTTGGCCGCCTATTGAATTTGAGGCTGGAGAAAAACATACATGAATGGCCGAGGTTGTTTATCTCAGGCTTAGTGTTATTACTGGGCGGTTGGGTAGCCTTGTGGTTAAAGCGTTCGCTCGTCACGCTGAAGACCCGGGTTCGTTTCCCCACATGGGTACAAAGTGTGAAACCCATTTTTGGTGTCCCCCGCCGTGATATTGCTGAAATATTGCTAAAAGCGGAGTAAAACCCAATTCACTTACTAGTGTTATTACCGTATTCTTTTTGCCGTATTCCAGTTGACGGTGGGTGGTCGGACTGGGGGGCGTGGAAGGGCGGGGACTGTTCGGCCATGTGTGGAGGAGGGACCATGAACCAGCACCGGAAGAGGACCTGCACCAACCCCCAGCCTCAGTTTGGGGGCGCCGGCTGCACTGTTGACGACAGGGAGAACGGAACGGCTGATTGTAACACCGACGCATGCGGCGGTGAGCGACATCTACGTTGACATATATTTTGATGCTTTTTATCTTGGGGTCACAGGTGGTCAGTTTGGCTATGTTGCCACAGTCTGCTATGCAGAGTTGCGTCCCTTGGCAACACTAGAAATCTACATGTGTGATTGTGGGTCCGAATCCAAGCGTGTGAGACCTGCAACTTCGGACTTTCCCCTGAATACTATAAAAATGGGCTTTAAACCCAACTCACTTACTCACTGATATGTGTTAAAATGACATTTTTTCGACAAATGAAGCAAAGTGTTACATAGAACGAAAGTTCACCAGTTTTGTAGACGTCACTGCCGTTATTCGTTTATCTCAAGAGATTACTAACTCATTCAGATAGCTGGGTGAGAATTTGGCTTGAGCTTCCCATATCGGTTCAGTTTAAATCGCCGTAACATTGTGTATTGATAAATGTCGCATAAAACGTCATCCACGTACTCGGACTGTGAGGGAAGAGTCCTGATCCATGTGTCCCCACGTCAGCCTATGTTCAGTGATGTCTCCTCGTCCAAATATCTCAGAGATAAATCCTGGTCCATAAACAACTGAGTCAGCATATGTCAGTGATATCTCCTCGTCCAAATATTTCTAAGTCAACTTTATTGCATTGATAAATCGTGGTCCATATATCTCTAAGTCACCAATTTCTCAGTGATAAATCCTGGTCCAAATATCTCAGTATTCTAAGTATTTTTGTAATTTTCCTGATTTACATATCTACACGTAAACGTATTCTCAATGTATAAAATGATAATATTATGAATTATTACTGTATATATTGTGACTGATTTTCTCTTCTGAAATGTTCGTTTGTAATTTCCATTCTATAAAATCACACAATATTTCCAGATCGCTGTCCCCCTGGAGCGGTCAAGTTCCACCCTCACGTTACTGATAGTACTCGGTACTACCAATGCGACAATGGTGTCGCCGTCCGCAGGCCATGCGCGCCTGGTACCATATTCGACGCCAGCATCAACAGTTGCAGCTTCACCGCTACTCCACCTCCCATCCCTCCCGTCACCAGCTGTGACCCTTCCCTGGGGATGTTTCAGCGCCACCCCCCGTGACTGCTCCAGCTTCGTGATCTGCGTGGACGGTGGTCGCGTGTACCAGCAGGAGTGTCCAGCCGACATGAAATGGAACAACGACATCCAAACCTGCGACTACGCTCACAACGTCGACTGCTAGGGCGATCTCCATACGACGGCATGCACCCACGACTCGACTTCAAGCCGGATACCGTTAAGCTTTCATGAAAATGCGAATCGACTTTTTAAATATAGATCATATTCATTAATATCAGCTTAAAAATATATAATTCTTTGATTGTGATTCCTCTTGATCAACATAAATAAAACAGCAATACATAATGTCAATGTTATCTTATCTGTTCATGAGAACTAATTTAGTTTTACGCAGCACTCAGCAATATTCAAGCTATTTAGCGGCGGTCTGTAAATAATCGAGGCTGCACCAGGGTCCCGTTTCACAAAGCTCTCTCGTAAGCCTAAGATCTCGTAACTTTTCTCGAAGCATTCGTACCTGCTATGTTACTAGGAATGGTACGAGATAAGTTACGAGACCTTAAGCTTACGAGAGCTTTGTGAAACGGGGCCCAGACAATCAACTGAACAACAACATGACCATCGATCTACGCAACTTGGCTACGATGACTTGTGTCAACCAAGTCAGCGAGCCTGACCACCCGATCTTGTTAGTCGGCACTTACGACAAGCATGGGTTACTGAAGATCAATTCTAACCCGGACCTTCATGGGTTGAGAACAAATGCATTATCTGAATCAAAGTGTATTTATTAAATACATATTTCTCTCTTTCACTGTAAATGCAATGACGAATGAATAACGAATTCTCTTGAAGTCAATATAAAGCTTTCTGGTGAAAGTGCTCGTTCTGACGGTCCGGGTCCGAATACTCACACGAGATACTCATGTATAAAGGCCACTTTTAGTTGTTCGTGATAATGTTGAAATCAGTGTTCAACGTACCTAATGAAGGACAGAATATAAAGCTACTCAGCACTTCCTCTATGTCAAGGATGTGCTGGCGTCTTGTAAAGGCGTCTCCGCAACTCCGACGTAGCACCACCATAATACAGTCTACAAGTACCATTCATAAAACTTGGAATGCTTCATTTTCTGTGTGTAAATGTCATTGAAGTATTTCGTCTGGGCACCGGTGAACCAGTTCTTCCAGTCACCAGTGATTCCTGTAAAGATAAAGGAATACTGTTGAACATTTGAGCTGGCAACAGCAATAATAATGATAGATTTTCGCTATTGATTATTTTTATCCTTAAACTAAAGAGTTACAGTTGAGAGTTAACACAGTATTAATGAGTATATTCAATTAAATTAAAATCACATATATCAGTCACGGCCATGGCCATGAGCCACACTCAGCAATGTTCCAGCCATATGGCGGTGGTCTGTAAATAATCTAGTCTGGACCAGACAGAAAAATCCAGTGATCAACATCAGGAGCATCGTTCTACGCAATTGGGATACGATGACGTGTCAACAAAGCGAGTCTGCTCAGTCGTCTCTTACGAGTGTGTTACCTAATTCTAACCCCGGATCTTCTCGGTGACATAATGTTAGACGAATTTTGATTAAACAAGTATAGGATGACTGTGCAATCAGACCTGACAGTGTGTACAGCGACCACCCAGAGTGTCACACATGGTCAGTAAGCCGTACGTATATGAGGCTGCCATCTAAGACCAACACGGATACGACACGGAATTTACCCTACCTTTTCTGTAGTGGATGGCGTCACCATCACTTTTCTTAGCATTATCTCCCCTTGCCGACTTCATGTTCGTGAAGTCGGATTGTACAGCTATGTCTCGGACAAGCTGATCCGGACAGTCTATATTTAGAAATTCCGAAATGCTTTTGATCACACGGACAGGATCCTGAAATAAATCAAACACTCACAGATAATTGACTCGAATCGATAATCTGACTAATGTAAATTAATAACAAGAGAAATCAATATTGATGAGGAAATGGTTTACTTGCTTGCTTATATTTCCAGATAGGAACATATTTTATAAATTGTGGAATGCAAATAGTGGTGACAGTTATATGAATTGATTGCTAAAAATCAGTGTTGACACCAGGTATTAGTAGCACCATCACGCAATCATCATCATCATCGTCGTTGTCGTCATCATCATCATCATCATCATCATCATCATCATCATCATCATCATCATCATCGTACCTGTTTGGTCTCCTCGTATCTGACTATCAACACTGGGTGGTCAGACTCATTCATTAGTTTCTCCAAAGAGAGAACATCGTCAAACCAAGAGCCCCAGGCAACTACAACACATTGTAAAAAGTATATTCACATAGTATTCAACTTTTGTTAGGGATATAAATGATATTTATCTTATCTCACTCATAAATGTCGTTTTCTGATTGACAGAGTCCTTTTCTATTATTTTCAATGTGCCCCAGTAATTTACAAGCCAGTAACATGTTATATGTTACCCGATGGGAGTGCCGAACTTTGGGAATTCATTTGGTAATTCGTGTTAGTAATTCTTTTTCTCGAATAATTGAGTCACGTATGATGTACGGAAATTACCGGTGTTTTAGGGGAGATAACCCTAAATTTGTTTCCTTGTCGTCTGCTAGATTCTATGTCATCTGAAAATCTAGTATTGGTCGTTGCATGGGGATCAAAATCTGGGGATATGCCTTAATGGCTCACTTCTCAACGACTTTTCATCCGACGAAAATCGGGAAAGTGACATTCGGAATGTGCTTTCTGATCATGTAAACTTGAAAAGTACGAGGTATTCCGAACTGAAATCATCGTCTACCTCACGCTTCAACGGAATAAACATTTGGAATGGAAGAGACTTTCCACAGCCAGCTGGAAGTACTGAAAATCAAACCTGCCAGTTCACAGGTCCGTTTGTTCAATTTTCAAATTTCAAAGCGTTGTCTAGAGTGGACTAGTTTGAAACACGTGCCACAAAGCAAGAGAAGAGTTGTTCTCTGATTGGCCTCTGTCGATTTTTGATTAAAGGTAAAGTTGCTCTGAAGAGACCTACCTACACGACATGTTTTACGGATCTAAGGGATCGTTCATAATTTTATTTTATTTTATTTTATTAATTTTTGTTATTTTTATTTATTTTATTATTTTATTTATTTATTTTTTTGGGGGAGGAAGATGATTTTAAGGGGGGGTCACCCATTTTGTTCTGGGGAGCTAGGGGTATATCAATTTTGTACACACGTACGGGGTCAGCAATTTCGTACATGAAAATATGTTTTAAAATTATGCTTAGAAATTATGGGAAGGAGGGGGGGGTGTCATTGATTTTGTACATGGCATGCAGGGGGGGTCACTTATTTTGTACATAAATTTTAGGGGGGTCATTCACATTGTACATGCTTCTCCATAAAAATCAGCATCACCCCCTAGCCATAAATTATGACCAGTCCCTACTTATAGCATAAGCGAGCACTGAGACGTGGATCTAAGTAAGACTGATACAAATATCCTTCTGTATAACTCAGTGTGCGATATTCGTGCTGGTCCTGTGGTCCCTGGCTAGTAAAAATTCATCAGGACAAATAAATGATAAGTTTGCAGTGGTCCTGGTGGCCAGTGAATTTTTAAAGTAAATCTACGAATGTTATAATTTCAGACCAGTGAAGTACAGACAGGACCACTAGTAATTGCCCACTCGCTGGTCCCGTGGTCTATTTCAGACCAGTGAAGTACAGACAGGACCACTAGTTATTGCCCACTCGCTGGTCCCGTGGTCTAGTGGGACATTTTGAAAGGCTTTGAAAGACCTAGTAAGGCTCCACAATGACAGAATAGGATATGACCACTGTAATATTTTGTACTTTGAATTTCCTTTTTACTGTTGTTTCTTTCTCTATTTAGTGAATAGTTACACTGAGCAAAATCAAAAACAAATAAGCCTTTCAAGTTTTAGCATCTATTTTGATGCTTATATATTTTTTTAACAAACCGCTATATCCTCATTTCTTGTGAGAGCTGTCATGGAAAGAAACTGATATGAGGGTACTATATTTTGCCTTCAGATTCGTCTTCAGCAACCCATGCTTGTTGAAAAAGGCGACTAATGGGATTGGTTGGTCAGGCTCGCTCACTTGGATGGCACATGTCATCGTATCTCATATGCGTAGATAGATGCTCATGATGTTGATCACTGGATTTCTGGTCCAGACTTAATTATTCACAGATCGCCTTCATAAGTTGGAATACTGAGTGTGGCCTTAAAAAAAACAAAGAAACAAATAAACAAACAAACAAATAAACAAACCCTTTCCTTCAGCCGCAGCTATCAGATATTCATCAAATCCCATCATTGTACCTTTCGCTCGAGTGGTTAGAACAAATTTTGACACTAGGACGTCCCTGGGGTCTCGCATCAAATAGATAATCTTAGTTTTCTTCTTCCGCACTTCTGCTGGCAGTAAGTGAAACTGGACATGTGCGTTGAGAATCCTTGGTGAAGGGACACAACTCAGAACCTCTTCCGGTTGCAATTCTAGTGTCTGAGAGTCTTTTTCCTTCAGGGTCTGTATGACACACTAGGTACACACCTTACATGTATTAAGAAGCAGTGTTGTGTATCGTTGGGGGATACAACAATATCCCTATCAACACATTTACGAATAGTGGAGATCTACACCCTGATCAAACCCTAATCGATCAATCCGAAAATCAATCAATTGCAATCATACCGATATCTTATTGTAAAAGTATGAGGAATGTATACAATTTTGATTTGTTTGATTTCGCTATCTTACTGAATGACAATCTTTTTAAAATCATATGTTCACCCACTCTAGCCCTCTGAACAAAAAACCTGGGGATATGCCTTAATGGCTCACTTCTAAACGACTTTTCAATCGAACCAATACCTGGAAAGTGACACTCGGAATGTCTTTTCTTATCAGGCAATCTCCAAAAGGTGAGGTTGGTTGGTTGGGTTGTTTGAGGCCGCACTCAGCAATATTCCAGTCTGGTCCAGACTCGATTATTATAGCTGTAATATTTAAGGCAGCGGCGTTAAACAAAACACATAAATCAACAAACAAACAAAAATAAAGCTGGAATACCGCGTGCAGCGTTAAACAAACAAAGAAGGATAGAAAGATATCAACAAACCTTTTCCTTCAGCCGAAGCTACCACATATTCATCAAATCCCATCATTGTATCTTTCGCTATATAGTTAGAGGTAAGAACAAATCGAGACACAAGGACGTCCGTGGGGTCTCGCATCAAATAGATAATCTTAGTTTTCTTCTTCCGCACTTGTGCTGGCAGTAAGTGAAACTGGACATGTGTGTTGAGAATCCTTGGTGAAGGGAGACAACTCAGAACCTCTTCCGGTTGCAATTCTAGTGTCTGAGACTCCTTTTCACGAGGACTAAGTTCCGCTTTTCTTCTCAGCAGCATATGGACCAGTTCAGATGTTAGATGTGTTCCTGATCAGATATGAAACGCATTTGCAATATCCGTGACGGAATACTTTGATTTCGACATCATCTTTAACAACTAATTCTATTAGATGGTGGATTTGTTCTTGTGCCACAATGCATTGCTCACTAATAATCGTAAACTCTTGCAGGTTCCTATGGATATACATAGTCCCGAGTTAAGCATTAGCTCGGGCTTTCTTCCCACAAAGAGCTTACTGGCCTTGATATTACTGGAAAAAATCAAGGGGGCTTTAAACCCACTTATTGCCCCTCTTGCTTCACTTTTGTGCTCTTGTCGAAACCCACGACGACATTTGATCAATAGGACACGATTCTGAAGATTATTCATACTTTGTACCATTTGATTCATGCAGTAAGAATGAGTACAAAATGTTGCTTAATGCTTAATACCTGATCTTGCGTGACCAATAATACAGCAGCACATCGTCGTCACGGATGTTGACGTTGGAAATGTTCTTTATCGTTTCAAGAATTGAAACTGGGAGGAAAGTACGTCCCATCTACGTCCAGGACAGTGTAGGGGTTTCCTTTGCAGTCCAGTAACTTTGTCAAAGGCATCTTCACCTTGAAACCTAAGATACCAACAATGTGTAATTACAAATGGCCATTACAATGGCACTATATCACGCAAACCTTCTCTAAAAATTACAATACATGACCTCTCTCAATAGTAATAATTATCAGCCCTCAGCTTAAGCTACAATATAATTTATTCAAAAATAGAAGTTACGTATTTAGATTAAATGTTCCAATGTATAATGTTACGATCAATTTCCACTTTACCCTGATGCATCCCACGGCTTGGCCCGATAATTTTATTTCCTCCCTTGGCTGGCTCCGCGATTCTCACAGTAGCCAATCAGCTAACCAAGTGAATTTACAAACCAAGCTTGCTAGTGTTAACAAAGACAGCGGGTCACAGTCGCCAAGGTTTGTTTCAAGAAAGTGCCACTCAGATTATTGGGGAAATAATACAGACAAACTGAAAGATCTGAAACTTTAAAAAATATATATCTCTATATCAATTGTGTTGCCAAGTTTAAACGGTTATATAATTTAAGAATCGAAAGTAAGTTATGATTCCCAGCGTAGACACCTGATTGGATAAAAATCCAGCCAAGGGAGGTAATAAAATCATCGGGCCAAGCCGTGGATGCATCCAGGGTATAGTAGAGATTGATCGTAACGTATACCTTGGAGAACACCTGATGTCATTACCGATTTTTTAGTAATCAATTCATTTAATTTTCACCACTTCACTGCCGTAGAGTTTATTTCCAGTGGAATCTGTTTCGGCAGAAAATCGAGCCTGGTTATTCTCTGGCGTTCAGCCTAGAAATGTCAATTAACATATTCTCACTAAACCGTTTTTGGTAATAAATGCGGAGATCCCTGACAAAATCCTAAAATAACAGTTCAAATACGCCAGGGTCTGGTTTAGGACGGAATTATTCAGATACAGGTTAGAGATGCCATTACTGACATCAGTAAGAGTCAGTAACATCAACACGTGATGGCAAATGTGAGAACCCACAGCCTAGCTACCATGCCATGAACTCGCATGCCATTTCATTATTCACCATCAGCGTTCTTGTCTTGTCCAGTGGAGAGATTCTGGTCACTCTGTGATGTATGCACACACACACGCACGCACGCACGCGTTATGTTCGTAGTACATACCCGCGTGATAACTTATCCTTGACACACTCTGCTCAATAAGTCCAGCGCCACCATTATATAGGGTCCAAAAGACAAGCCTGCAACTACAGATATCGGCAGTCCATTGGTGACAAAAACACGCTGGCTGTGTGTGCGCACATTGATTATACTATCGACAAACGCATATGGAATGAGCGAATAGCGCTATGAACTTATTGTAAATAAGTCTCTTTGTTAATGTATTGAAAATATTATCTTTGGCTCCAACAAAAACAGATTACTCATCGTACTTTTCAGGTCAGCGGTCTTTGTAAATGTTTACGTTGCTATGAATATATTTACCGCGATTCTCCCACATTGCCGTATAGTGATAACGAATAAATAGAAGCGATAAAACATTTTCATAATCACGATGTAAATCTAAGATCAAATCCATTGTGGGCTTTGGTTACATATGTTTGTGTTTATGAATCACTATTAAATAGTGCAATGTTAGGAGGTCGCGTTCTGAGTGAATGAGTTTAGGTTTACGCCGCTTATATTCCAGCAATATCACAACGGGGGACACCAGAAATAGGCCTCACACACATTGTACCCATGTGGGGAATCGAACCCGGGTCTTCGGCGTGACGAGGGGACGCTTTAACCATTAGGCTACCCCACCGTCCCCGTTCGCGTTCTAATCTCTCCGTGTCTTCCTATAGTTTTGACGATGTGAAAATATGGTGTTAGAAAAATAACGAGGAATTACCAAGTTGTTTTCCGGGAACACCTAGTGTCATCGCTGATTTTCAATGATCCATTCATATAGTTTCCACAGCTATTATCCACCTTCACAACAAACGGAATTTGTTTCCGAAGATAGTCACCAATGACTGAGTGAGGCAGTATATGGCAAGAAAACCTGTCCCAATTTAGATAACTACATACAAGCCTGAGGCGAGTATGCATGGCTTGATGAAAACGTCTTGTATAATTATCACCAAAGTAGAACCTCTAATTTGTTCACACTTTTGACTTATTTGTTTCTTTAAACCTGATAGCGTTGAACATTTTCTGGTTTCATCTGGTTATAAGTTCCATTAATTTTAAAGTATCAGGAAGAAAGGTCTTGCAGTTTAAAAGTTGCGAGTTATCTCGATTTCTTAGATAGTAGAAAGATGTTTCTGAATTAACGGTTGCAGAAATAAGTTCACAACGTGAGTCTGACATGATCCATGTTGTTGGAAGCTAAGCGTACGTGTTTGTAGGAATAGCATAGGCTTATAGTAGCATCATTAGTTTAGTTATTTATACTGGGGGCGATGAATATATCTGTGGGTGCTCGAAAACAAAGAATTTCTCTGAATATTGACTGGCAGTACCCCTTCTCTCTATTTCAAGTACTACTTACCTCTCCAGAAGAGATCCACATATTGGCTGGCACCATCCCTTCTCTCTGTTTCAAGTACTACTTACCTCTCCAGAAGAAATCCACATATTGGCTGGCACCATCCCTTCTCTCTATTTCAAGTACTACTTACCTCTCCAGAAGAGATCCACATATTGGCTGACACTATCCCTTCTCTCTATTTCAAGTACTACTTACCTCTCCAGAAGAGATCCACATATTGGCTGGCACCATCCCTTCTCTCTATTTCAAGTACTACTTACCTCTCCAGAAGAGATCCACATATTGGCTGGCACAATCCCTTCTCTCTAGTTCAAGTACTACTTACCTCTCCAGAAGAGATCCACATATTGGCTGGCACCATCCCTTCTCTCTAGTTCAAGTACTACTTACCTCTCCAGAAGAGATCCACATATTGGCTGGCACCATCCCTTCTCTCTATTTCAAGTACTACTTACCTCTCCAGAAGAGATCCACAACACCAGCGACGCACGTGAGCATGAATATTTCTGCGTGACCTTTGTGTCTGTGATAGTCCCACCAGGCAACAATGTTAATGACTAATCAGATGCAAGTCATTGGCTCTCATCGTGGGCCTTGGCATACGACCTGACAGGTATAGCTGCGTAGTTATGCAGGCATGTGTTTTACACATAGCCAGTGTTAAAAGAGGTCTTGTTGCACAGAATACGCCGTCTGTGTTGAAAAACAATTTCTGCTATGTTTATGAATTTAGAGCCGTGAGCGTTGAAACAGGCTTATTGTTTGATATGGGTGTTTTACTGTAGTGTATTTATACCTATTTTGTTCCGGATTTCCCCCAAATGTAAGTGCATTGTACATGATGATGTTAACAAGTGTTAAGGAACATTTACATAAGTCAGACATAACTGAAGTATAGTAAAATATATTTTTAAAGACATTTTTCATTCCTTTGAAATTATTTTGGAATCGCTTTGAATTGTCTGGTCTAAGGTCGCTGTGTAGAGTTGCTTCCCTTGTTCTCACCAAACACCTATAATTTTGGCTTGAATCCCAATTATGTTCCTACATTCGTCAGTCGTACTCGTAGACTTCCACCAAAGAGATAAATGTCTGAGATCTGCATTACTATAATTCTGTGAAACCAGCATTCAACCCAACTCACTCACTCACTCACTTCATAATCTGCAGTCAGATATAAAAGACTTGATATTTTACACAAACGTAAAAAGTGAGAGAAAAGATATCTCACTTATCATTAAAAGTCTCATGAGAATATCATTTTCCGAAATCACTAGCTAAACAGATGAACCAGGTCTATGGTAGGTAGGTAGGTATGTAAGGTTTTAGGGCGACCTTGGGCCTTAAAAGGCCTATATGCGCCCAACACTTAACAAACTGTTATATTTTTGTTCAGTTAAATTACATCGTACTTACCCGTTTTTACGAGGAAGTCTAAAACAGCTCTTTGTATGCAACCATACATTAGATTATCGCCAAGTATTGCGTTCATTGAAAAAGTATTTTGGGTTTTGTTAAGCACATTTTCTTTAAGAGCCTTACGTGGGTTTTCATGAGCTGGACATTCAGTGAGGTAGTGCTGAACTGTTTCTGGGCAGTGTAAGTTACAGCTTTCACACAGAGGAGATAGGTCACCAGGTCTATGTTCGCTGTGTAGAGTTGCTTCCCTTGGACTCACCGAAAACCTAGCATTCAGGTTGGAATCCCTATTGTTTCTAGGTTCGTCAGTAACAAACCCATACTCGGGTTTCCACCAAAGAGATGGACGTTTGAGACGAGAATTACTCCTATAATACTCTCTCCATTCATGCAGTCAGATATAGAAGACGGCACAATGACTTCACAATTTACCACGAACATGAAAGAATACGAAAAGTGGTGGAAAATATGTTTGACTTGCCATTAAAAGTCTCAAGAGAATATCAGTTTCCGAATCACTACCTATTTCCAAACCTCAAACTCATTGCCCAAAAGTATTGAATGTCTTAGATTACGAACACTGAATGAATATACAAATATTATTTCAGATACATTGTATGTGGTTTCTTATCAGGCCATGTGTGTGAAAACTTTTCAAAAACTACACAATCCTTGTAGAGATTTGTCCTCTGAGGTGCGTGTGTGTGTGTGTGTGTGCGTGCGTGCGTGTGCGTGCGTATGTGTGTTTGGATAATTTTTTCTTTGCCTCGTGTTACTAGTGCTTGTGTGCAAGGGATGGGTGATGGTCAACTGATGAGGAAGTTGTCTTCCTTAACCAGTGTCCGAAATAGTTTCTATATTTTGTATGTCAGTCGACCTAGCTATGCCTGAAAGTTACTAGCCCACAAAATAATTCACTAGCCCGAACTCTGAATGTAGTAACTAAGCAAAAAAGGTTTCAGTAATAGATGAGGATAAGATATTGTATGACACGGGTTAAAGCTACTAATATGATGAACATTTTTATCAGGCCAAAATGTTGTCTATGTATTGAAGCTTAACAAGTAGGAGATAACGATGATATATTCCAAAACGACCCCATGAAAATTCAGCAGTCGGGTCAGTGACTGTGGAGATTTATTGGCCCGAGTTGATTTTTACTAGCCACGGGCCAGTGGTTATTTCGCACACTGACCTTCACTATAACAATCCGAAAATGCATTACATGATGTCATAACATTCTTCTGGAATCTCAAAGCGTGCTCACCACAACATACAAGGATTGTAGAGATGCGAGATCCAAACATATCAATAACACACATCGACAGAGCCACTTGACGACATACATTTATGATTAATCCTGATGCAGCCCAAGCGTTGCTTGTTCAATGGATCCGAAACATGCGGAGGAATTATTCGGATCACGTCGTCGGTATTTTTGACACTTGCCGGACATGTGGTATGGGGTGTGGCGGGTGCGTGAGTAGAGAAACTGTTGGTTGGGCGGAAGAGCGAGCGTCCCTGTTGAATGTAATGGCGTAAACAATTGACTGGCGTGGATTGGCACTGTAGCAACATGGGGCCCGTCAGGTAAATCTGACGCGTGAACTACTTGGCTTGGCGTGCAATCGCGAACTGTCACTCCAAACGTTAAATTCGGATCCTTCCAGCAGGCGCCCAGATTAATCTCTAACGTCGGATCCATAATGAAATTGCGGATCGGAAGCTTCAAAGTTACGTTGTTGGAGTTGCAACATGTCAGTGACAGTTTCAGAGGCAGCCTTTGTCCGTCATAGGGAAAATGTCGGATCTGGACGGACTGAGGAAAAGGCGGACATACTACGTACCCAATGTCGGCTGACACGCACCGCAACCGACCTGAATGAACTATTAGAGTGAGAGAGAGCGAGTATGTTCTTTAACCGCACAGGTAAGAACTTCCTTAGAAATACGCATGGTGTAGTATGTGACGCGAAGGTTAAAGTGTTCACTTGTCGTGCTGACGTCACGGGCTATATTTGCGTCTTAGGTTCAATGTTTGAAGCCCCATTTCTGGTGACGCCCAACGCTCCTAAAATGGCACTGAGGTTTACAGTATATACACTGTGATCAAACCACTGTCAGCTCATTCCTTCATAAATAACCACTGAACACAAAAGCCATACCACATGCACTAAACTGAAACATTATTTTGTAGTTGTATTGAAATTTGGAAGGATTAGTATTGTGATTTTATTGCAACTAGAAAGAGGTCTATACATTCCATCCAGTATCCTGTTGGCTCAGACTTGGCTCATGCGTGTGACTCCAATCAACTCAGTCAATAGACTATAATATCGCTTTGATCTGTAATGCTATTTTAATGTTTATGTTTGGTCTAGGATAATTATGATACCTAGAACTTGTTATTAGGGAATTAGCTTGGGACCGCAACAACTTAAAATAACCAAGAGAAGCATTTATTAGTGACCAGTCTTTATTCCGTGTATTTCACAAGTGATTCACATTTCATGATACAATAACAGCAGCATTACAACCTTGTACAATTAATATATTCTGAGTATCAAGAATTAATATTTACGTAAACCTTACGGACAAGTATCTCACCATAAACAATTGTAAAAGATTACAACATAAGCAATAACACTTTTCATTATATTGAAAATAAAATACACGTGATGTAGTGAAACTGAAGACAATGATCACTACTCAGAAAGAAACCGTACGAAATGTGGTATCAATTACCAAAATAACCTTACAAATTTGTATGTATTTATGGAGAAAGTAATGATAGGATTTCCTCTCATACCACCCAGCAGAATACAGCTCAAAAAGAAGATTATGATTATACACATCATATTTGTGATATAAACTAACGGAAAAAGCAACTGTGCATAACAGTATTATAGTTATTTGATAAGGGAGCGTTCATAATTTATGGCCGAGGAGGGTGGGGTGGGGAATTACTTACTTTGTACATAAATTTTAGGAGGGTCATTCACATTGTACATGCTTCTACTTAAACGTCATCATCACCTGACCATTCCTGGCTTCCGGTAAATCAGTTCCAGGACTCTACGGATCTGACTGAAGGAGCACAACATCCGGCACCGACGGCCTGCAATACGTCCAGTTTTGCTCCAACGTCATCAACAGGCACGTCTTACCTGATGCAGACAGCATCTACGGCACGGTAGGCATGGTTGCGATGGTGTTTTTGTTCACTGAATATTGCTAAAAGAGGCGTAAAACCATACTCACTCACTCATTAGCTTATGAAGGTCAGTGTCTAAACGCACTAAATAAAACACCGACTATCAGGAGAATCAATGAAGTTGTGGTGTGATGTAAAGGCGTCTCCGCAACACCGACGTAGCACCACCACAATACAGTCTACAAGTACCATTCATAAAACTTGGAATGCTTCATTTTCTGTGTGTAAATGTCATTGAAGTATTTCGTCTGGGCATCGGTGAACCAGTTCTTCCAGTCACCAGTGATTCCTGAAATAGTAATTAAAGTAGTGCTCGGAGTTAACATTATTATATAAAGGGTTAAATTCACAGTTATTAGTTACAGTCGTTACAGTCGAATTAATCAAAGATGAATTATGATTAAACTACATGCCTACTATAAAAGGATGATCAGAGAATTGAGAAACCCCTGACTGTCCAATCAGAACCGTGTACCGTGAACTCCAAGTACTGTGACCTTTCCAGTAAGCCATACGTATATGAAGCTGTAATGCCATCTAAGACCTACAACACGGAATTAACCATACCTTTTCTGTAGTGAATGGCGTCACCATCACGTTTCTCAGCATTATCTCCCTTTGCCGTCTTCATGTTCGTGAAGTCGGATTGTACAGCTATGTCTCGGACAAGCTGATCCGAACAGTCTATATTTAGAAATTCCGAAATGCTTTTGATCACAGAGGCAGGATCCTGAAATAATTCAAACACCCAAGGATAATCGACTCGACTCGTGTCGATACAATAACAATTTTGTGATAAATAAAAACGTGTGAAATCATTAGCAGCACCAGTATGGTTGTGGAAAGGGTTTAGTCGCTTAGATTTTGAAGGAAAATCTACAGGGCGTAAGCCGCAAGCTATTGGTTACATTTATTAGAGATCTCACAAGGTATCCGTAGAAAAAACTAAACACGTCCTGCTTAACAGGTGTTAAGAATCCATCGTCATAATAGTCGCAGTATTGACCTGCAGATCGCAATCATCATCATCATCATCATCATACCTGTTTAGTCTCCTCGTATCTGACTATCAACACTGGTTGGTCAGACTCATTCATTAGTTTCTCCCAAGAGAGAAGATCGTCAATCCAGGAGCCCCAGGCAACTACAACACATTGTAAAAAGTATGTTCACATACTACTTAGGGGATAAATATACTGTGTTTGACGAACTGAGGACGTATACCGGTGGTTATATAGCCGATATAACGTTAAATTTGCGGCTATATAACCACCGGTATACGTCCCTAATTCGCCAAACACAGTACAGTTATCCCCATTCTAATTCAACTCGTTTTACGCTGATTTTTCGTCAAAGAAATGCCTTATTTAAACCATGTCAAAGTTCCTCTAGGTCAAAGGTTAATCATATCACTCCTTGAACTTACACCATCGCCTGAAAAGTTTTCAAACTACACACGTTTATTATGTGCACACAGACCTGAATCTTACAATGATGAATAGATCATAGTATTATAGATAAAATGGACGGAATTATGATGAAACCGCCCTCTAGTTACAGAAATAAGCGGCCCGCTGATTCCTCAACTATGGGCCATTATCAGTTCTGTTGTCAAATGACGTCACAGCAGGTGACGTCACGCTCCATAATGACGTCATAAATCTTGTTTCATGATCTAACAGTGTTGGGTCAACAGCCCGTTGCGAGTAAGTTGTTTGAACTTAAAATTAAATTTATTATACTGTTTTGTCTTTTTTAACACAAATTCCACCCATTTTAGCTGTATAGGGGAGTTAATTGACCTATGGCTTCTGCAAATGACAATGTCCTGCAAAGCAGCGTAGGTGTGTAGGGATACATTCCCTACACTTATACATTCCAAGCTTAGTCGAGAATGGAAGACACCAGTGTGAAACAAGTGCCACAAAGCAAGAGAAAGCTGCTTTCTGATTGGCAAATGTTGACTTCTTATTCGTCATTTCATCAGTCGGTCCGAATGGCTAAAGGTTGTCATGTCTAACACTGGATTGTCTGGTGAAGACTTGATTATTCACAGACCACCTCCATAAAGATGGAGCCTCGTGGTGATCCGGGTTAGAATTGATCTTCAGCAACCAATGTTTGTCTTAAGAGGCGACTAACGGGATCGGGTGGTCAGGCTCGCTGACTTGGTTGACACATGTCATTGTATCCCGATTTGCGTAGATCGATGCTCATGGTGTTGACCACTGGATTGCCTGAGTACAGACTCGATTATTTACAGACCGCCGTCATATAGCTGGAATATTGCTGAGTGCTGCTTTAAACAACACATAAATCAACAAAACAAACATCAAAATATAGCTGGAATATCGAGAGCTGCGTTAAACAAATAAACAAACGAACAAATCAACAAACCCTTTCCTTCAGCCGCAGCTACCAGATATTCATCAAATCCCATCATTGTATCTTTCGCTTTATAGTTAGAGGTAAGAACAAATCGAGACACTAAGACGTCCCTGGGGTCTCGCATCAAATAGATAATCTTAGTTTTCTTCTTCTGCACTCGTGCTGGCAGTAAGTGAAACTGGACATGTGTGTTGAGAATCCTTGGTGAAGGGAGACAACTCAGAACCTCTTCCGGTTGCAATTCTAGTGTTTGAGAGTCTTTCTCCTTAGGACTCAGTTCCGCTTTTCTTCTCAGCAGCATATGGAACAGTTCAAATGTTAAATGTGTCCCTGAAGATATGAAACGCATTTGCAACATCCGTGATGGAATACTTTGATTTCGACCTCATCATCTTCGTCATCATCATTCATCATCAACTACTACCCATACTCTTAAAAAACTTTCAATTTGGATAGGAAGTATAAGCATTAACAAACTTTTCAAAGACAGACATCTTATGAACGCACCGCCATTTCTCTGTATCACCTAAACACTACGAGCTCGTACGTATGGGACGCACCTGCACAACGCAGTAGCCCAATACACGTGCATTGGGTGTCATTCTTGATTTTGACGGTTTTCCAAAAGGTCGATAAATCACTGAAGACCATTAATTTTGACAATCACCTTACATCACACAGTTGTTAGTGTTTCTTTCTAGCCGAATTTTCTGCTTGAAAATGAAAATCGTACACATGCAAATCTCCCGTCATACACCAGTCATCTTTCAAGAGCAGTGGTTCCTTATAACTTGGTTAAAAGGAAGTGCAAGTGGTGATGCACTCTCAAGACATTCATTGTTATAGTATCAACATTGATTGACTTCGACATATCTCCCAGTGTTTTTAATCGTAAGTTACAAATGAAGTTCCCCTGATTTTTTAAAGAGTATATTAGATGATGGTTTGGTTCTTATGCCACAACACATAGCTCACCAAGAATTGTAAACTATAATAGGTTCCAGCAGCATCTCGGGCTGTCTTCCCACAAAGAGTGTGTAACTGACCTTGATGTTACTTGAAAATAATTCAAGGGGGCGTTAAACCCACTTACTCACTCTCTCGAAACACACCACGACATTTGATCAGTGTAACAAGATTTTGAAGATTATTCATACTTCGTACGCTTTGATTCATGTAGGTTAGAATGAGTACAAAATGTCTTTTAATGCAATTTTCACAGATACCTGATCTTGCGTGGCCACACAACAGCACATCGTCGTCACGGATGTTGACGTTGGAAATGTTCTTCACCGTTTCCCAATTGAAACTGGGAGGAAAGTACGTTCCATCTACGTCCAGTACAGTGTAAGGGTTTCCTTTGCAGTCCAGTAACTTTGTCAAAGGCATCTTCACCTTGGTACCTAACATACCAACAATATTTAATTACAGTTGGCCATTAAAGAGACAAACTGTATTTGAATGTAAAAGTATAGGTTGACCATAAGTGAACGTATTAATGTGTCAAATATACACATTAAAACCCCTGATCATCCGGGGTACAATTGGTCTTCCTAACAGGTTACTAACGAGATCGGGGGGGGTCATGCTCGCTGACTTGGTTGACACATGTCATCGTATCCCAATTGCGTAGATCGAGGTACAGACACAATCCCAAAATAAAAGTTTAAATGCTAGGGACTGGTTTAGAATGGAATCATTATTATTCAGGTACAGGCTAGAGATCCCTCTTCTGAGATCACCGGAGTGTCAGTAACAGGTTTGTTGTTAATCAAACTATCAAAATGTGACGTCGTAGACTACCACAGCTGATCTTCCAAACTATTGACTAGCATGCCATTTCATTTTCCGCCATCAACGTTCTTGTCTTGTCCATTGGGAGAGATGTTTGTCACTCTGTGATGCATGCACACGCCCTGCACACACACACGCACGTACGCACGCACAAATAGAGCTGCTAAGTCTGGGGCTAAACTGAGTTATGTTCGTAGTACGTACCTGCGTGATCACGTATTCTTAACACACCCACCTTAGTCCAGCGCCACCTGTCCTACAGACAAGACTGCAACTACAGACATCGGTAGTCCATCAGGTCGAAACACGCTTGCAATATTTACGCACATTAACTTAACTATCGACAATCGTATATGATATGAGCTATAAATGTATTCTAAATAGGTCTCTTTGTTGATATATCGAAAATATTATCTTTGGCATCAACACCAAGGCTTATCCAATGTTTTTTCAGGTCATCGGTCTTTGTTAATGTTTATCTTCCTATGAATATTCTCCCACATTGTCGTATAATGTTCACGAGAAATAGAAGCGATAAAACATTTCCATAGTCACGATGTAAATCTAAAATCAAATCCATTGTGGGTTTTGGCTATGTATATGTATGTGTTTATGAATCACTATCAAATAGTGCGATGTCAGGTGACGTCGTATAGTAATATCGATTTGGTGTTAGAAAAATAACGAGGAATGACCAAGTCATATAGTTTCCACAGCTGTTATCCCTTCACAGCAAATGGAATTTGTTTCTGAAGATAGTCACCAATGACCGAGTGAGGCAGTATATGGCAAATAAACCTGTCCCAATTTAGATAACTACATACAAGCCTGAGGCGAGCATTCATGACTTGACAAAAACGTGTTGTCTAATTATCACCAAGTAGAACCATGTTCAGACTTTTCAGTTAAGCCTTCTTTAAGCCTGAAAGCGTTGAACATTTTCTAGTTTCATCCGGCGATAAGTCCCATAGCATAAAATATCAGGAAGAAAGGTCTTAGTATAAAATGTTGTCTTACTGTTGATAAGTTGCAGGTTATCTCGATTTAATAATAATAATAAGTCATCTTCTATAGCGCACAGTCTCCAAACACCAAGTGATTGCTCGCGGCGTAATCAGAATCTGATTCTTATTTTTCCGGATAACCCAAGCTGCCCGTTAGGGGTTAGAAGGTAGTAGTCACATGACTTTATCCAACCGGGTACCCATTTTCTGCTGGGTGAACAGAGGCAAATTTGAACAAACTCACTTGCCTAAGATGAGACCACGTGTATCACATGTGCTTCGATCTGGGGCAGGACTGAGGTCCTAGAAACTCTCAGGAGTCAAGCTGCTCGATTTCTTTGATTACAGAGAGAAATAAGTTCTCTTTAGTAATTTGGTTATTAATTTATGCATAATTATATAAAACATAGATCATTGGGCCAGTCTTTTTCATTATCAACACAACGTGAGTTTGACATGATCCATGTTCTTGGAAGTTAAGCCTACATGTGTATAGGAAGAACATAGGTATATAGTAGTGTCTTCAGTTGATTTCTACTTTATATTGGTGGCGCTCAATATATCTGTGGCTGCTCTGAGACAAAGGATTTCTCTGAATATTAACTGGCAGGGGGGTGATGATGATTTTAAGGGGGGTCACCATTTTGTTCTGGAGAGGTAGGGGGTCAGCAATTTTGTACACAAGTTTCTTGGGGTCATCAATTTTGTACGTAAAATATTTAGAAAATATGCTTTAAAAATATTGAAAGGGGGAGGGGGGGGGGGTAACTGACTTTGTACATGACATGCAGGGGGGTCACTTACTTTGTACATAAATTTTAAGAGGGCTCATTCAAGGTGTAAATGCTTCTCCATAAAAATCATCATCACCCTCCCCTAGCCATAAATAATGAACGGTCCCTAACCTCTTCAGAGAAGATCCACATATTGGCTGCAACATACAGGGTCAGGGTCGCACGTCAGCATGAATATGTATGAATGACCCTTGTGTGACTGTGATAGTCCTACGAGGTAACAATATTAATGACTAGTCACATGCGTATCATCACCTTTCACTGTAGTCTTTGTCGTTCGACCAATCTCGCAGGTATGTCAGTGTAGATCACACATTACAAGAGGTCTTTTTGTTGACCTGTCTGAGTGGAACGGCCGTCGGTGTTGTGAAAAACTTTCTGCAATTTGTTCATGATTTTAGACCTCGTTGAAACAGCCTGATTGTGTGATGTAATAGGTGTTTATCCTTTTTCCCCAAATGTAAGTGCATTGTACCAGATGTTGTCAAAATCAATGTTAAGATAACTTTAAGATGACCTTTCTGGTCAAAGGTTGCTGTGTAGAGTTGCTTCCCTTGTTCTCACCAAACACCTATTGTTCGGGTTTGATCAGCCCCTATTATGTTCCTACATTCGTCAGTCGTACTCGTGGGTTCCCACTAAACATATACACGTCTGAGACTTGCATTACTATAATTCCGTCAAACCCAACTCACTCACTCACTCATTTCATTCATGCAGTCGAATATAAAAGACGACACGATGACTTGATATTTAACCACAGATATGAACGAATGTCATAATTGAAAGAAAAGATATTTGAAATCACCAGGTCTATGTTCGCTGTGTAGAGTTGCTTCCCTTGGACTCACCGAAAACCTAGCATTCAGTTTTGAATCCCTATTATGTTTCCACGTTCTTCAGTAACAAACCCATACTCGGGTTTCCACCAAAGACATGAACGTCTAAGACCAGGATTACTACTATAATACTCTCTCCATTCATGCAGTCAGATATAGAAGACGGCACAATGACTTCACATTTTACCACAAACATGAAAGAATATGAAAAGTGGTGGAACATATATTTGACTTGCCATTAAAAGTCTCATGAAAAATTCATTTTCCGAAATCACTTGGTAAACCGCTGAAATGCGAAATCCATTTTGAGCTGTCGTCATTGAATTATTGATATGAAACGCTGAGCTGCCACGACACTGTATTGTATTTAGTTGAAATAGTAAAGAGCCAAAAGCGATTTCGTTCAACAAAGATTTTCATCTTTTAAATGAATCTCAATCTCATTGCCTAAAAGTATTGAATTTCGTAGATTACAAACACTGAGTAAACATACAAATAATATTTTTGAAAATATAGTTTATTCTCAGGCCATGTGTGTGAGATTTGTTCTCTGAGGTGTGTGTGCGTGTGTGCGAGCGCGAATGTGGTCTGAAAATACCAGCCTGGTCATCTTCTGGAATCCGAAACTCACAAACTATCCGGATCCGATCCGGATACTCACTTCACCAACAGGTTTCATAAATGTACGCGAAAAAACGGTTTGGGTGAGCCAGCATACCCAGATATGTTTTTGTATAACATATTTCCTGACTATGTTTTCACTTTAAGTCATCTTCTCAATGTGCCGATGAACGAACCAATAACGCCAGGGATTAGTACATGCATAGATAGAAATGATTGGGTGGTGGTCACTAAGCAGGTTTTTTTATGTCAGTATAAAAATTGCCCAAGCAAACGTAACTATGACAATTCGAAATATGGACATTAGAGTCACAGGATGTCATAACATTCTTCTGAAAGCTCAAAGCATGCTCGCCACAATGTACAGGACTGTTGAGAGGCGAAATCCGAACGTATCAATAACACACATCGACAAAAAGCCACTGGACGGCACACCCTAATCCTGATGCAGTCCAAGCGTTGCTGGTTGAACACATCCGAAACTTGCGGAGGAATTATTCGGATCACGTCGTCTGTACTTCTGACACTTGCCCGACATGTGGTATGTGGTGTGGCGGGTGCGTGAGTAGAGAAACTGTTGGTTGGGCGGAAGAGCGAGCGTCCCTGTTGAACGTAATGAACAATTGACTGATCGTGGATTGGCAATATAGTATCACGAGCAGCATACGTAGCATAGCCCGTCAGGTAAACGTGACACGTGAACCAGTTGGCTTGGTTAACCATGGCGTGCATTCGCTAACTGTCACTCCAAACGTTAAATTCGGATCCTTCCATCAGGCTCCTAGATTAATCTCTAATGTCGGATCCATAATGAAATCGCGGATCGGAAGCTTCAAAGTTACGTTGGGACATTTCCGAGACAGTTTCAGAGGCAGTGTTGCCCGTCATAGGGAAATATCGGATCTGATCGGATTTGGGGGAAACGACGGACATTCTACGTTCGCAAAACCGACGGACACGCAGCAGAACCGATCTACAATAATAATCTATTTGTAAACACATTTGTTGGATTTTTGGAATGTTGATCTCTAACGGCACAGGGAAGTTCTAACTAAGAATACGTATGGTGGCGTAACACAAAGGTTGAAGCGTTCACGTCGTGCTGACGTGACAGGCTCCATTTGCGTCTTCGGTTCAGTTTTTGAAGCAGCGTTTCTGGTGACGCCCCACACACCTCCACAAAGACACTGCTAAATAATTGCTGAAAGTGGCATGAAATCATTGTAATCCTTTCCTGTCCACGTTTCAAGTTCAGTCCGAGGGTATATACACTGAGTCAACTCATTCTTTCATAACCATTGAGTACTAAAGCCATACCACATGCACTAAACTGAGATATTATTGTGCAGTTTATTTGGAATTTGGAGTTTAATTAAACCAACCAGAAAGAGGTCCATACATTCCATCCAGTATCCTGTTGGCTGAAACTTGGCTCATGCGTGTTAACAGGGAGAATAGAAGACGCTGTAGATTACCCCTGGTGTTGACACTAAATCGCTTCGATCTGTAATAATATTTTAAGGTTTATGTTTGGTCTAGGATGTCGAGGAATTAGCTTGGGACCGCGACAGCATAAAATAACACAGAGAAGCATCTATTAAAGAACTGTTGGAAATAGAAAGAAACCTGTATTTTCTAATCTCTACACTTTATGTAGTTGATATGTGCAAGTGTAGGGGCATAGGAAACGTAGAAAAAGGACTTTACTGAGGAGAGATTAGTGCAGAAACAAGCAATGCGGTTTTTTTTCTAAGTCCAGAACGATTTATTTGGAACAGACCATGGTTTTATACAAATTAGTGTGCGACGATATTGTATTGCAAAAGACACTTTTTAAATGCCCAATTTGAAATTAGACGTAGCTTCATTATAAACGATGGCTGGCGTAAAAAATAATAACTTTCATGCTGAAACTAATAACGATGTAGCTACCATGGAGTCTCACTGTCACTATAAAAAGAAACAGATAGAAGGGTTCGTCTCAAAAGCAAAACCTGGACGGGTGTCGCAGACGATCGTTTGGGTTGGGCTTGGGGATAGAGATATCAGCTAAGATAAGATAATCCTTTATGGAAATTATACACGGGAAGTACACGGCATGTCATAACAATTTACAAATAATATCCAGTCCTGTCGATGGTTATCAGGTATCATACTCTTTTACATATCTCAACATAAACTTTAAGAAAGAAAGACACGTAAGATGTTAATCAATAGATGAGACACAAATGACAAAGCACAAAATATCTTTGAGATGACCCCTTGTGCCTGTAGGCAGCACATGCATTTCATGCCAGGTGAGTCGAAGGTCCGTCGTCATACCTGGCTTAGCGACCTAATTGCCATCTAGAGTCTGATCTATTGTTTTGAGTGTGTTATTTGTAATTTTTTATATCATTGATTGAGTGATGATTATTATGGGTCACAATGTTTAGAGCTTTGAGTGTGGGTTGCGGCTCACATCTTGCATCATAAACTGAGGGGCAAAAGAAACGTCCCCGATCATTTTTGTATCATAAAATGATACAAACACGTGCAATTCAATGTTGAAATGTTTGATATAATTTTTGAACATATTATGCAGACTGTCATTACAGAACAATTGAAACAATTTGCTGTAAGTAGAGTTTTTATGACGTTTTTCACAGGAGGTTCAAATGTCCGGTTTTCGATCATGACAACACATGCACATCAGTACTGACAGAGTGTCTTTGAGTGTCCAACCCCTCAGTAGCGAGTGTGTCCACCTCTTGCAGCGATACATGCTGCCACACGACGTCGTGCAGAGTGCACAAGACGTCTGATCACGTGATGTGGGATGCGACGCCATTCTTCCTGTAGAGCTTGAGCCAAAGCGTTTCTTGTCTGTGGGGATGTTGACGTTGCTTAACCTGACGGCCGAGATGATCCCATAGGTGCTCAATAGGTGATAAATCGGGGATCTTGCTGGCCAAGGAATGACGTTTACGTTGTTGTTGTTCAGGAAGTTCCGGGTAACAACAGCAGTGTGGGGAGTAGCGTTATCCTGCTGAAACAACACGCCTCGATTCTGCTGGAGGAAGGATAACACGACAGGTCGTAAAACAACATCAATGTATCGACGGGCATTCAGGTTTCCCTCTATCACCAACAAGTCAGTCTTCCTCTCGCCACAAATTACCCCCCACACCATCACACTATCGCCGCCAAACGTCTCAACTTCCTGAACGCAACAACGTGCTGTGCGTTCGTTCCGACGTCTGTAGACTCGTACCCGACCATCAGCTTTGTTCAACTGGAAGCGGCTCTCGTCACTGAAGAGTACCCGGCGCCAGTTCCGCGGCTGCCACTGCCGAACTCTACGTGCCCAAGCCAATCGACGACGTCGATGTTCACGCGTCAACGTCACGCCCCCGGAATGGTCTGTAGGCTCTGATACCGAATCGGCGGAGTCGTCTGGATATGGTCCTTCTACTGACTGGATGGGTAAGGCTGGTTGTTGCTGATGACGTCACAGTCAGGAATCTGTTGCGCAAGTGAAGCACCCGTAAATGGCGGTCTTCCTGAGGGGTGGTTACGGGTGGTCTCCCTGTCCTAGGCCTGTCTGCAGTCCGACCTGTTGTTCTGAAGCGTGTCATCAGTCTGGTGATGGTTTTCTTGCTACAACCCATGATTCTTACAACGTGACTGTGAGAAGCACCCAGCTGCAACATCCCAATAGCTCGTTCTCTCTGTTCTGCCGTGAGTCGAGGCATGTTCTTTGTGTCCAACGTATTGAAGTGATGAATTCGAACAGTCGAGCATAATTTTTATACTGTACTTTCATACGGGTATGTTTCCACAGAAGCATGCAAAAAGCGTGAATAAAAGCAATTTTCATGCTTACAAAAAACTCCACGTGGATTTCCTTTCTGTGAGACGTGGGGATGCGTTCGGGAGATGTGTTCCTAAATAAATTTCCGTCATAACGAAAACAGAAGAAATGTTTTTTACAATTTTACTTTGGGGACGTTTCTTTTGCCCCTCAGTTTATATGTGCAAAGGCAATAGTATTTTTAGCGGTACGCCTTTTTTGATAGCGCTTCAGAGTTGCCTCCCTTGACTGGTTGTTTATCGTGTTGACCTCGTCATGTCGTGGAGTTTTCCACAGACTTCCATAAAGTTCTGAGAGAATAATGAGACAGCCTAACTTTGCTAGAATGCTCGAGAACTGTGTAATAGCTATATAAAGGCTGATTGTTGTGTTCAGACACACGGAATTACACGGGACTTTTCACATGACTGGAGTTATATACATCTGACTGCCATCTTCTCAAGAGCGATCGTGCTTGCCTTATTCAACTAGTCATTGTAAACAACCTTCAATATGTACAACTGCTCTCACTGTAAATGCCAAGACTCTGGTGAGTTAATATTTCGTATTTTGACCCATTACTTTAGATTTGTCACTCAGTTGTATTGTACTACAGTCCCTTTGAGACAAAATGATACGATGAATTGCAATCTAACACAAAAACAAATAGACATAAAAGAATCAAACCAACGCAGAGTGCAATAAAAACAACAGACCAACTCTAGAATAAAATTGCATAATTTTTGTCTCACTTTCACTTTCTCTCACTTTGTCAATCAGCATTAATCACATGTCTCTGACGTCATTAATGCACGTACATCTCGCTTTTCGCGCTGTTCCTTTAGTTGCAAAAGCGCCCTTGTAACAAACTGGGAAAACGCACAGATAAATGATGACAGTTTCTTAAACAACTTTTTATTTTTGTGACACAAATTATGCAATTTTTTTCTAGAGTTGGTCTGATGTTTTTATTGCACTCCGCGTTGGTTTGATTCTTTTATGTCTATTTGTTTTTGTGTTAGATTACAATTCATCGGTATCGTATTGTCTCAAACGGACTGTAAATATCTGTATTGTCATTCATTGTAGCTTGCTCATTGTTTGCTCAATATATTATTGAATATTTTAGACTTGTCTGCGTTATATTTTGCTGGTTCAAAGGGGACTCTTATACCTTTTGTCAGGGCAATTTATTAACGGTAACAGTGTTGCCAATCAGTAAATTAATCATGCATGATCTTTGATATTTATGAAGAACATAACAGATAGGCTTCACTGTTTCAAGCAACCTTTTAAGCTTCAGATTGAATAATAAATGGAAGACTGTGAACGTAGCAATATATGAGCAACATAATAAAACAACAAGGTCTACGTGCGCTCTTGAGTTTTGCTGTACAGTATAGTTACCTCAATAAATATGTACATTGTGTACACATCGATTTTGCCAAGGACAGTTTGAATAATTTGAATGGAACACGCAGTAATTTTTTACAAATGCATTCACTGACTTGAACTGAAACACAATGAAGTAACTACTTTACTTCCACGAGCCTGATGATATGTATTTTTCTTATGGTGTCTAAACGTTACTATATTATACTGTATACTGTTTTGATGAGTGGTACATGGTCTGACCTAACTAAAATCAAAATATTTCCTGGCGTACTTGATCAATATACTGCATAATTAGAGTGATTATATTGGTATTAGCTAACAACGCATGGAATGCATTGGAAAACGGAAAATAGGAACATAATTTAAGAACACACATAAATGAAGTGAACAAGACTTACCCCAAAATAACGATGAGAAGCATCTATTAGTGGCCAGTCTTTCTTTATTCGATGGATTTAATTAGTGAAATACCCCGAATAAAGGCCGTCATTTATGCCACCGAGCTCTCGGAGGTCGTGATATGGTCGCACGTTCAATTGTCACTTCTTTAAACAATGATTGCAATGCTGCTAATCTACATGTACACTGCTGACTATCTGAAGCTTGAGTGTTGAAAGACTTGAGAATGACTAAAATTATCTAACAATTTTCTCGGAGAGCGTGTTTTCACAGAGTAATGTTTACTTCTCTCTCCGTAGTCTTAACAATTAGTACTTAACACTTATCAAGTAGACTAGGCAATCAAGACGAGCGTCTATCGACACTGACGTATTATGACTTGGGATGGCACATGCACGTACTCTTAACGCTTAAAGGAGAATACGAACGAAAACAAAACTTTTGATATATTGTAAAGAATATTCTAAAAGTCACCTTCCGTGATTAAAATTAAACAAACAGTTTGTAAAATAGCCATAAAAACACAAAAAAACGTACTCGTATTTCCGCCTAGTACGGAGACACCCGACATTTAATGAGTACAGGGCGTATCACGTGACATGACGTCATATATGCCTGTTGCTGATGGCTTCCTCTTTGATTTTACCTCAACTTAACAGTGTCCATGGATTCTGAAGCAGTAAAAGATGTTCCTGATGTCATTTCTGAAATGGATGTTAGACCGTATCAATACGATCCGATTTTACATCTTGCAAGACAATTTTCCAGTGAAGATGAAGAAGAATCAAGCGAAACGAAGGCACCGCTTGAGGTCAAAATAAATTTAAAAGTAGACCATATCATTTAACAAGAATATTATTTGTCAACAAAATGTGATACAGTTCCATTTCAAGAATTTAAAAAAAATGTGATTGCAGTTCCTTTTGTGTCAAATGGGTGACTGTAGGGTGTCTGGGATTAAAAACAAAATAATTATGAAAATAGAGTTTATCTGCTTCAAAAATTACACTGGAATTATTTTGTTGAAAAAAAAATGGTATCCTAGTTCTCATTAATAACGTATCAAGTCTCCATACAAGATCCCAGCCTGGTCGAGCAGAGATAATATTCGCGACGCAGATAAGTTATTCCCTGAAAACTGGTGAATTATAAATTACTAGTCAGAACAATGTATGTTTCCCCAGTGTTTGTTTATGGAAATAGTTATGGTACTCGGGCATGGCCTCAGAATAACATCTTGTCAGCCAATGAGAATACAGAACAACTTTCACGGCACACACTACTGAAAAATAGCGAGTATGATGCCGACGTGCGTAATTGGACAAAATGGAAAACAATGAAAGCAACAAGTACTTCATGATTTGCCGTTGTGTTCGGCAATGTTTTGGGTAGACTGGAGCATTTAGGGCTCAAAACCGAAAAGAACGTTATTTCGAAACATCTCTTACTGATTTTGATAATATATATCTCATGGGTACCAGTCGAACTGCCCCAGCTACAAAATGCCCCAGCAAATTTGGTCATTCATTCTAATTTGGTCAAATTTATTTAAAATGATTAAATATATGCCGTAAATGCATATGTCAACTTTGATATTATGTTCTTTATATAAAAGTTATTAGGAAGTAATATTTCTGATAAATGTTCCCTTAGTAAACTCATAACTATGTATATATACTCTCCAAAAAAAGAAACGCATATAGGAATCTAAACTGTATTTTTATGTTTATTTTGAAACATCTTGTAGGCGTTATGAGTCAATGAAATATAGCGAAATTGCACACTGGGAATGCAGACTTATCCATCTTTGGCACCAACTCGAGGAAAGTCAGTTTGACTGTCACATGGAGACGTGTGGTGGCGCTGAAGTCAATACCTTGTGTGACCACCGTGGGCATCAAGAACTGCATGGCGTCGCCTCGGCATCGAACGAATAAGTCTCAGAATCTAGAGTTTCCCAATGGCAGCCCACTCTGCCTGTAGTGCCTGTGCGACTTGCTGAAGTGTCTGGGGCTGAGGGTTACGGCGTCGCACCCGTCTGTCCAGGGCATCCCACAGATGTTCGATCGGGTTTAAGTCCGGTGATTTTGAGGGCCAGGGGAGCACATTGATGTTGTGGTTGTGGAGGAAGTCTCTAGTGTGACGTGCTGTGTGGGGCCTGGCATTGTCCTATTGAAACAACTCCCTCTGGCGATCAATGATTGGAAGGAGGTGTGGGCATAGGATTTCGTCATAGTACCGTTGAGCTGTCAGGTTGCCCTGGATCATCACCAAATCACTTCTCCTATGGCAGGTGATCGCTCCCGACATCATAACACTTTCCCGACCGAATCTGTCCACCTGGGGAACGCAAGCGTCGGCGAAACGTTCACGTCGACGTCTGTACACCCGCATTCTTCCATCGCGTCGTTCCAATAGAAATCGTGATTCATCACTGAACCAGATTCTACGCTAATTCGGTAGGTTCCAGGCCTGATCGTTGGTGCACCATTGAACTCGATGTCGACAATGTTGTTGTCGAAGCACAGGGCCAAAATAAGGTCTTCTGGCACGTAAACCAGCCTCTCTCAACCTGTTCATGACGGTCTGTGCAGAAAGCCCCCTCAATCTGGGTATTTGTCGAGCGGTACGATGACGCAGGTGATGTCAGGGGCGGATACAGCATTGTGATAAAAAAGGGGGTGCACACTATTGAGAAAAGGGAGGGTGCACACTTCATTTTCACCAGAGTTTCAATGGTCATTTAAAGGTCACATGTAACCAAAAAATCAAATCATAATTAAAACACAATTATCACTTATTCATGACATATAATATACATTGCTGGTTATGAAAAAAACATATAAACAAAATTATAAGCGTACAATCGCAAATCAAAAGTGCAATATTATGTACTTCGGTTTACTTCCCAAGAAACGAAGCAGCTGGGATAACGAACCCAGTCAGAGCGGGTGGGTGTGCACTCAAGTGTAACGGCTGGTTCATTTGCAGATGCCCTCACGGGTCATTGTGTGTGTATATATAGAGATGTTGGGTTTTGTAAATACATGCTCATTTTTTGTGTATAACATTTTGCAATCAACAGACATCATAACATGTCATGTGTTCAAGTATCACACCTGCCTGTGTGTGTAATTACATAATGTGAGAGAGACCGAACTCGGGCCATAAATCAATGCATTTTGTTTATGGTGTATAGCCTGATTGGTGTTAAGTTCAAATTGCATGTGGTCACTGATAGCAGCTGTGTATTGAATATTGTCATTAGCAGACAGGCAGGCAGACACACAGGTGTCAATAAAACAAGACATTGAGTTTAGTCTGTGACAACGACATATCTATATCACAGTTGGAAATTCTGTCAACGCTAAATAATGGCATTGCTTTTAAGTATCGAACTGAGAAAGTGACTCGGTAAGAAGAACGTGTGGTGAAATAGACAAATGAAATTATATAAACAGTTAATTTATTGTCATAAGATATACAAAGCTCGCGCCTGTGAGATATCAACAAAACATTAGAAAAATAGCTCACACCAAAGCCTTCACCGAGTATTCACCGGACAACCGCTTCCAAGCTGCGCGAACCTACTTCACTGCGCACGTGCTATAAGCGCAGCCCAGCTGTTGAAACCCGTTTTCCCCAGAAAAGTCGGGGGAAATTTAGTGAAACGTTTGAACTCCGATTTCGCGCGTTTTTTTTCATCGCGTTATTTTTCAACTTTATAAGTTGAATTTGCATTTTTGACGATTTGTTTCGGTAAGTCCATACCGAAAGGTATCAGAATCTGCAAAGTTGTGTTTTACGTTGCATGTGACCTTTAAAAAACTTTCAGGACAAAAGGGGGGGTGCGCACCCCTGCACCCCCCCCCCCTCTGGATCCGCCTATGGATGTACCCGGATGTAGCGATCCTGCGCCGCAGTGGTCGCTCGAGGTAGCCCACTACAAGGGGCATCTGCTACCGCATTCTGCCGGCGATATCTCTCCTAGAGCCGTGAAATGGTGCTTTGGTGAACATTCATGCGTCGGGCAACTGCACGTTGAGACTGGCTAGCTTCAAGCAAACCAATGGCGATTTGACGGTTGGCTTCACTTAGACGTGGCATTTTGCGTTCGTCAACAATATTCCAAATACAGTGAATAATCGACAGACAGCGATCAACCTTTTATAGCCATCATTAAAACTATCTGATCCCCAACTTTCACGTGCATTGCATGTGAATTGTGTATTCTGTGACACTACACGCCGAAATTGAAAATCATGCTGTTAAATACGGGTATGGCGCGTTTTGTTGTGATGTTTCAAAACATAAACACCATAGGACTCATAAACAGAGCAAAACCTTTTGTAAAATGAATCACGTTTTAATTCATTGCTACATGAAATTGCTATTTTCATGATGCGTTTCTTTTTTGGGAGAGTATACTTTTATATGAAGAACATACTATCAAAGTTGACAAAACTATGCATTTATGGCCTATATTTAATCATTTTTTTTAAATTGGGGCATTTTGACTACCCCGTGAGTTCCAGCGGAATATGCATAATTGCTGAAGCTCAGATAACAGAAACGGTTTCTGTTTTCGCGATAAAAGCAATAAACCATATTTTAAAATAAACATTGGGGTACATGTTTCTGATGACTTTATCTTTCACTCAGCAAATTATTGCAATTGTCTAGTATTCTCCTTATGCTTATTAGCTTTCTGGGCGGTGGAGTAGCCAAGTGGTTAAAGCGTTTGCTGGTCACGCCGAAGATCCGGTTCGATTCCCCACATGGGTACAATGTGTGAAGCTCATTTCTGGTGTCCCCCGCCTAGATAATGCTGGAATATTGCTTAAAGTGGCGTAAAACTATACTCACTCACTAGCTTATTAGTTTACATCTTGGCAATGAAGCTCAGTGTGTAAACTTAATGAAACACCGCATATCAGGCCAATCAATGAAGTAGTGACGTGCTGTAAAGGCGTCTCCACAACACAGACTTAGCACCACCACAATACAGTCTACAAGTACCATTCATAAAACTTGGAATGCTTCATTTTCTGTGTGTAAATGTCATTGAAGTATTTAGTCTGGGCATCGGTGAACCAGTTCTTCCAGTCACCAGTGATTCCTGAAATAGTGATTAAATTAGTGCTCGTGGTTATCACATTATTATATATAGGGTTAAATTCATAGTTATTAGTTACAGTCGTTTCAGTCTTTACAGTTATTACACTCGAATGAATCAAGGACGTATTAAGATGTTGAGATTTGAAACTCCTGACTGTCCAATCAGAACCGTGTATCTTGATCTCCAAGAGTTTCACAGATTTTCAGCGACCGACCAGATGTATATGAAGCAGTGGTGCCATCTAAGACCTATGATAAACACACAATTGTCTTTACCTTTTCTGTAGTGGATGGCATCACCATCACGTTTCTCAGCATTATCTCCCTTTGTCGTCTTCATTTTCGTGAAGTCGGATTGTACAGCTATGTCTCGGACAAGCTGATCCGGACAGTCTATATTTAGAAATTCCGAAATGCTTTTGATCACACGGACAGGATCCTGAAATAAATCAAACACCCACATATAGCCGACTCAATTCGATACAATAATTTTTTGTGATACATAAAAAAGTGACAGATCATTAACAGCTCCAGTATGGATGTGGAAAGGGTTTAGCCGCTTAGATTTCAAAGGAAATTCTACAGGGCGTAAAACATTGGTTACATTTATTTGAATGCATTACTGAAAATCAGTGATATCACCTGCTTAACAGAAGCTTCACCGCTTCACCGATTAGCATGAGCTAAAAGAAACCAACAAAAAAACCCAACAAAACCAAACCAAAAAAGGAAAAAGAACAAAAAAAAACAAAACCAAACACAAGGAAGCACTAGCACGTGTAAAGAACCCATCATAATAGTCGTAGAATTCATCATCATCATCATCATCATCCCCATCATAATACCTGTTTAGTCTCCTCGTATCTGACTATCAACACTGGGTGGTCAGGCTCATTCATTAGTTTCTCCCAAGAGAGAACATCGTCAAACCAGGAGCCCCAGGCAACTACAACACATTGTAAAAAGTATATTCACATATTCTCAGCCTTTGTTAGGGATAATCTCGTATCATTCAATTTATTAATAGACATTAAGGTATACGCTAGACTAACAGCTAGTCTCTGAAATGAACATATTTTAAAGAACATAAAAGTTTTTACATTAAAATGATATATCAATAAAAAAGAAGCTTAGGGACTTTCTTCATTTTCAGAGTGGAAATCTAGACTTGCCACATTTTCTAGACTTGTGTGGGCTTTCTTGGATATATTTGCTTTAGGGTCTGTATGACACACTAGGTACACACCTTACATGTATTAAGAAGCAGTGTTGTGTATCGTTGGAGGATACAACAATATCCCTATCAACACATTTATGAATAGTGGAGATCCACAGCCTGATCAAACCCTAATCGATCAATCCGAAAATCAATCAATTGCAATCATACCGATATCTTATTGTAAAAATATCACAGGCCGCATGAGGAATTTATACAATTTCGATTTGTTTGATTTCGCTAACTTACTGAATGACTATCTTTTTAAAATCATATCTTCACCCACTCTAGCCCTCTGAACAAAAAACCTGGAGATATGCCTTAATGGCTCACTTCTGAACGACTTTTCAATCGAACCAATACCGGGAAAGTGACACTCGGAATGTCTTTTCTGATCAGGCAATCTCCAAAAGGTGAGGTTGGTTGGTTAGGTTGTTTGAGGCCGCACTCAGCAATATTCCAGTCTGGTCCAGACTCGATTATTGTAGCTGTAATATTGCTGCGCGCGGCGTTAAACAACACATAAATAAAAAAAAAAGCTGGATTACCGCGTGCAGCGTTAAACAAAGAAAGAAAGATAAAAAGATATCAACAAACCTTTTCCTTCAGCCGAAGCTACCACATATTCATCAAATCCCATCATTGTACCTTTCGCTATATAGTTAGAGGTAAGAACAAATCGGGACACAAGGACGTCCCTGGGGTCTCGCATCAAATAGATAATCTTAGTTTTCTTCTTCTGCACTTGTGCTGGCAGTGAGTGAAACTGGACATGTGTGTTGAGAATCCTTGGTGAAGGGAGACAACTCAGAACCTCTTCCGGTTGCAATTCTAGTGTCTGAGACTCCTTTTCATGAGGACTAAGTTCCGCTTTTCTTCTCAGCAACATATGGACCAGTTCAAATGTTAGATGTGTTCCTGAAAATATGAAAGTAAGTTAAACGCAGTTGATACTTTGATTTCCACATCCTCATCTTTAACTACTACTACCTGTTAGATGATGGATTTCTTCCCACGCCATTGCACATCAATAATCGTAAACTCGTACAGGTTCCTATGGATGAACTGAGGAGTCCTGAGACCAGCATTACTTCGGGGTTTCTTTCCACAAAGAGCCTCCTGGCCTTGATATTACTGGAATACTATTCAAGGGAGCGTTAAACGCACTTACTCTTTCTGTCGCTGTATTCTTTTGTTTTTAGTCAAAAACCACGAAGATGTGGGATCAGCATGACAAAATTCTGGCTTTGTACCCATCGATTCATGTAGGATAGAATAAGTATAAACTGTGATTTAATGCAGTTTTCACATGTACCTGATCTTGCGTGGCCACACAGCAGCACATCGTCGTCACGGATGTTGACGTTGGAAATGTTCTTCACCGTTTCCCAGTTGAAACTGGGAGGAAAGTACGTTCCATCTACGTCCAGGAGAGTGTAGGGGTTTCCTTTGCAGTCCAATAACTTTGTCAAAGGCATCTTCACCTTGGTACCTAAGATACCAACAATATTTAAATACAGTTGTCCTCTGTTGTGTATTGGCATGGGTGTGACCACTAAAAAGAGAGAAACTGTGTTTGAATATACAAATATTGGTTGGCAATAAGTGAACCTGTCATATATATACACATTAAAACCCGTGAAGATTCGGGTTAAGATTGACCTTCGTAAGAGGTTACTAACGGAGGGGTCAGGCTAGCTGACTTGGTTTGACACATGTTAGCGTATCCCAATTGAGCAGATCGTTGCTCATGCTGTTGATCACTGGATTGTCAGGTGACGACTCGATTATTTACAGATCGCCGCCATGTAGCTGTAGCATTGCTGAGTGGCGTTGAGCAACAAACAAACAGAGATTATGTAACGTAGATTGTTTAGGATAGGAGTTGGTAAATCATCGTGGGGAATTTGCAAATGATATATGTGTCTCGTCACACACGACCGGAATGTGTAAACCAAACCATACACACGAGTTGAAAGAGGATTCACAAAACCATGCACATGAGGCCTGCAGCTGACACCAGGTGTCATGAATAATTTTCAGTGGACCATTCATATAATTGTTATACCTATTTTGACCTTTATATTAAATGGTGTCCTTAAACAGTACAGGAGGACACCATGAAGGAAAATCCCTTGTCGTCAGCAATCAATTCATAGGTTTCCACCATTGCACTGAAGCGCTGTAAAGTTTTTTTGGTTTTTTTTATTTGTTTTTTTATTTATGGTGTTTTGTAAGGTTATAACAGATATATAGGTACATAATATATCATTAAAGTTTCAGTAGAGGGCATATACAATATAAAATTGGAGGGATAAGGTTGAATAGTGTGATTGTAGTGAGTGGGGTCTGGAAATACAGCTGATATTATAAGTAGAGTTCGATGCTTAGCACATAGTAAGGTATATAAATGTTTCCACTTCCTTATAAAGGGATCTAAGCTATTGTTTTTCCTAGCTATATATTTTTCAGTTGTACATATCTCTTTTAATAACTTAAAAAATCCCTCAAGGCAAAGTGCTTGTTGTTTTATACTTGAAACGTAAATGAATCTTATTGTTTGAGTACACTCAAAACATGATAGTGAATTTTGTAAATGTGACATTACACTGGAGGTGGGTATTTAGAAATTGTGCTTTAAAGTTTATTTCAAGTGGAAACTGTTTCGGTAGAAAATCGAGCCTGGTTTTTCTCTGGAATACGGAAGTGTCAGTAACAGGTTCGTTGTTGAAGAGAGATGTGATGGCAATTGTGACGTCGTAGTAATAGTAATAATAATAGTAATAGTCCGCTTATGTGGCGCTCATATCCAGGCACAGTGCCTGCTCACGGCGCTACGTACATTACTATCCCCGGTCATAGGACACTATCGTACTTTCCGATACTTTTTCAACATACAGGCGTCGTAGTAAGTGAGTTAGTAAGTTTAGCTTTACGCCGCACTCAGCCATATTCCAGCTACATGGCGGCGGTTTGTAAATAATCGAGTCTGGACCAGACAAGCCTGTGATCAACAGCATGCGCATCGATCTACCCAATTGGGAACCGATGACCTGTGTCAACCAAGACAGCGAGCCTGACCACCCGATCCCGTTAATCCCCTTTTACCACAAGCATGGGTTACTGAAAACCGATATTCTAACCCGGATCTTCACGGGTACGTGACGTCGTAGACTACCCACAGCCGATCTACCAAGCTATATTGACTCGCATAACATTACATTATCCACTTTCATCGTCCTTATCTTGTTCAGACATAATTCGACAATTTTGGAAACTCTGTGATGCATGTACACATCCCTGCACGCACGCACATCCCTGCATGCACACATCCCTGCACGCAACACAGAGCTGTATGTCTGAAGCTAAGCTGAGCTATTTTCGTAATACGCACCAGTGTGATCAGTTATTCCTTACAGACCCACCTTAATCCAGCGCCACCTAGGGTCCTACAGACAAGACTGCAACTATTAACATCGGTTGTCCATCATTGACAAAATACGCGTGCAGTGTGTACGCACATTACTATGGTATCTGATGAATAGAAAATGAGAGAAACACGTGATTACAAGGTGTGGCGCAATACTCGGGCTATGTAGTACGCAGGAATCCCTTTGCTAAATATAGCGAGAGAGGCGCCAGCTACGAATGTGACCGTGATTGTTTCATCCTGTCTGAGGTTAGAAGTGAAAAAGCTTAAAGATAATGACGAGCTATGAATGCGGTAGCTCTTTATAAATGTTCATAGGTAATGATTTGATGTTCTAACAAGACAAGCAGGACTATGTTATAGGAAAAAGAATGTTATTGTAAATCCGATTGAGAGAGAAACTGGGTCAAACATTGCGAGACGCTGGCTCGCTTCAGACGCCTATTGTAAACAAACTCTACTGGATGATTCATAGCCTTGCACTGATGCTTATAAAGCCAGGTGGTTATTGTTAGAAATGTAAAAAGCCTAGTCTAAAGATAGTGAGAAAGGTTATATATTGAGACCATAAGTAGGAAGGAAATAATATGGATTTTCTCAATAGCTTTCTCCAACGGTTATACAAGTGATCGTAAACTCTCAACTACTGTAAGTGAAATGGGAACACTGTTTCAAACACTCGCTGCGTTTCTTGATGACAGATCGTGTATACTGGATAATAACATTACGATATGCGTGATCCAGTTCTGTATCTTTCGTAGACTGTGTGTGCAGGTTGAAGCTTGAGTGGTATGTGAAGTGATGTTTTCACCTAAGCAGTTATCTCCCTTTCCTATTTATTTCCTATGCGATAACTAATGTTCACTTATGCTGGTTGCATGGTTTCTTTATAAAGCGGTCGACAGCGTTGGCGGGTTATTCAAACTGCTGTCAGCACGGAGTAAGGACCGCGAGGGAACTCCCTACAAATACTGCAGGGTGAAAGAAACATTTTGTAAGGTAAGTGAGCAGCACCACTGCCTAACCAACACATGTTTAGAATAATATCAATCATGATTAGGTGAATGGGCTTGTTTAAACTATAATACTATTGCACTAGCACGCCTATTGTAGGCTACAATACGTCTTTGTAAAAGTTACACTATAAGTCATGCCGTTGTATATAGTGAACAGTATTTAACACACTACCTCTTGTATTACAGGTTTCTGGACAGTGTGTATTCTTTGTCTAATTTAGAGAAATGGGCTGCTGAGAATGAATTCATAAATGATGCTGATGTGAATTTAAAATGTATTTAACTGCTTGCAAATAACATTAGCCATAGGGAAAATGTGACACCCTCTCAAGCACAGCACACTTGTCATACATGCAGGAAGACATTCACACAGAAAAGAAATCTTCTCCGCCATGTTAGGACAGTGGACAACGACGAGAGATATAACTGTGAGCAATGTGGAAAATGTTATTCCCGCCAGGATGCACTTCAAAGTCACAAATGTGAAGCTACTCTGAAGAGGAAGGGAAGTGAAACAGCTACAGAAACCTTAGCGAAACGCCCCTGTCTGCAGCCTAAGAGTGACAGCAACATTCCAGCCAAATATGCTATCTGTATTTGGTGTGGCCACTGGAAATGCTTACTGCCAAACAAGCTATTCTGCATGAGTTGTTCGCACTCAGGTCGCGAGTGCATGAGTTGCCACCGTCCTCTCCCTGAGCGCTTCTATAGTGAGCGTGTGGACCAGTGTGATGGCTGTGTGAGACGTCATCAACGTTTTGAAGCAAGGCAGGGCAATCAGACTGTTGGAGGTCAAAGGTCAGCACTGGAAGGCTCACTGAGAACAACAACAATCACCAATTAGGGAAGCTAATAATGTGGATATCCTACAATTTCTAGCAGATGAAGAGACAAATATTGTCAATATCCTTCGGGATTTTATGTCAGAAAAGACAGGTATGAAGTGGTTTCTCACTCTTAAGTTGAAATATATCAAGTATGATGAAAATAATCAAAGTCATTTGGTTGAACCTGTTCTGAGAAGTACCTATTTTTGGGTGAGTAACCTATCAGAAATGAATGAGCAGTAGCTGAAGCTTTCCAAAAACTGTACACATCGTCTCAAGAGTTTCAAGCCGAGGGCAGTGGGTGGATCTTAGACCACATCATTCATCTTGAGGTGAATACAGCTGACTATGTCCCCTTGTCAGCATCCAGTTACATTCCTTTACCCAAATACTTGAAAAATAAAAAAACATATTTTGAACATCCAAAACAATGATCAGAAATGTTTTGTCTGGTCTATTCTTGCGGCCTTGTATCCATTGCCATTTAAAGAGCAATTCAATTCAATTCAATATTTTATTGTATGAAAGGCCATAGGCCCATATACAAAAAGAGATACATCTTAACAATGGCATATATAATCAATTTTCTAACTTATCAATTCTTTTCTTAACAAAAATGCATTGTAGATAAATAGAGCAACTTTGTGTTGTTTTGGAGGTTCTTTGCTGGAAAGTAAGGAAGACAATAGATTAACGTTGATTTGAGATAAAGACAGTTGCGGTAGATACTTATTTCTTAGATTTTCATATACAGGACAAATAAACATAAAATGGAATTCGTCTTCAATAATAAAACAGAATGGACATAATCTTTGGGTTTTCCATAGAAACATATCTTCCACGGTTAATTAATAAATCATTAAGGCCTAATCTAAACCGTATAAAAGCATTGCGAATATTTCTGTATTGAAGGTGAGCAAGATAACACTCTGGCTCAAGCAACGACTTAAACTGACGATATGAATCGTATCTAGAACTTTCATTAATAGTTGAATGCCATTCCTGCTTAAACATATCAATAGCCCGCATACGAAACTGTTTAATAAACATATTTGCATTGCCAACTGTCTGTGATAACCAAATACAACCAAAACCATATCTAAATAGTAAGGTGCGAATATGAGATGTCAGTTATTCTTTCCAAGATAATCAAGATGTAAAAGCATATTGAAAGCTTTTTAGGTAAACGATGTTCAGGCATATTAATTATTTTACACCAATATTTTAAACAACGACAATAAGATGATATGTACAATGGGAACCTCCACATTCACCATAAACCATAACATTTGGTGTTGACAAACCAACATTTAGAAACTTTTACAGGCAAGCAAATGAATTTTTTCTATGGTATAATACTCTTTAAAACCCACATTTCAGATCCATACAGTAAAATCGGTTGTATCTGAGAGTCAAATAATTTGAAGTAAATAGTCGGTGGAACAAGACCGAGCATAGGAACAACAGAGTGAAGTTGTAAAAGAGCTTTCTTTGCTCTCCTCGCCAGGTTAAGTACGGACTTATTCAGATTCAGCGTATGGGTAAACAATATGCCAAGGTATTTATAATCATTCACAACATTCATACGTTTATCTTTAAAAAACCATTTCTCTCTAGCCGACAAAGGACCACCTCTTCGGAATATAACGATGTTTGTTTTATCTAGATTCACACTCAACTGCCATTTATCTGTATACGCTGAGAGTATATCTATTTGATTTTGAAGACCAATTACAGAGCTGGACATAAGAATGACATCATCAGCAAATAATAACATAAAAAGTTCTATTACATCGGGAGAGAGTTGGATGCCATGTTTACCAGACTTCATGATATCTAAATATAATTCGTTAATGAAAAAAAAGGAGAAAAGTAAAGGACTTAAAATACATCCTTGACGCAGACCGACAGGACAATCGAAAAAGTCACTTACACCATAGCCACAGCGGACACATGACTTTACATTGGAATACATCGATCTTATGATACCATACATTTTACCTCTCAAACCTATATTTCTTAAGCATTTCCACATTCTACCTCTATCTACAGAATCAAACGCCTTTTTGAAATCTACAAAAGCTACATACAACTTTCGCTTGCTAAAGGATAAATATCTCTCAATAATAGCATACAAGGTAAATATATGATCAAATGTTGAGTAGTCCTTTCTAAATCCAGCTTGAGGTTCCGGTATTAAATCTCTCATATTCGACCACTGTGTTAACCTACTGTTGATAATAGATGTAAAAGTTTTACCTAGAATACTAGTCAGAGAAAGTTGTAGCATCTATGTAATTGTCAGGATTTTGTGCATTTCCGTTTTTATATAACGGGATAATAATAGATTGCGCCCATACGGAAGGGAAACGACCTGTATCAAATATTCGATTGAACATTTTAACCAGGAAGGGCATAATGTCAGGTAATGAGTATTTTAGCATTTCTGAAATAACACCATCAACTCCAGCAGATTTACCAACTTTAAGACGAGACACAGCATTCAGTATATCATATTCCGTAATAGGTGATTCCAGCACAAGCCTATCAACATCGTTAAACTCTTCACTTAGCACATCGCTGTCACAATCTGATAACCAATTGTCAACATCGTAAGAAATATCTTCCTTGGAAAAGAGATTCTTAAAATGACATAACCATTCCGTTTGCGATATATTTACTATGGGGGTAGAGCGACTTTGCAGAGAACGTATATTTTTCCAAAATAGTTTCGGGCTGTTTAGGGAGTTATTAAGTCGCTCAAGTCTTGACGATTGGATATCATATTTGAACTTTCTGCAAGAAGATTTATAAATGTTTCTAAGTCTGCAGTAACCTTTACGATTATATTCACTACGACATCGTCTAAATTTTCTTAGGGCTTTCCTGCTTTCTGTCCTCGCTTGTCTACAAGCTTTATTCAATTAGGTTTACTAGTTCCAGGATCAAAATGCTTCATTTGTCTTTTCATACTTGAAGCTGAATGAAGAAGACAATGTACAAAATCTGCAATGCCCTCTTCATGGGAATTTTCAAGTTTAGTTAATAAAAATTATCATTGATATGCAGCATCTGTCTCAATGATGCAGTAAATAAGTCTACCTTCGATTCATCCCAGACAAATCTAAAGTCAGCGTCATGGTCATCACAATCTACAGTACGCTTAGCATGACTGCTTAAAGGAAACCTGCAAGATAACTCAAGGGGGAAATGGTCAGAGTCCAACCGATCACCAACATTTAGCATTTCTACAAACTCAAAAAAACTAACAGATGCAAGAAAATAATCAACAACACTAGAACCCCTTTCTCCTACATAAGTAAACTCGCCGCCTTTGTCACCTTCAACTCTCCCGTTCAATATATACAGACGACAAACATAACACAAATCCAATAAAATGCGTCCAAATCTATTAATAGTAGAGTCATGTGACGCCCGCTGCTCGACAGGGGCATTGTCTTCTTCAATATATACATCATCATTACCAAAGTCTACACTTTGCTCAAGGATTGGATTATTTTCATTAGCTGTGCGAGCATTAAAATCCCCACAAAGTAATATATGTGATGACGTGAAATCAGTCCAATGATCCAGTATAAAAGCCTCAAGTTTATCAATAAGGCAACCAGAATTATTATTTCTGTTGTAAAATGTAGAGCCTACAGGCGGAACATACATACACAACAACATGAAATCATTAATTAAACTAAATGTAGCTTTGGGAAATTTTAGACATATCAAATTGTCTATCTGTGTGTTAAGTTGAAAGCACTGGTTCACAATTTCTTGTCTCACACAAACACACACACCACCAGAACATCTACCTGATGAAGATAGTTTCACTGCTGGGGCAAAGTATGTCTGATATCCAGGTAGCCAGTACAAGTTCGCAAAATCAGTGATAAATGTCTCCGTTAAACACACAATATCAAATGACTTGAGATAAGCTATACAGTCAAGGTCATCAAACTTTTTACACAAGCCACTAATGTTCCATGATAATACTGACAGTTTATTGTTACCGGTGCGCGAGTAGTTTCCATCCTGTGAGAGAGGATCCTGGGCCTGGCCGCACTGCTATCTCCTGTTATGAATGTCACTTCGCCTCGTTTGTCGATTGGTTTTCTCCAATCTTCCCGTGTCTTGGGGTTGCGCATCATTACGTGGTTTAGTCATCAGCTTACCATTTTTAAAGTAGCCGATCAATCCCTGGGCTCTAGCATCCTTAAGTTGTTGGCGTTGTCTGGCGGTTAAATCATTGGAGACGCCATAGCCGTTACTCTTGAGTGTTGCTCGTGATTTCAGAACCTCGATCTTGTCATCAGAGAGGCGTAGTTTAGCGATGAGCGGTCTCGGTTTAGAGATGTCAACACGTTGGGGGCCGAGTCGATGTGATCGTATGACGTCATCAGCAATCCAGGTCTTAGTCTTTACATTATTGTTCAAAATGTCAAGTACTTTGAACTTACAATCGTTGTGCGACTCCCTGTATCCTCTGCAACGTTGTATAGAATAATGTTGTCACGTCTGCTGAAGGCTTCTAGTTTGTCGATCTCGCTGTCGAACTGTGATATTTTCTCCTCTACTTTTTCCATCTGGACGGAGATCAAGGAGACGTCCTCATACATTATGTCCTGATTGTGACGCACATTTTCCAGATCACTATGGAGGTTTGACAGCTTTGTTTCGAGATCTGTAAACCTGGTGCTTAAATCGCGCACTTCTCTCGAGAGTGAGCTGATCTGGCCTCAAGCTCATGCTTCACGTTCTGTACCTCCTTCAGTATGGTGTCCCTAACTTCGTCTAGGGTCACTGGTCCAGGAGTTCATTTCTACGTCGTTAGCACACAGAATCCGATGTGTTATAACCCCAGCCGGCACGGGATTACCTCCTAATAGACAGGCGTCGGGCGTACGTTGAGATTGAGCTACCCAAGCTGTACAATCAGCTTCAACAGGCAAGACGTCAGTGGCATATACAAGTTCATAAACATGCTCTTTTGGTAAATATGAGTGAAAATCGATATTTTCACATGTGATCATAACAGCATAACTCAATCCCATGTGCAGTGAAAACATCATTGCACACAAAACAAGTCTGAAATGCACATCAGTACCAACGACAGTAGGTGAATACTCGCCATGTTTGTCGAGCGTTACTTGCCGGGTGCCCTTGGGTTGAGAGAAGAGTCCAATTCTTGCTCTATATACGCCAATCGACACCATTTCTTCTTTTGAAAAGGTCACTTGTAGTATCACACACACGTTTTACACCACCTATGATGTCATAAGTGTGGATTATCACGAGTAAATCAATATATAGTCATTTTTTCCCGAGAGCAACAACACACACGTCTTCTCACCAACGCATGCGCAGTACAAGGAATCCTATTGTAATATCAGTGAACGAATAGCGTTATAATGTTAACGCTAATGCAAATAAGTAACAATCTTAAGATTTCAATTAAGATCATATCAGTTAATATCAATATAGCTATTATAATTTTTATTGATCCTATTGTAATATTAATGAACCAATAATGCTATAGTTCTTAATCCTATTGTAATTAAGTCTGAAAATTAGAGCCAGCAAAAAAGTATAATCATCCACTGTACGTTTCAGATCAGCGGTCTTTACAAATGTTTAGGCTGATACCAATATTTACCGTGAATCTCCCACATTGCCATATAATGATCGCGTTTTCAATTCTAGTCTTTACGAAAAGCGAAATATAAGCGATAACACTTTTCAAACTCATTCAAGAGAAACATGGGTGGAAAATTTTAATCTTGCCTCTCCACACTGGAAAAATATATACTGAGTAAAAACAGAAACTTCACAAAATGTAATTAGGGCTCCTTGCCTCTAGGCAGGAGACCTATTGTAATCGTTCGGATTATTATTATTATTATTATTTATTATTCCGCCGATTTTTGTACCAGACATATCTCCTAAATCAATGCTCCGAATCACTTACAAAAAACAGATGCGCACCGAGGTGTAGATATTCCCCTTAAACATATCTAGGCTCTTGGCCTAATGGCAAAGGGGAGATAATTCAAAAGTAATTCCAAAATTTCAACGTTTGACAGCAAATATCTCAAGAAGTAATTGTTCCAACACTTTTCAAATTTCTTGTACAGATGCACAATCGAATACCCAACAATTTTGCCTGGACGGGTCAAGTCGCTAAAACGTACCGTTGGGCAGTTATTTTTGTTTTCAGTTTTTCTGAGTGGTTTGCTCCCAAATTCTGCACAAAAAGTATGGTAGATGATGTCCTGGTGATTCCAGAACACTAATTGTTTTGAATGTGGACCAAAGAACAACTGGGATACAGCCTTTTAAAGAAGGGACTATTTTTTCTCCGGAACTTCTTAAAAAGGTACATGACCCCGTGACCCCGGCTGTATTTGGAAGATCCGCTCGCCTGTCAAAACATGTGTTCTGGCTCCGTTTTGGACAATGATATCTAGCCCTCAGATACAATAGATAGAAAGTAAAGCCAAGGAGACCTCATCGTTGCACGCAACTATATTTTGAAAAATAATGACTATTTTTTCTCTGATGATACATCTATGTATCCGAAATGGGATCCCTATCTGTCGACTCTAGAAAAACGTTAGCAAAACCCACTCAAACCCATCCATTCGTCGTGCAAATGACGTTAGTGCCAAATCAGGTTTTGCACGTGCAGTCGATCACGTGATCTTCGCATCGAAGTTTTCTTCATATGCACGTGTTTGCATTGGCCTCAAGAATTGAAAAAAACACACTTTTAAACCACAGTACTAACGGTACTTGAAATGCCACGATTGTCAAATGTGCAACGTGAACGTGCCGTTGGCATGTTGCAATCGGGAAGATCAGTTATTGACGCCGCAAGAGCAATGGGATGCAGCTGTCGTACTGTGACTTGCGAGGTCGTCTACAAAAAACTGGCACCACTTCTGATCGCCCAAGGTCGGGTCGTCCACGTGTGACGTCACGAGCAGAAGACCGTCAAATCGTCCAACGTCACCTACGTGACAGATTTCTGCCGGCTACACGAACCAGGGCTGAGATGTTTAGAGGTCGACTGTCCTCACAGACCATTTGAAATCGGTTGCGGGCTGCCAATCTGCATTCTCGACGTCCATATCGTAGGCCAATATTGACGCCGTTTCATCAACGTCAACGTCTGCTGTGGGCCCCAACGTCACCTCCGATGGACCCAGAGAGACTGGAATCGAGTCGTCTGTAGCGATGAATCCAGGTTTACCCTCAGATTCGCGGACGACAGGCATAAAGTCTGGAGACGACGTCGTGAACAGTATTCCCAATGTTGTGTACAGGAAGTCGACAGATTCGGGGGAGGACGTTGTATGGTGTGGGGTGCTTTCTGTGGGAACAACCGACTTCTGGTCATCCGTGGAAACCTCACAGCTGCTGCTTACCGATAATGCTCGGCCGCATACCGCACTTGGGAGAAGGCTTCGTGGTCATAGGAACCAACCTCAGAATTTGCAGGAACTTGGCGCTGCCTTGCAAGAGCAATGGCGCAGAATCCCCAACCACGTGTTCACAAGCATCAGGCAGTCGATGAGGAGACGGTGTTTGGCAGTGGTGAATGCGCGGGGCGGCCATACACGATATTGAACTGAGAAATTTCGCATTTTTTATTCTTGTGACTTGACATTCTGTATACCCATGTTTTGGAACGGCGGTGTAGCCTAATGGAACTGATTATGGCACTGTCAGTGTATCGAGTACATCACACAGATCTCAGCAATGAAATAATAACATTTTAACCATCTTACCATCTCTTGTTCTTTTATAGTGCCCTGAAGAAAGAATGTGAAGTTTCTTTTTTGACTCAGTATATTTCTCCAGTACAGGTGTTGTACAAAAGATATTAAACTTTTTGGAATTTAAATTTAAATTTCTTCACCGCATAGTCTACACTAAGAGGGATTTAAAGGTTATGAACAAAGTAAACGATGATATCTGCTCTTTTTGTAAAACTTACCAGGAAGACTTAGCTCATGTTTTCCTTCAATGTGAATATGTAAAAGTCTGGAACTATTTTTGAATACCCACATTAATATGGGTAAAACTCTGGATACCAATGCAATTCTTTTTGCCTTTCCAGACCAATAAAACTGGTTGAATCACCTAATCCTACTGAGCAAAATTCTCTCTATTTCAAGTACTACTTACCTCTCCAGAAGAGATCCACATATTGGCTGCAACATACAACACCAGCGAGGAAGTGAGCATGAATATTTATGCGTGACCTTTGTGTCTGTGATAGTCCCACGAGGTAGCAATGTTAGTTACTGGTCACATGCGTATAATACCTTTCATTGTGGCCTGGGTGGATATGCAGGTAAAGCTTTGAATTGTCAGGTATAGGGTCCGTAAAGTAGGTCACGGCACTTCGCTAGACCTTTTAGTGACAAATAACGTTTCATATCTTTTCGAATGGTCTCCAGTTGACAGTAAGGAACCGATAATCCTTGCAGGAATAACAAATTTCCGATCAAACCATCACCAAATTTGCCAACCATTGCGACTGTCAACAGCTATGACAGCCCAGCATGGTTCTACACTTTGTCCGGTCTATATATACAGGGGACGGTTGGGTAGGCTAGTGGTTAAAGCGTTGGCATGTCACGCTGAAGACCCGGGTTCGATTCCCCACATGGGTACAATGTGTGAAGCCCATTTCTGGTGTCCCCCGCCTTGATATTGCTGGAATATTGCCAAAACCGGCGAAAACTAAACTCCACTCACTCACTATATATCACCGGAAATATGGTACGGAAGTATTTTGGGCCCTGTCTCGCATATCGCAAAGTGAGCAGGGCCTCAGACCGGAAGGAAAATAGGAGGAGAATATAGTGCCTGGTTTAAAATAGGCTGTTCTGTCTGCGTATTCTTCTTTTTCGGGTGACTTGTATTAACGTAAAATGAAAGATCAGACATTGTACTTTTTATTGTCTACATTCTACACATTGTCCCCAGCCTTCCAAGATTTGACGGGGGCGGTGGTGTAGCGTAGTGGATTAAAAGCGTTGGCTCGTCACGCCGAAGGCCTGGGTTCGATTCCCCACACGGGCACAATGTGTTAAGCCCATTTCTGGTGATATTGCTGGAATATTGCCAAAGGCAGCGTAAAACTGAACTCAGTCAGTCCAAGATTTGACTCTACACTTGTTGACACATTTGTTGACAGTGGATACAGCAAAATTAAGATGGTGGATCCAGGCCGATATTTGCGGTTAAGTGACAAGTGGCAGGTTGAAGTCAGCATGCACAACAGGAGAACATATATTATTTAATATTAATTATTATGGTAGATTGGCATGTCACTGTAGATTGCAAAGAAGGAAAATAATGGTGGTATGAGACCAACCGGAAACCAGCTAAGTACCGGAAGTAGGCCTAGGAGACTTAAGGCGTCGCCCCCCTTAGCTCACAGTAAGCCTATCATCCTGGGTTCGAATCCCGATCGGATCCTATGTTGTCAGTACAATACACGTACTCTTCATACTATATTATATTATCAAACTCGAGTTTAACCCTAACTCTGGCAACTCACGCCATTCGTGCAGTCAGATAAAGAGGACACAAAGGTTTGTTAATTTACCACAAAACAATACATATTTACTATCCCAAAAAACCTGCATAGGCCAGAAATCCGTTGCGAAAATGTTGTATTTTGAAACATGCATAACTCGTACACAAATAGACTTTAGTGCATAATGTTTTACATCAGTTTAGAAGAAGGTCATGTCTAAACACCCAAGTGGATAATGTTAGTTAACGGAGACCTTGAGCGCAATGGCGACGACGTAGCACGGTCCCGACGTCGGGTCTCCTGGCTCTCAGTCCAGTCTCTCTCAACCTGTTCCGTACCGTTTGACAAGATACCCTCCGAAGTCCAGGCACCCTGGCTGTTGTGCTCTCGCCCGTGGCAGTACGATCACGTAAATGTAGTACCCGGATGTACCGATCTTGGGCGACAGTGGTGACTAGGGGTCTGCCTGTACGGGGACGGTCATTTGTTATACCTGTTTGGTTGTAACGAGCTGCAGGCCGTGATGTCGTGCTAAGACTAACATTCAGACGCCTGCCAACAAAAGATTGATAATCTCGCATTCTTTCATTGGCGATGTTCCGTGTCGCAGCGTCAAGACGTGGCGTAGTGATTTGACCTTGAAACTTCTTCAAAACGAATGTCGATTTCCGAAAGTAATCTGGATTTTATAGCCAGACAGTTTATGCTCTTTACTGCACAATTTCAACTTCATAGTGATTTCTGTTGCGTTGTGGCGATGCTTTTTTAATCCTTGTAAGAAATCTCATCAAAATCAACATTTTCAGGCAAAATCGATTTTTTGACTTGCACAATTGTGTAAAATCATGTTATGAATACTTTTGTTACATATTTTGACGATTGTTTGAACACAAAAGGAAATTAGTAGATTTTTATAAATACAAAGTGCCTATGCGTTTCTTTTTTTGGGATAGTATATTAGAGATGAGTCACCACTACTTCTTTGTGTCTTTACTGGCATAGTTAAATATATGTTAGAACAAATGTATGTTTCACTTCTTGCACCTGGGACAAAAGCCTTATGGGCAAAGTCGATTGGTTGTGTAGTGAAACAATATAATAATACAATATGAAACTGACACTAGTTAACTAACGGTGGGATACCATAAACCCAGCTAAGCTTGAATATAGTCTGTTTGAAAACGTACCGATGAATTTCACTTTCAACTAAAAGGTAAATCAAAAGAAGTGAAATTAAGTTTGCGAATCCTCATAATTTTACCTTGCCATTTGAACATTTAAAATTCAGAATTTTTTTCAATTTAAGATAAAAGTTGTTTAACAAACGATCATAGTTTCAAATCGCTATTACTGGTTTGTATTACAAAGGGGTAAGCGCAGTAGTTGGAACAGTGAAACAAATGCACGTGCGGTACTTGATGAGCGTTTACTTAGACCAGCTCTCTTGTTCTCGGTGTTTCATTTAATGTGCATACCCCCGTGTAATACAAACCAATAATAACGATTTGAAACTATGATCGTTTGTTAAACAACTTTTATCCTAAGTTGAATGACATTCTCAGATTTAAAAGTTACAAATGGCAAAGTAAAATTATGAGGATTTGCAATCTTAATTTCACTTTATTTGATTTACATTTTTGTTTAAATTGAAATTCATCGGTACGTTTTCACTGCAAACAGACTAAAGGGCGTGAAACAAAAGCCCTTCATGTATTTTCAGTTGTGATCCGAAAATATGAGCAGTCGAATCGCACAACTCATGGCAGTGACACAGCCTGGCTTAGATTCTTCACGTGTCCGAAACGCTTGCAAATCATTCCGATCCGAAATCATAGGTCACGAGAGAAGTGCCTGTACTCTCATCAGGCTACAGAATATTTCTAACCAGCTACAGAACTTTGTAATTTGTACAGCACAAGTCCGCTCGACGCGGCCTGGTTATATTTATTTGCTAGCAAGAGACGAGCATGAATTCATATTGAACATAATTGTTAAAACAACTGGCACGAAGGTGGAGTGCTCTTGTATTGTGAGCGCCATACGGTGCACAACGAACGAGTCAGGTAAATCTGACGTGTAAAGTTTGCAGGCGTGGTTAACCATGCTGTGCAATCGGTAACAGTCAGTCCAAACGTTAAAATCGGATCCCTCCACCAGGCCCAGGGATTAATCTCTTATGTCGGATCCGCAAGGAAATCTCGGATCGGAAGAGGCACAGTAACACGTTGGTGAGCTGGACACATTAAGTGACAGCATATGCCCGTCATGGAGCCAATAAGTTGCGAAAGGCAAGAATCGGATCGGATCGGATCGTATGTGTGCTTTAGATGAGATGCAGATAAATAGATAGATGCACGGACAGCATTATCAGAGAGACGGAGGAGGTTAAGATATCCAGTATCAACATTCGGTAATATCACTTGCTCCAACACTCACAAAACGCGACGCCATATTACGCGGGCTGTGTCCAAAGCAGACAAAGGTTTAAATAGTATTGCACTGGTATTGATGACGGACGTGTTAAGTTTACAAACATTCACCATGAATTGTGAAACATGAAGTTAGCGTTATATGGCGGCGGTGTGGACATACATCCTATGATCAACATCATGACAATCGATCTATGCAGTTGGGATACGATGGCATGTGTCAAGTATGTCATCGCGCCTGATAGCCCGATAATGTCAGTCGCCTCTCACAGGCATTGCTTTTTGAAGACCATATCTTACCCTGAGCTTCAATGGAATTTAATGTTGAACTTATTGGTGAATGTGAACATTCAAAATGTCATTTTGCGTGTCTTACACGATTCTAGGTCAATGCCGAGTTTAACCTCCATGTGACTGTATGACAGCCTGCACTCTCCTCCCCATACCACCTGTCAGCCTCCTGATCTTCTGAAGGGGCAGTCTACGCCATTCCTCGTGTAAAGCAGCTTCCAATTGGGCCGGGTTCTGTACAGGAGGATCCCTTTCATGCACACGACGACCAATCATGTCCCAGATATGTTCCCAAAGGGTTAAGATCGGGGCTCATTCAATCTTGATATATGTAGCGGGTGCTTAACTAAGATCTTTGTGTACTTGTGTACTTTGGATTTTAAGAATCTGACCTATTTACTAATTTATTAGAGATGATTAGCATCACGTTCTTCGTGTCTGTACTGGTGCCATTAAGTAATTCTTAGAACAAATGGTTGTGTCATTTCGCGTTGCCTGGCTGTGTATTGATACCACATGAAACAATATAAAACTGATACAAAGTGAGGGACGTATGGTGGAATACGGTAACCGCAGCAAAGCTGGAATTTGGACGTAAAACCAAAAATAGCCCTTCATGTATTTTCACTACTCACTTAACACCAAATTGAGTGAGTGAGTTACTATTTAACGTCACATCGGCAATATTTCAGCCATATCGTGACGAGAACATATTTGTCATTGAAATGTAATATGTGTATATTATAAAAAAAACTGTCTTCAAAGGACAGTAAAACAACTAGAATATCACAATTACAACTAAAACCAGCGTGGAAAGTTAAAACTAATAGCACTATTTGGACAATACAATATAGAAACTGGCTATAGATCGCCAACAACTGAAGGTAGATCACCAAACTAGGGACCATGGGGACTTACAGTACTTTTGCTACCTGCATGGACCCTAGCTGGATTTATATCATCCCTTCAGCCGCTGGCGATTGAAGTCAAATTTAGCCAAGATTAAAACGACAAAATAACTACATTTAAAACAGCTGGTAAATTTTAATTTGCTTTGAATGTTTCGGGACTTACGTACCCTCCACTCAACACCAAAGGTGAAGGTTGTTCTTTAAACTTTTAAACAGTTCACTAACCTTGAAACTGCAAAACTATTTTGTGGGTCAAATTGTTTAAAATTCAACGTAGTCGACCGGTGTTTAGGAAACAAACCAACAATATGAGTTCACTTATTTTCAACAGCACTGTGACTACTGTATATGGCAAATGGATTTGATCCGAACGCACCACCTGTATTAGTTTGGATTTCCAAGAGAATAAATGAGCAATCGGTGTAATTTTACATACTTTTGTAGTCCAATGATTGGTAAAGAAAAGAAACAAGAACCAATCCAGCAAAACAGTGAAGTTTTAATTCAGCTGACCATGAAAGAAAGATTAAGTCAAATTGGAAAGTCAGTAACGTGTATGACCACCGTTAGCAGCAACACAAGCTGTGCAACGTCTCTTCATTGAACTGATAAGTCTCTGAATAATGTTTTGAGGCAATGCATTCCACTCTTGTTGCAAGGCATTCTCAAGTTCCCCAAGGTTGTTGATCTGTGGGCGACGTGAGAGAGGCGTTGGCCGATGTAATCCCACAAGTGTTCAAAGGGAGACAAATCTGGTGACAATGCAGGCCATGGAAGTAGAGGAATGTTGTTGTTTGCAAGAAACTGTGTTGCAACACGTGCAGTGTGCGCTCGAGCATTGTCCTGCTGGAATGTGTGCAGATCTTAATGTTGGTTAAAGAAGGGAACGACGTTGTTCTGAAGAATGGTGTCACGGTAGTAAAGGGCATTCACTCTGCCACGACAAACTGCCAGTGCGGTTTTGTGATGATAACTGATCTCACCCCACACCACAATGATGCCTCCTCCCCCCCACCGATCTGTTTGCACAACACAGTCCTCATGATAACGTTCTCCCCGTCGACGCCATACCCGTAGACGCCCGTCAGCACTTCGCAAGTGAAAACGTGACTCGTCGGAGAACACAACACCATGCCAACGTCGTAACAACCACAAACGATGCTGTTCAGCCCATCGTCGGCGTTCACGGCGATGTCTATCAGTCAGGATAGGTCCAACATAAGGGCGTCGACACCGTAATCCTGCCGCACGGAGACGGCGTCGGACGGTGGAAGCACTGATCAAACCACGTCGGCCTTGGACAGCTTTGGCGGTTCTGGCAGCCCGCAACGTACGATCCCGAATATGGCGCCGAACAATGTCTCGATCTTGGCGAAGGGTGGTAACACGTGCCTGGCCAGGACGTTGGCGGTCCCTGGTGGTTTCTGTTTGTTGGTACCTGTTGGCAAGTCTTATGATGGTGGAATGATGGCAACCAAATCGTCTGGCAATAATCCTGCTTGATGTGCCAACCTGCAACATGCCCAACGCCCGTTCTCGTTCCTCTGGTGACAATCTTGGCATTGCAAAATAAACTTTACTTGCGGAGGTGCAGCTAAAATGAGAACGTTTTTTTGCCGACGGTCATTTATACCCCTAATCAGCATGTTTTTTACGCATGCAATTTGTGCTTTTCGTGTTTGTTGTGAATGAATTTTGTTGTTGTCATGTGATGTGTTCCATGATGTGTTCGGGTAATCCGTTCTTTACTGTACAGCATTATTTATTGTGGTGTTATTAACAACATTTCCAACGTTCATTTTCACTCTCAAAACAATCCAATTACCATTGGATTTCTTGAAATTTACAGGTGGTGCGTTTTCAATGATGTTCAGTATATAAACAATATAATTGACAGCCGAATCACAACAACCGCAGTGACACACACTGGCGTAGATTAATCGTCACGCACCCGAAACGCTTGCAAAATCATCCCGATCCGAAATCATACGTCGTGAGAGATGGGAATGCCACTAACTTCAGAACTTTGTACGGAAGCAATGTATTTATTTGTTGCTTTACGGGATGAGTTCCCGTTCAACGCAATGGCGTAAAGAACTGACTCATGTCAATGTGTAATGATAATGTGAGCGCAACATACCGCGACCTACGAGTTAGGTCAGTCTGAAGGGAAAAAAATTGTTGGCTTTGGTTAACCAAGCTGTTCAAGTTGCAAAGTCAGACCAAACGTTAAATTCGGATCCCTCCACCAGGGCCCAAAATTGATCACTAATGTCGGATCCGCAAGAAAATCGCGGATCGCAAAGAGTGCCCATTGAACTACTTCAGCTGGACCATCATTTAGTGGCGGTATTGGCTTATCTAAGAAAGGCACAGTTGTCCATAGATCGGATCGCACGCTTGCATTGGATACGAGAACATATTGCACATATATCTCGCGGACATATGAGAGCGACGAATATTCTTTTGATATTATTTGAATCAAAACTCATGTGCATATAAATATTGTAAGCAAAATCTCCTAAAATTATCTGCTAACACATTATGTTCACCAGGAATGCAAGCTGTTCCTCTTTACCACTAGTTAGAAGTACTTGACATTGTTGTCTTCTCTACTCTCACTCGCTTAATTGTCCTAATCGCAAGTAATGGGTAAACGTAAAAACCATTTCTCAGTACGAATATAATTTGTCTGCATGAGGGTCGAAGCTCATCATGAGTCTATCTGTTAAGCTACTTGTTGCGGTGTTTGATTGCGCATCTATAAAACTGATTTATTAGTGATAAGTTAGCATTACGTTCTTCTTGTTTATACTGGTACGATTCAATAATTGGACAAATGTTTATTTCACTTCACGAAATAAAGATAAATTGTGGTGTTTAGGTGACACGATATAAAACAACTGATACTAAGTGACGAACGTATTGTGAGATACGGTAACCCCCAGTTGAGATGGAATCGTGTTTGGGTCGTCAAACAAAAAAGCTCTTCATGCATTCCCAGTACTACCTAACACCAATGGTGCAGGTTGTTCCTATGAAAACAGTTCACTAATCCTAAAACTGTAAAATTAATTCTGGGTCAAAGGGGCAATTCAACGTAGTCGACTTGTTTTTTACTATACAATCAACATTACTTATTACAGACATTTTCAACAGCACTGTATTTATATGCAGGTCGACGGCTGTGATCCGAAAATATGAACAGCCGAGTCGCAGAAACACAAAGAGTGGAGAATTTAATGTTTACGTATCCGAAACGCTTGCAAATCGTCCGATCCGAAATCATAAGTCATGAGAGAAGTGACGCTTCGCTCATCGGTCAACGGAATATCTGTAACCAGCGGTCATTGATTGTTGGTTAATACAGTGTATGTGTATTTGCTGCTCGCAAGGGATGAGCGTGATTTCCTGGAGAACGTTATTGCGAAAACAACTGACACGACGGTGGAGTGCTAGTCGCGACATAATGGTTCAGGTGATTCTGACGTGTAAAGTTTGCTGGCTTAGTTAACCATGGCGTGCAATCTGTAACAGTCAGTCCAAACGGTAAACTCGGATCCCTCTACCAGGTTCGTGGTAAATCTCTAATGTCGGATCCGCAAGGACAGCTCGGATTGGAAGAGGCACAGTACACTTTGTTTGGTCGAAACAGTTTGTAGCAGCATAGTCCGTCATTGGGCGAACAAATTGCCCATATTAAGCATCGGATCGGATCGAGAGAGAGAGAACACACTTGCATCTAACACATCGCACATATCCCATGGACGAATTTGTTAGTTTTGTTAACATAACTCGTTTGCGTAAATATTGTGAAACAAAATCCACTGAGATCCACAAACATTAATGATTGAAAATAATTTACTCTAGTATCCAGAAGGATGGAGACAAAGTCCGATTCAGTCGGGATATGAAGGTTAAGATAATTGTTTGTGGTTGAAATTTACCCGCGAAACCGGAAAGCGGATTTCCTGATAAATGTAGTATTTTATGTTGTGTGTATTTCGTTTCATGTAAACTGTTTCCGGTAAGCAAAGGTTTCGTATATCTAGGGTCCGTATAAACGGGGCTCCACAGTTTGTCACAACACATCCCCGTGGTACATATTCCTAACTACCTGTTGTGTCTATGGGAAATGTGTGATTTCTACCAGATTTGGCGGGGAAGGTATCAGAATTGTTTTGGAAGGATATACACTCTCAAAAATGAAACGCACGGAGGTAAATCTAGGGGAAAATATCTTTATTTTGAATAACAACAACAAAGTAAATTAAAATCACACAGCTTTGAACCTTTGCATGATGAGGGTCATTGGGTAGCTGCGCCAAATGAATGTAAGTTCATGTCACCACAACGTCAACGCTGCACTGGACGTCGGCTTTAAGGTCAGTACGGGTTGTGACCTCCGTTTGCACTGCTGGGCATCTCCTGGGTATAGACTGAATAAGTGTTCGGATCCGAGCCCTGGTGTTCGATTGGGTTCAAATCAGGGGATTTAGAGGGCCAGGGAAGCACTGTAATGTTCTGTTTGGTGACGAAGTTCATTTTGATGCACATTGTATGGGATCCGGCGTTATCCTGCTGGAATATCTGTCACTGGAAGGAGGTGACGTTTCAGGATTTCATCTCTGTAACGAATGGTGGCTGGATTGTTTAGAAAGTGACAAGCCTTCCCAATTGCTGGACACAATGGCGTATTTGATAGATATGAACTATGCAATATGTGATGGGAAGAGGACCATTTTAGCAGTCCGAGGTCTGCATGGACGATATTTTATGTACGTTGAACAAACTTCGAAAATGCTCATTAAAGGTTGTTTTTTCACCTAATGGTTTTCAAAGATTGGGCCAGACAACCACTGACTCATCCTCGATAATCTCCAGGGTATATGTTACGATAAATCTCCACTATACCCTGGATGCATCTACGGCTCGGCCCGATGATTTTTTATTACCTCCGTTGGCCGGCTTTTTATCCAATCAGGTGTCTACGCTGGGAAGTTGAGCGTACCAATCACAACTCACTTTCGCTTCTTTTATCTAACAATTAAACTTGGCAACACAATTGTTGCAGAGGTACTCTGGAAGTGATAGAAGGAGTTCTTGCATATATTTTTAAGGTTTCAGACCTGTCAATTTATCTGTATGATTTTTCCCCCTAAATCTGAGTCGCATAGCGAGCAAACTTCACGACTGCGTCCGCTATCTGCCCACTGGCAAGCTCGGTTGCAACGGCTGATCTGATTGGCTACTGTGAGAAGGCGGAATGGGTTGTGCAATTCCGTTTGATAGACACCATACTCTGCAATATTCAAGCCATATGGCGGTGGGCTGTAAATAATCGAGTTTGGACCAGACAATCCAGTGATCATCGATCTCATTTGTCAACCAAGTCAGCGAGCCTGGCCACCCGATCCCGTTATGGCACTGGTTCAAGTACAGAAGGATCGACTTCAGATAATATGCTTTTAGCGTGGTAGAACAATATTTGTTCAGTGGAATGAGTAAAACATTGCCCCATCTGAAATATAACGGATGCTAGTTCATGTCAACGGATCGTGGATAGTTGGTTTAATATCAAACATATATGTGTAGTGTCTCAACCAGTCAGAACGCAAGCAGACTAAAGCAAACATTTCCATACTCTTGAAGATAGCGTGTGAACGTTTCTAATCAACAACACCTAAGTGAGTTAAGATAAATAGGGCCCGTAAGTAGGTCACCGCACTTCCCGAGACCTTGGTACTTCCGGTGACAAACAACGTTTCATACCTTTTCAAATGGCCTCATGGTTGTCAGTTGACAGGAGGGAACCGATAATCCTTGCAGGAATAACAACGAAATTTCTGATCTAACATCATCAATTAGATAACTTTTACGACTGTCAACAGCTGTGACAGCCAAGCATGGTTGTACACTTGGTCCGGTCTAGTAAAGTCATATTTGGCTGTCACGCAATTTGGGACCAGAACTGGTTCTTGAATATACGCTTGTCACTGGAAATCTGGTACCGGAAGTAAGCACGGTCCCGTCTCTCATAACGCAAGTTGGCGCACGCAAAGGGAACCTGGAACCAGCTAAGTACCGGAAGTAGCGCCCCGCGAGACCTACAGGACCTATTGTAAAAAGAGGACAACGGGTGTTGAGGCTGGTGGAATATTGCTCGTGGGGAGGTTGAGTGTTTGAAAGATAAAGTTACCCGCCCGCCTTTCAATAGTTACAACACCCTTTTCTTTCTATAGTCAGGGCTGTTGGTAATAGGACGGTCCAACTAAGGGTAATCAAGCAGGCCTTTGGCAATGCATGGAAGCACACTAAATATGGAGGAATACTCACCTACTGTAGTTTGTATGGTGTGGTGATGAAGGATCGCGGCATCTTCACCTTAAAGTAAAGTTAAGCTAAATTCATCGTTTTTTATCCTTAACTCAACATCTGAAACTCACGTCTCCTTACGACGACACGCTGCCTTGTCAACGGCGACTCCACAGATGCTTGACCAGCCGATCTACAACTATGAGGTAAAGACTGAATCGGGGGACGTCATCTACGATTCTGACTTTTTCTAAATTGTTTGTCATACTGACATGTGCTTGATAGCTCCTCATGATAACATATCAAACCTTCTTGAACCTGACTCGCCTTTAAGGCATTTGAACTCCGCCATGCTAGCTGTTCCTAGTTATGTCTGCTATTTAATCCAGTCAAATCAGATTATATGCCATTATTGTTATCTGACGTTGAACTATAGGTCTGTGGCCTCTTCAGTATTGGAAAATAAGAGATTTGACTATTTTATCATATCATTTAAACATACTTCGTGTTGTTTCAACGATATATAGTATATGCGTACATAAACCATTGGATTAGAGGCGCTTCTGGTTTAGCTTTATCCTGAATTGCTTGACCAAAAATATTTAGTTCGCAGAGATTTGCTGGTTTCAATTTGAATACATTGTATTTGTCTGTTTGGGTTACTCACTTCAGCAACGAAACAATTTTTTAAAACTTCATCCTACACGTTCGTATCCTCAAATAGCAGTAGCATAAATTATGTAGTAGTATATAGTATAGATATAATAAATACAATTTGCTGTAAAACAATCTATTTGGGTTGCACACTGTAATACCGTATGAAATGGGACGTTTTTCATTATTTTACCGTCTAAACAAAATATATGTCGGTGTATCATCAGGTTTTCGGTGATAATGGTATTAAAAGCTATAAATGACGATTGTGAAAGTTTAATCAACGTGAATTTAGTCATTTACCATGAACGTATCATTGAAATATATGAGACATTTAAAAATTAGAGAGTTCATAAAATCCACATGCCTTCTGTCTTCTCGGAACTATCTATGACATGGGTAAAACACAGAATGTTTCTCGATGTCGATGATATATTCCACACTAAAAACAATTCTGCTTTATGACGTCAGCAGAAACTAGCCACCACCGTATGGGTTTTACACAAAACAAATTACATATGAATATGTAAGGGCATATGGACGCGCACTATGACTGAAATGTGTGACTTTGTCCCATGGAACATATCAGAAAATGTTTGTTTTGGAAATAATATTCCTCTAACGGCCAATATTGTTCATTCTCTTTATCATATTACTGTGATCGTCTTTGTTCAATGTCTGTAGAAGATGGGTTCAACGGAGCGTGGAACATGATTGGCCCACAGTCATATCTGTGTCCATTCCCTTGACGCCATTATACCTACGCGTTGGTGCGGAGTGAAGACATTATGGCGGTCAGGATGGTCGAACATCAAGACCTTTCTTAATACATCTCCCTATCAAAGACAACACAGAGAGCAATAATACATATCTCTCATGCAAAATATAGACATTTGTCAGAAGCACATGAGTTGAAGATATGTCAGCAGAATTCAATACTCTGGTTGGCAATTACCTCGTTTATAAAAGGACAGTTTGCAATGCAAGAGATAGGTACATTGGTAGAGGCCTTTGACAGTGAACATCGTCGTAGTGTCTGTCGTTCTCCTGGTGGCTGTTGCAGCCAGCCACGTCTCTGCTGCAGACAGGTATGTTGCTGTTTACATCACTCTTCTATGGAATTGTTTTCTGTGTATGTGTGAGTAAATGTTGTTTTACGGTCGCAATATTGAAGCCATGTCACGCACGCCTGTCCGTAATCGAGTCACGCGTATCAGTGAGAAAGAGTCACGCTTATAGGGGAGAGATGAGGTACAGTTAGAATTCTCAAACATAAAACGCCAAGGCCAGAAATTAACCAGTCTTGGTTATCCACCGCAACGGGTTCTTTTAGGAATAAAATCAAAAGAGCGGTGAAAATTCACTCATGGCATAGTTCATAATGAAAGCGGGGCGGTGGGGTAAGCAGATGGTTAATTATCGTGTTTACATCTGGCTTTGTTACAAATGTTCACTTCATTAAGACTGACTGACTGACTGAGTTTGGTTTTACGCCGCTTTTAGCAATATTCCAGCAACATCACGGCGGGGAACACCAGAAATGGGCTTCACACATTGTACCCATGTGGGGATTCGAACCCAGGTCTTCGGCGTGACGAGCCAACGCTTTAACCACTAGGCTACCCCACCGCCCCTCACTTCATTAAGAAGGATAGAAGACTATACTATAAGTAAAATATGTGGTGAGCCAGTGAGGATTGATATTTGACGCATTATTGTCATATTCACCTAAAGGTTGTATCAAAATGACTAAATGTTATAATTGAGGGACTTATGTGACAACTTCAGACTTTGTCCTGAGTCAGATAAAGGGGCGGTGGGGTAGCCTAGTGGTTAAAAGCGTACGCTTGTCACGCTGAAGACCCAGGTTCAATTCCCCAAATGGGTATGATGTGCGAAATCCATTTGTGGTGTCACCCGCCGTGATATTACTGGAATAAAACCATACTAACTCACTCACTACAGCGGAAAACAGATAGGCAACCGTCACAGTTAACACAAACCAATGTCAGGTAGGATGTCAAGTGAGTGAGTGAGTTTAGTTTTACGCCGCACTCAGTAATATTCCAGCTATTAAGCGGTGGTCTGTAAATAATCGACCAGACAATCCAAGGATCAACAGCATGAGCATCGGTCTACTCAATTGGGATATGAATTTTATGTCTACCAAGTCAGCGAGCCTGACCATCCGGTCCCGTTAGTCGCCACTTACAAGCATGGGCTACTGAAGATCAATTCCAACATGATCTTCACGTGTCAGATAGGATGCCAAGCTGAGGAATCGGAAATGCTTGTTTTCTCACGAAAGACGTATACGTTTACTCCCCTGTTATTCTAACCATTTCAGCATCTCTAATGATTAGTGTGCCTGGGATGACTGCAGACATTTACTGAGAAATCGACGTTTATGTTATAAACAATATTTGTATATTGACTGAACGTCAAACAGACAAATAGACAATCATTCAGACTGAGTGCATATCCGGTATGTTGATACAGTAATTATAGTAGTTTCATTCAGTATTCATTCAATGAAGGTACAGCTATTTTTAGCAGCCGCATTTGGCTTAGCGTTAATACCGTGTCACTGTTTTATACAGGTGTTCCTACCTGCAGTACTACCTGGAAGCGTACAAGACCAGGTGTGGCTGGTACAGCTGGGGCAGGTGTTGGAGCTACAGGTAACTCGTCATCATCATCATCATCATAACCTAATGTCAACGTCAATGTGTAATGTTCTCGATGCAATGAATAGTTTATCACTTAGCCTATGTGGTAACGTGGTATTACTTGGGAGAACTTGGTATAAATATTATGTGGAGTTACCTGTACCGTTTTCGGAGTGGTGCGTAAGTTGTGCATAAGTTGTTGTTTCAAAATATCCATGAATATTTTCATTAAACAAACACGTAACACTGAAACAAATAGTCAGTTTCTCTTGTATTTTCGTAAATGTTCAACCGATAGTGACGGAAACCTGTGGAAGCCTTCCGGGGCCATTTCTTTTCCATGTGTTTTCTTATGAAATTTCGAACAATACTGGCACATAACTTCACCAATATAGTACAATTTTGATCTTCTTAACAGGTGGATATTGTGATTAAACAACACATAATAGTCATACTAAGCAGTGAAAGTTTGGAACGATCATTTAACGCATCTATTCCATTCATGGTCTGCGCATGTCCCGGAAATGAGCCAGTTGCGTATGTTGTTATGCGTCCTGTCTCCAGTGCGAAACATGGTCAAATTCGGGGTTTATTCTTTGAATATGCCACAGCTACACGTGAATATTGGACTGTGCAAGTGACTTGAAGAAACAGAAATAAAACGCTTCAAGAATTCAGGCGCGTAGCAAGCCAAATGTTTCATGTAAGCCCGATAGGTTGCAAATCTTTTTATTTAGATAGTATATTGAGGACTTGCCCAACCTTTTTAGCAAACAATCATGTGTAAGCCCGGGCTTTTTTTCATAATGGTAGCTACGCCCCCTGGAATTGGAGACCTTGAAACACGAATATCAGTCTTTGTCAGCTCAAACATCGTATTGATGAGGGGTGACGTGTATTTAACATGTTGAAATCTGATATCATGATGAACATTATGAAACATGCTGGTGTTGATAGGTTGTATCCTTTTCAGGTACAAGACGGAGTTGCGCTACAAGGACTGCAGTAAGTTTCACTGAAGATTTGTGCGACGAATATTTTCATGCATAAAACCGTGAAGATTAGGGTTAGAATTGGTCTGTCGCAAGAGGCATTTAGCGGGATCGAGTCAGGTTCGCTGACTTGGTTAACACACATAGGTCAATGCTCATGATGTCAATCACTGGATTGTCTGGTCAAGAGTCCATTATTTACACACCGATGTCATGTAGTTGGAACAAATGAATAACTTTTATACATATACTGTATTTCTCTGAAACATCAATATTTCAGTATTTTTAAATACACCGTAATACAAATTTTCAATTTTTAAACAAAATACAATTTATCTATGTATAGAAATGGAACATGAGCTTAAATATTCACGACAACTAAAACGTCATATTTGGTATAACGTTGATCTGGCAGCCCACGGACAGTGGTCATCCTGGTCAGCCACCAGCGAGACGCAGTGCTCGGTGTCATGCGGAGGGGGAGAGAAGGAGATCACTATGGACCGCACCTGCACCGCCCCAGCCCCCAGTAATGGGGGACGCAAGTGTTCAGGGGAATGCCGTAAAGTAGACGTCGCCGACTGTAACGAACAGCCTTGTCCAAGTGAGTACACGTCGTCCTCGTTAGGACTACGTTTTAAGTTTTATTTTACCGATATCTTGTGTTAATTTCCCCAGAAGCAGAAAACTAAAATACTACAACAGCGCCCTGTATCATGTTGTGTATGTGTGAGTGAGTTTGGTTTTACGCCGCTTTTTGCAATATCACGGCGGTGGACACCAGAATGGGCTTAAATCATTGTACCAATGGGGGAATTGAACCCGGACCTTCGGCGTGACGAACAAGCGTTTTAACCACTTGACTACCCCACAGCCCCGTTTTGTATGAACTTATGTCATTATGAAGCATATTTTCAATCTTTGGGTTTTAGCAAAAAGATTTTTATGCAAGTGTTTGGGTGACGGGCAGGATCTGCTTACCCGTTTCACGAACAAGTGGTGTCACCACGGTATCCTGTGGCGCATTCATATAATTTTCTTAGCCATTCTTTACTTCTTTAGTCATATTATAGTTAGCTGCAGTTGACATTCAAGACTTTCAAGATCATTACTCTGCCTCAAATATTATATTTGGATAAGTTTTGAAAAAGTAACCATTGTATGGGATTATTATTTCACACATCAGAATTCGCACAACCGTGGTAGGGTTAATCAGTTCTACTCAAACGAAGTTAAAGAATACATCCTTGCATAATTCTATAGTAATGTGTCATGGCAAGACAGATTAACTTTGAGCGGAATATAATTTACAAGTATTATACTTCTTGAGTTACAGTATCAAGGACAACTCGGGTATTTATACCGTAAGGAAACATTACTGTACACCTACTTTCTTCATGGTTGTTGTCGTAACGCTCGCTGTAATTACTATAATAAAATATATTGGCAGGTCGCTCGGTGGATTGGTCATTGTTGAAGTTAATGTTCGCGACGTCGAAAGGAGAAAATTTATATTTTCATATGTAAAGTGATACACCTCCTAAACAGTTATATTTTCACGTTAGAAGTTAAATATGCGTATCGTTTTGTCAAATTACGTTGAAGGTTGATGTATATACAAACATCTATATCAGGCATTCAAATATGTATATTTATTTTTAAGTTGCTTGAGATAATATGAAACCTCAGTCAAAAAGAATACCCCATCCCCAGAAAACGTTTCTATTTGGTTTAAGGGCTGTGAAAAGTATATCAAATATACCATTAAAAAATCACTATGACAGCAGGTGTTCGCGAAATGGGTAATTTGAATAAAATATTTAATTAAATACACAACATTAAAACGTACATAATTTTCTCCGCCTCCGGAAATACTTGATCTGATGTGAATACACTCTTACGCTTGAACACTCAAGAAACAGAGAAAAATCAGGTCAGGTTATTTCTTGATCTACTTTTATTGAAATTGTTTTCCAAGCCAATTGATCTACATCAGACTTAATTTATATACCAAATGATCAATTTTGTAAACGTTTCTTAAAAACGTCACTCAGGTATTCAAAAACAGTTTGACCGCCTATTGAATTTAAGGCTGGAGATGAGAAAAAATATATATGGATGGCCGAGGTTGTTTATCTCCGGCTAAGTGTTATTACAGGGCGGTGGGGTAGCCTAGTGGTTAAAGCGTTCGCTCGTCACGCCGAAGACCACATGGGTACAATGTGTGAAGCCCATTTCTGGTGCCCCCCGCCGTGATATTGCTGGAATATTGATAAAAGCGGCGTAAAAAAATCTCACTCACTAACTCACTGGTGTTATTACTGTTATCTTTTTGCCGTATTCCAGTTGACGGGGGATGGTCGGACTGGGGGGCGTGGAAGGGCGGAGACTGCTCAGCCATGTGTGGGGGAAGGACCATGAACCAGCACCGGAAGAGGACCTGCACCAACCCAGTTCCTCAGTTTGGTGGCGCCGGCTGCACTGGTGACGACAGGGAGAACGGAACGGCTGATTGTAACACCGACGCATGCGGCGGTGAGCGTTGACATATTTTTTTTAATGTTTTTTATCTATGTGTCATAGGTGGTCAGTTGTCTAAGGCGCCACAATTTGCTGTGCAGAGTGACGTCCCTTGGCAACACCAAAAACTTACATGTGTGATTGTGGGTTCGAGTCCACGCGTCTGAGATCTGCAACTTCGGAATTTCCTTTCTCACTGATATGTTTTAAAATGAAATTGTTTCGACTTATGAAGCAAAGCGTAACATAGAGCGAAAGTTCACCAATTTTGTAGACGTCACTGCCGTTATTCGTTTATCTCATGAGATTACTAACTCATTCAGTTAGCTTGGCGAAGATTTGGCTTGGGCTTCCCATATAGGTTCAATGTAAATCGCCGTAACATGGTATATTGCTATATGTCGCATAAAACGTCATCCATGTACTCGGACTGTGAGGGAAGAATCCTCATCCATGTGTCCCCACGTCAGCTTATTTTCAGTGATGTCTCCTCGTCCATATATCTCAGAGATAAATCCTGGTCCATAAACAACTGAGTCAGCATATCTCAGTGATATCTCCTCGTCCAAATATCTCTAAGTCAACTTTATTGCATTGATAAATCGTGGTCCATATATATCTAAGTCACCAATTTCTCAGTGATAAATCCTGGTCCAAATATCTCAGTATTTTTTAGTAGTTTTGTAATTTTCCTGATTTACATATCTACACGTAAACGTATTCTCAATGTTTAAAATGATAATATTATGAATTATTAATGTATATATTGTGACTGATTTTCTCTTCTGAAATGTTCGCTTGTAATTTCCATTCTATAAAATCACACAATATTTCCAGATCGCTGTCCCCCTGGTGTGGTCAAGTTCCACCCTCACGTTACTGACAGTACTCGGTACTACCAATGCGACAACGGAGTCGCCGTCCGCAGGCCATGCGCGCCTGGCACCATATTCGACGCCAGCATCAACAGCTGCAGCTTCACCGCTACTCCACCTTCCATCCCTCCCGTCACCAGCTGTGACCCCTCCCTGGGGATGTTTCAGCGCCACCCCCGTGACTGCTCCAGCTTCGTGATCTGCGTGGACGGTGGTCGCGTGTACCAGCAGGAGTGTCCAGCCGACATGAAATGGAACAACGATATCCAAACCTGCGACTACGCTCACAACGTCGACTGCTAGGGCGATCTCCATACGACAGCATGCACCTACGACTCTACTTCAAGCCACATTTCTTCGATAAGCTTTCCTGAAAATCCTAATCGATCTTGAAAAGTATATCTTCATAAATATCAGCTTCAAAATATATAAATTAATTCTTGATTGTGACGCTTCTATATCAATAAAATTACAAGAAATCTCGTTGTATGTGTTATTTGTTAATGAGAACAAATGCATTATCCGAATCAAAGTATGTTTATTTAATAGATATTTGGTAAGTGTTTCTCTTCTTCATTGTAAATATATGCTACGAACGTTACAATATGTAATGACGAATGGCAGATATCCATTGCCAACATGTCTTTATGGCGTTGTCATGTCAGGTCACAATGAACTTTTTTGAATAACGTAGCTTAATTATCTCGAAGTCAATGTATACTTAGCTTTGTGGTGAAAGTGCCCCTTCTGACAGTCCGGGTTTTAATAGTCACACGAGATACTCATGTATAAAGGCCACTTTTAATTGTTCGTGATAATGTTGAAATCAGTGTTAAACGTACTTAATAAAGCACAGAATATAAAGCTACTCAGCACTTCTATGTCAAGGATGTGCTGGCGTATTGTAAAGGCGTCTTCGCAACACCGACGTAGCACCACCACAATACAGTCTACAAGTACCACTCATAAAACTTGGAATACTTCATTTTTCTGTGTGTAAATGTCATTGAAGTATTTCGTCTGGGCACCGGTGAACCAGTTCTTCCAGTCACCAGTGATTCCTGTAAAGATAAAGGAATACTGTTGAACATTTGAGCTATCAACAGCAATGATAATCATCGATTTTCACTATTTATTTTTTTATCTTCAATCTAAAAAGTTTCAGTTCAGAGAAAACAGTATTAATAAGTACATTAAATTACATTTGATTAAATAAAAAATGACTTATATCAGTCATGGCCATAGTGACTGTTACGGGCGAATTAATCACAATGGGTGAGCCGCACTCAATCATATTCCAGCTATATGGCGGCGGTCTGTAAATAATCTAGTCTGGACCAGACATTCCAGTGATCGACAACATGGGCATCTTTCTACGCAACTGCGATACGATGACGTGTCAACAAAGTCAGCGAGTCTGATCACCCGATCCCGTTAGTCGCCTAACCTAAGGAAGACCTAATTCTAACCCCGGATCTTCTCGGGTGATATAATGATAGATGAATTTTGATTAAACAAGTATCCCGGGCTGGTTAAAGCGTTTCGGGATATCTGTCTCTTCAAACACAGAAGTCCATCAGTGGGTCCACAACACTTCATTCGGAAGCTAAGTATGGAATTACATGATAGCGCAGCAACGGCCAGGCAGCATCACAGCGGCGATCGTCAGCCCACCTGCCTAGCCGCTGTCCGAGGGTCAAGTCCCGTTACATTAAGAATTCATTGTCTATGTACTACTGACTGTCAGGCTGCCCTGGATCGTATTACGATACATGTATGGTCAACCTGCAGTATCCAGCACGCACCTCATCCACAATGTTAAGCTTCCGTGGCCAGCCGGCCATATACTCTAAGGTTCATTAGGGTTAATTACACGCAGGCAGCTGATCTGTACATGGCTGTGCTGATGGTCATGATAATAAGCTGCTGATATTTCATGTATATTGTCAGCACTGTGAATTAGATTTAGATAAGACAACTTTAACTTAACTCAGAGAATATACAAACATGTCTATATTTCCCGATAAAACCCATACCCCATCAAAGTGCCTACGATACAAGTATAGGATGAGTGTCCAATCAGATCTGTGTACTGTGACCACCAAGAGTGTCACAGGTGTTCAGTAAGCCATATTATATATGAGGCTGTTATCTAAGACCTATGATACAACACGGAATTTACCATACCTTTTCTGTAGTGGATGGCGTCACCATCACTTTTCTTAGCATTATCTCCCCTTGCCGTCTTCATGTTCGTGAAATCGGATTGTACAGCTATGTCGCGGACAAGCTGATCCGGACAGTCTATATTTAGAAATTCGGAAGTGCTTTTGGTCACACGGACAGGATCCTGAAATAAATCAAACACTCTCAGATAATTGACGATAATCTGACAAATGTAAATTAATAACTCAGAGGCCCAGATAAGCTGCGTATCCGGGTAAAATACGCATAGAAAATTTCCAGTTACGCATTGAAAAATAATTGTTGCGTACCAATTACGCATTTAAAATGTTAGATACGCAAAAAGCTTAAAACAAATGCGTGCGGAATATATTTATAAAACTAGCTTGCATTATGAAAAAGGCATCGATTGCTATCAAGTTGTACTGTTAGTATAGGACAAGTCTTGTACTGTCAGTATAAGATGAGTGATTTTTTATGAAATCATTTCCATTATATTTAAGTTGGTTTTGATTAGACGTTTTGATTAGACGTTATGACGTAAGGCAGAACATACCTGCATAGTAAACTTACTCAATGACATAATACTTAGGTGAGTAAAATTACTGAAATACGCACATATTTGAAAGCATTGGGTAACTGAAAATGAAATACCCACTCAACATTCATAAAACCTACTCAAAAAACATACAGTGGGTATAATACCCACATGAGCTAAATCTTATCTGGAGCTCTGTATTAATAACAACAGAAATCAATACTGAAGAGAAATGGTTTACTTGCTTTCTTATAGTTCCAGACAGGAACAGATTCTATAAATTGTGGAATGCAAATAGTGGTGACAGTTATATGAATTGATTGCTGAAAATCAGTGTTGACACCAGGCATTCCCGAAATAGGAAAGCAAGTCCTGCTTTAACAGTAGCACCATCACACATCATCATCATCATCATCATCATCATACCTGTTTAGTCTCCTCGTATCTGACTATCAACACCGGGTGGTCAGACTCATTCATTAGTTTCTCCCAAGAGAGAACAGCGTCAAACCAGGAGCCCCAGGCAACTACAACACATTGTTAAAAGGATATTCACATAGTATTCAACTTTTGTTAGGGATATAAATGATATTTATCTTACCTCACTCATAAATGTCGTTTTCTGATTGACTGAGCGCTTTTCTATTATTTTCAATGTGCCCCAGTAATTTACAAGCCAGTAACATGTTATATGTTACCCGCTGGGAATGCCGAACTTTGGGAATTCATTTGGTTATTCGTGTTAGTAATTCTTTATCTCGAATTATTGAGTCACGTATGATGTACGGAAATCACCGATGTTTTAGGAATGCAAACCGATGGAAGGGAGATTACTCGTCGTCGTCTGCTAGATTCTATGTCATCTGAAAATCTAGTATTGCTCATTGCCTTGGGATCAAAATCTGGGGATATGCCTTAATGGCTCACTTCTCAACGACTTTTCATCCAACAAAAATCGGGAAAGTGACATTCGTAATGTGCTTTCTGATCATGTAAACTTGAACTGAAATCATCGTCTACCTCACGTTTCAACTGAAAAAAACCATTTGGAATGGAAGAGACTTTCCACAGCCAGCTGGAAGTACTGAAAATCAAACCTGCCAGTTCACAGGTCCGTTCGTCAATTTTCAAAGCGTTGTCTAGAGTGGACTAGTTTGAAACAAGTGCCACAAAGCAAGAGAAGAGTTGTTCTCTGATTGGCCCATTTTGTTCTGGGGAGCTAGGGGGTTCATCAATTTTGTACACACGTACTAGGGGACGGGGCGGTGTCAGCAATTTTGTACATAAAATTATGTTTAAAAATTATGCTTAGAAATTATGGGAAGGGGGGAAATTGATTTTGTACATGACATGCAGGGGCACTTATTTTTGGGGGTTATTCACGTTGTACATGCTTCTCCATAAAGACATCATCACCCCCCCCCCACCCCAGCCATAAATTATGAACGGTCCCTAATTATGGCATAAGCGAGCACTGAGATGTGGATCTAAGTTAGACTGATACAAATATCCTTCTGTATATCTCAGTGGGCGAAATTCGCGCTGGTCCTGTGGTCCTGGCTAGTAAAAAATCATCAGGACAAATAATTGATAAGTTTGCAGTGGTCCCGATGCCCAGTGAATTTTAAAGTAAATCTACGAATGTTATTTCAGACCAGTGAAGTACAGACATGACCACTAGGTATTGCCCACTCGCTGGTCCTGTGGTCTATTTCAGACCAGTGGCGTGCAGACAGGACCACTAGTTATTGCCCACTCGCTGGTCCCGTGGTCTATTTCAGACCAGTGAAGTACAAACATGACCACTAGTTATTGTCCACTCGCTGGTCCCGTGGTCTAGTGGGACATTTTGAAAGGCTTTGAAAGACCTAGTAAGGCTCCACAATGACAGAATAGGATATGACCAGTGTAATATTTTGTACTTTGAATTTCCTTTTTACTGTTGTTTCTTTCTCTATTTAGTGAATAGTTACACTGAGCAAAATCAAAAACAAATAAGCCTTTCAACTTTTAGCATATATTTTGATGCTTATATATTTTTTTAACAAACCGCTATATCCTCATTTCTTGTGAGAGCTGTCATGGAAAGAAACTGATATGAGGGTACTATATTTTGCCTTCAGATCCGTCTTCAGCAACCCATGCTTGTTGAAAAAGGCGACTAATGGGATTGGTTGGTCAGGCTCGCTCACTTGGATGGCACATGTCATCGTATCTCATATGCGTAGATAGATGTTCATGATGTTGATCACTGGATTTCTGGTCCAGACTTAATTATTTACAGACCGCCGCCATATAGCTGGAATATTGCTGAGTGCGGCGTAAAACTAAACTAATGTTCGTGACGTCAATGAAGAGGTTATTATTCACAGATCGCCTTCATAAGTTGGAATACTGAGTGTGGCCTTAAAAAAACAAACGAACAAATAAACAAACAAATAAACAAACCCTTTCCCTCAGCCGCAGCTATCAGATATTCATGAAATCCCATCATTGTACCTTTCGCTCGAGTGGTTAGAACAAATTTTGACACTAGGACGTCCCTGGGGTCTCGCATCAAATAGATAATCTTAGTTTTCTTCTTCCGCACTTCTGCTGGCAGAAAGTGAAACTGGACATGTGTGTTGAGAATCCTTGGTGAAGGGAGACAACTCAGAACCTCTTCCGGTTGCAATTCTAGCGTCTGGGACCCCTTTTCATGAGGACTAAGTTCCGCTTTTCTTCTCAGTAGCCTATGGACCAGTTCAAATGTTAGATGTGTTCCTGATCAGATATGAAACGCATTTGCAATATCCGTGACGGAATACTTTGATTTCGACATCATCTTTAACAACTAATTCTATTAGATGGTGGATTTGTTCTTGTGTCACAATGCATAGCTCACTAATAATCGTAAACTCTTGCAGGTTCCTATGGATATACATAGTCCCGAGTCAAGCATTACCTCGGGCTTTCTTCCCACAAAGAGCTTACTGGCCTTGATATTACTTGATAAAATCAAGGGGGCTTTAAACCCACTTACTGCCCCTCTTGCTTCACTTTTGTGCTCTTGTCGAAACCCAAGACGACATTTGATCAATATGACACGATTCTGAAGATTATTCATACTTTGTACCATTTGATTCATGCAGTAAGAATGAGTACAAAATGTTGCTTAATGCTTAATACCTGATCTTGCGTGACCACACAGCAGCAGATCCTCGTCACGGATGTTGACGTTGGAAATGTTCTTTATCGTTTCGCAATTGAAACTGGGAGGAAAGTACGTTCCATCTACGTCCAGGACAGTGTAGGGGTTTCCTTTGCAGTCCAATAACTTTGTCAAAGGCATCTTCACCTTGAAACCTAAGATACCAACAATGTTTAATTACAATTGGCCATTACAATGTCACTATATACTTCTCTAAAAATAACAATATATTTTTCTCAATAGTAATAATTATCAGCCCTCAGCGAAGCTACAATAAAATTTATTCAAAAATAAGTTACGTATTTAGATTAAATTTAAGTTCTTATGTATACGTTACGATCAAGTTCCACTATACCCTGGATGCATCCACGGCTTGGCCCGATAATTTTATAACCTCCCTTGGCTGGCTCCGCATTCTCACAGTAGCCAATCAGCTAAGCCGCCGTTACAACCGAGCTTGCCAGTGTCAACAAAGATAGCGGTCGCAGTCGCGGTTTGTTTCGCAGTGCCACTCCGATTTTTGGGAAAATAATACAGACAAACTGTGAGATCTGAAACTTTAAAAAATATATATGAAAGATCTCGTTCTACCTCTTTCAGAGTACCTCTACATCAATTGTGTTGCCAAGTTTGAACGGTTAGATAATTTAAGAATCGAAAATGAGTTATGATTGGTACGCTCAACTTCCCAGGGTAGACACCTGATTGGATAAAAATCCAGCCAAGGGAGGTAATAAAATCATCGGGCCAAGCCGTGGTTGCATCCAGGGTATAGTGGAGACTTCACTGCCGAAGTAAATCGAGCCTGGTAATTCTCTGGCGTTCAGCCTAGAAATGTCAATTAAAATATTCTCACTAAACAGTTTTTGGTAATAAATGCAGAGATCCCTGACAAAATCCTAAAATAAAGTTCAAATACGCCAGGGTCTGGTTTAGGACGGAATTATTCAGATACAGGTTAGAGATGCCACTTCTGACATCAGTAAGAGTCAGTAACATCAACACGTGATGGCAAATGTGAGAACCCACAGCCTAGCTACCATGCCATGAACTCGCATGCCATTTCATTATCCACCATCAACGTTCTTGTTTTGTCCAGTGGAGAGATTCTGGTCACTCTGAGATGTATGCACACACACACGCACGCACGCGTTATGTTTGTAGTACATACCCGCGTGATAACTTATCCTTGACACACTCACCTTAATAAGTCCAGCGCCACCATTATATAGGGTCCAAAAGACAAGCCTGCAACTACACATATCGGCAGTCCATTGGTGACAAAACACGCTGGTTGTGTGTGCGCACATTAATTATACTATCGACAAACGCATATTGAATGAGCGAATAGCGCTATGAATTTATTGTAAATAAGTCTCTTTGTTAATATATTGAAAATAATATCTTTGGCTCCAACAAAAAAAGATTACTCACCGTACTTTTCAGGTCAGCGGTCTTTGTAAATGTTTACATTGCTATGAATATATTTACCACGATTCTCCCACATTGCCGTATAATGATCACGAATAACTAGAAGCGATAAAACATTTCTATAGGCACGATGAAAATCTAAGATCAAATCCATTGTGGGCTTTGGTTACATATGTATGTGTTTATGAATCACTATCAAATAGTGCACTGTCAGGTGGTCGCGTTTTGAGTGAATGAGTTTAGTTTTACGCAATATCACAACGGGGGGACACCAGAAATGGGCCTCACACATTGTACCCATGTGGGGAATCGAACCCGGGTCTTCAGCGTGACGAGGGGACGCTTTAACCATTAGGCTACCCCACCGTCTCCGTTTGCGGTCTGATTTCCCCGTGCTTTCCTATAGTATTGTCGATGTGAAAATATGGTGTTAGGAAAATAACGAGGAATGACCAAGTTGTTTTCCGGGAACACCTGGTGTCATCGCTGATTTTCAATGATCCATTCATATAGTTTCCACAGCTATCATCCATCTTCACAACGAACGGAATTTGTTTCTGAAGATAGTCACCAATGACTGAGTGAGGCAGTATATGGCAAGTAAACCTGTCCCAATTTAGATAACTACATACAAGCCTGAGGCGAGCACGCATGACTTGACAAAAACGTCTGGTATAATTATCACCAAGCAGAACCTCTAATTTGTTCACACTTTTGACTTATTTGTTTCTTTAAACCTGATAGCGTTGAACATTTTCTGGTTTCATCTGGTTATAAGTTCCATTAATTTTAAAGTATCAGGAAGAAAGGTCTTGCAGTTTAAAAGTTGCAAGTTATCTCGCTTTCTTAGATAGTAGAAAGATGTTTCTGAATTAACGGTTACAGAAATAAGTTCACAACGTGAGTCTGACATGATCCATGTTGTTGGAAGCTAAGCGTACGTGTTTGTAAAAAGAGCATAGGCATATAGTAGCATCATTAGTTTAGTTATTTATACTGGGGCGATGAATATATCTGTGGCTGCTCAAAAACAAAGAATTTCTCTGAATATTGACTGGCAGTACCCTTCTCTCTATTTCAAGTACTACTTACCTCTCCAGAAGAGATCCACATATTGGCTCGCACCATCCCTTATCTCTATTTCAAGTACTACTTACCTCTCCAGAAGAGATCCACATATTGGCTGCAACATACAACACCAGCGACGCACGTGAGCATGAATATTTCTGCGTGACCCTTGTGTCTGTGATAGTCCCACGAGGTAACAATGTTAATGATTAATCACATGCAAGTCATTGGCTTTCATCGTGGGCCTTGGCGTACGACCTGACAGGTATAGCTGCGTAGATATGCAGGCATGTGTTTTAAATATAGCCAGTGTTAAAAGAGGACTTGTTGCACAGAATACGACGTCTGTGTTGAAAAATAATTTCTGCTATGTTTATGAATTTAGAGCCGTGAGCGTTGAAACAGGCTTATTGTTTGATATGGGTGTTTTACTGTAGTGTAGTTATTCCCATTTTGTTCCTGATTTCCCCCAAATGTAAGTGCATTGTACAACTATTTAGGAACTTTTACATCAGTCAGACATAACTGAAGTATAGTAAAATATATATTTAAAGACATTTTTCATTCATTTGAAGTTTATTTTGGAATTGCTTTGAATTGTCTGGTCTAAGGTCGCTGTGTAGAGTTGCTTCCCTTGTTCTCACAAAACACCTATAATTCTGGTTTTGAATCCCGGTCGGCCCCTATTGTGTTCCTACATTCGTCAGTCGTACTCGTGGGTTTCCACCGAACAGATAAACGTCTGAGACCTGAATTACTATCATTCTGTGAAACCAGCGTTTAACCCAACTCACTCACTCACTTCATAATCTGCTGTCAGATATATAAGACGACTTGATATTTTACACAAATGTGAAAAGTGAAAGAAAAGATATCTCACTTATCATTAAAAGTCTCATGAGAATATCATTTTCCGAAATCACTAGCTAAACAGATGAACCAGGTCCATGTTCGCTGTGTAGAGTTGCTTCCCTTGGACTCACCGAAAACCTAGCGTTAAGTTTGGAATCCCTATTGTTTCTAGGTTCGTCAGTAACAAACCCATACTCGGGTTTCCACCAAAGAGATGGACGTTTGAGACCAGAATTACTCCTATAATACTCTCTCCATTCATGTAGTCAGATATAGAAGACGGCACAATGACTTTACATTTTACCACGAACATGAAAGAAAGTGGTGGAAAATATATTTGACTTGCCATTAAAAGTCTCATGAGAATATCATTTTCCGAATCACTACCTTTTTCCAAACCTCAAACTCATTGCCCAAAAGAATTGAATGTCTTAGATTACAAACACTGAATGAATATACAAATATTATTTTGCAGATACATTGTATGTGGTTTCTTATCAGGCCATGTGTGTGAAAACTTTCAAAAAGTACACAGTCCTTGTAGAGATATGTCCTCTGAGGTGCGTGTGTGTGTGTGTGTGCGTGCGTGTGCGTGTGTGTGCGTGCGTGCGTATGTGTGTTTGGATAATTTTTTCTTTGCCTGGTGTTACTAGTGCTTGTGTGCAAGGGGTGGGTGATGGTCAACTGATGAGCAAGTTGTCTTCCTTAACCAGTGTGCGAAATAGTTTCTATATTTTGTAAGTCAGTCGGCCTAGCTATGCCTGAAAGTTACTAGCCCACAAAATAATTCACTAGCCCGAACTCTGAATGTAGTAACTAAGCAAAAAGGTTTCAGTAATAGATGAGGATAAGATATTGTATGACACGTGTTTCATCATTAAGCTACTAATATGATGAACATTTTTATCAGGCCAAAATGTTGTCTATGTATTATATAGCTTAATAAGATAACGTTGATATATTTACAAAACGACCCCATGAAAATTAACCAGTCGGGTCAGTGACCGTGGAGATTTATTGGCCCGATTTGATTTTTACTAGCCACGGGCCAGTGGTTATTTCGCACACTGACCTTAACTATAACAATCCGAAGATGCATTACATGATGTCATAACATTCTTCTGGAATCTCAAAGCGTGCTCACCACAACATACAAGGACTGTAGAGATGCGAGATCCGAACATATCAATAACACATATCGACGGAGCCACTGGACGACATACATTAGGATTAATCCTAATGCAGCCCAAGCCTTGCTTGTTCAATGGATCCGAAACATGCGGAGGAATTATTCGGATCACGTCGTCGGTACTTTTGACACTTGCCGGACATGTGGTATGTGGTGTGGCGGGTGCGTGAGTAGAGAAACTGTTGGTTGAGCGGAAGAGCGAGCGTCCCTGTTGAACGTAATGGCGTAAATATTGACTGGCGTGGATTGGCAATATAGCAACATGGGGGCCCGTCAGGTAAACTTGACGCGTGAACTACTTGGCTGGGTTAACCATCGCTTGCCATCGCTAACTGTCCCTCCAAACGTTAAATTCGGATCCTTCCGTCAGGCGCCTAGATTAATCTCTAACGTCGGATCCATAATGAAATCGCGGATCGGAAGCTTCAAAGTTACGTTGTGGAGTTGCAACATTTCAGTGACTGTTTCAGAGGCTGCCTTTGTCCGTCATAGGTAAAATATCGGATCTGGTCGGATTGGGGAAAAGGCGGACATACTACGTACCCAATGTCGGCTGACACGCAACGCAACCGACCTGAATGAACTATTAGAGGGAGAGAGAGCGAGTTTGTTCTTTAACCGCACAGGGAAGTACTTCCTTAGAAAAATACGCATGGTGGAGTATGTCTGACTGACTGACTGAGTTTAGTTTTACGCCGCTTTTAGCAATATTCCAGCACCATCACGGGCTTCACACATTGTGCCCATGCAGGGGATTCGAACCCGGATCTTAGGCGTGACGAGCCAACGCTTTAACCATTAGGCTACCCCACCGCCCCCTTCAATGTTTGAAGCTCCATTTCTTGTGACGCCCAACGCTCCTAAAGTGGCACAGAGGTTTAAAGTATATTTACACTGAGATCAAACCACTGTCAGCTCACTCTCTCATAAATAACCACCGAGCACAAAAAACCATACCACATGCACTAAACAGAAACATTCTTTTGTTGTTGTATTGAAATTTGGAATGATTAATATTGTGATTTTATTGCAACCAGAAAGAGGTCTATACATTACATCCAGTATCCTGTTGGTTCAAACGTGGCTTATGCGTGTGACTCCAATCAACGCAGTCAATAGACTATAATATCGCTTCGATCTGTAATGATATTTTAATGTTATGTTTGGGAATTAGCTTGGGCCACAACAGCTTTAAATAACCAAGAGAAGCATCTATTAGTAACCAGTCTTTATTCGGTGTATTTCACAAGTGATTCACATTTCATGATACAATAACAGCAACATTACAACGTTGTACAATTAATATATTCTGAGTATCATGAATTAATAATTACGTAAACTTTACTGACAAGTATCTCTCTATAAACAATTGTAAAAGATTACAACATGAGCGAAAACACTTTTCATTATATTGAAAATAAAATACGTGTGATGTAGTGAAACTGAAGACAAGAAAACAATAGTACGATATGTGGTATCAATTACCAAAACAAACTTACACATTTGTATGTATTTATGGAGAACGTAATGATAGGATTTAATCTCATACCACCCAGCAGAATACAGCTCAAAAAGAATATCATGATTATGCACATCTTATTTGTGATATATACTAACGGAAAAAGCAACTGTGCACAACAGTATTATAATTTGGGAGCTGATTTAAGGGTGGTCACCCATTTTGTTCTGATGAGGTAGGGGGGTCATCCATTTTGTACACATATACTCTGGGGATCAGAAATTTTGTACGTACAAATATTGAAAGATTATGCTTCAAAATTATGGGAATAGGGTGGGGTGGGTAGTTACTTACTTTGTACATAAATTTTAGGGGGGTCATTCACATTGTACATGCTACTTTTGAAAAGTCATCTGACCATTCCTGGCTTACGGTAAATCAGTTCCAGAACTCTACGGAACTGACTGAAGGAGCACAACTGAAGGATCGGGTGGTCAGGCACGCTGACTTGGTTGGAACATGTCATCGAATCCCGATTGCGTAGATCGACGCTCATAATGTCCATCACTGGATTGTCTGGTCAAGGCTCGGATTATTTACAGACCGCCGCCATATAGCTGGAATATTGCTGAGTGCGGCTTTAAACAACACATAAATCACAACAAATAAAACATAGCTGGAATACCGAGTGCAGCGTCAAACAAATAAACAAACAAACAAATCAACAAACCCTTTCCTTCAGCCGCAGCTACCAGATATTCATCAAATCCAATCATTGTACCTTTCGCTTGATAGTTAGAGGTAAGAACAAATAAAAACACTAAGACGTCCCTGGGATCTCGCATCAAATAGATAATCTTAGGTTTCTTCTTTCGCACTTGTGTTGGCAGTAAGTGAAACAGGACATGTGTGTTGAGAATCCTTGGGGAAGGGAGACAACTCAGAACCTCTTCCGGTTGCAATTCTAGTGTCTGAGAGACCTTTTCTTTAGGACTCAGTTCCGCCTTTCTTCTCAGCAGCATATGGACCAGTTCAAATGTTAGATGTGTCCCTGAAAATATGAAACATATGAAACTCATTTGCAATATCCGTGACGGAATACTTTGATGTCGGCATCCTCATCTTTAACAACTACTTCTATTTGGTTTGTTCTTAGCTCACCAATAAACTCTAATCCTTACTATCCTTGATATATAACCTGTGAAGGTCCGGGTTAGAATACTGATCTTCAGTAACCCATGCTCGTCGTAAGAGGCGACTAACGGGATCGGGTGGTCAGGCTCGCTGACTTGGTTGACACATGTCATCGGTTCCCAATTGCGCAGATCGATGCTCATGATGATCGATGTTAACCCACGCTGCCTGGTAGGCACTAGAAGGTTGTAGTCACATGACATTATCCAACCGGGTAACTATTTTCTGCTGGGTGAACAGAAGCCATTTTGAACAAACTCACTTGCCTAAAGGGGAAACCACATGTATCACATACGCTTCGTTGTGGGGCAGGACTGAAGTCCTAGAAACTGTCAGGAGTCAAGCTGCCAAACACGGTCACCCATCCAAGGGCTGTCCGAGCTCGATTTCTTAGGCTATAGAAAGAGGCTTCTGAATTATTGGTTTCAGAAATAAGTTCTCTTTAGTAATTTGGTGACACGTTATTCATAATTATATAAAACATTGATCATTGGGCCAACCTTTTTCATTATCAACACAAGGTGAGTTTGACATGATCCATGTTCTTGGAAGTTAAGCCTATATGTGTATAGGAAGAACATAGGTATATAGTAGTGTCTTTAGTTGATTTCTACTTTATATTGGTGGCGCTGAATATATCTCTGGCTCTCTAAGACAAAGAATTTCTGGCAGTCACTATTGACTGGCAGTAGCCCTTCTCTCACTACAAATGCTACTTAGGGACTGTTCATAAATTATAGCTAGGGGTGATGATGAGGGGGTTTGTGTCACCATTTTGTTCTGGGAAGGTAGGGGGTCACACAAGTATCGGGGGTCATCAATTTTGTACACAGGTTTCTTTGGGGGTCATCAATTTTGTAAAAATGCTTTAAAAATATGGAAATGGGGAGAGGGGTCATTGACTTTGCAGGGGGGTCACTTACTTTGTACTTAAATTTTAAGGGGGGCCATTCACATTGTACATGCTTCTCCATAAAAATCATCATCATCCTCCCCTAGCCATATATTATGAACGGTCCCTTACCTCTTCAGATGAGATCCACATATTGTCTGCAACACACAAGGTCAGGGTCGCATGTCAGCATAAATATTTATGAGTGACCCTTGAGTGACTGTGATAGTCCTACGAGGTAACAACATTAATTACTAGTCACATGCGTATCATCACCTTTCACTGTAGTTTCCAGATGGTGTTCGACCTAACTGGCAGGTATGTCGGTGTAGATATGCAGGTGTGTGTTTTACATATGGCGAGTATTACAAGAGGTCTTTTTGTTGACCAGTATGGGTGGAACGGTCGTCTGTGTTGTTAAATACTTCCTGCAATTTGTTCATGAATTTAGAGCTCGTTGAAACAGCCTTATTGTTTGATATAATATGTGTTTTTACTTAATGTTCTTTTCCTATTTTGTGCCGGATTTTCCCCAAATGTACAAGTTTATGTTAAAATCAATGTTAACAACCGATAACTATTAATGAACATTTACATAAGACAGACATAACTGAAGTATGTTAAAAGACATTGTTCCATCATTCGAACCACTTTTGGAATGGCTTTGAATAGGTGTTTATCCTTGATGTATCTTTTCCTATTTTGTTCCTGATTTTCCCCAAATGTAAGTGCATTGTACCAGATGTTGTTAAAATCAATGTTAACAACTGTTAACTGTTACTGAACATTTATATAAGACAAACATAACTGAAGTATGTTAAAAGACAGTTTTCATTCATTTGAAACTCTTCTGGTCAAAGGTTGCTGTGTAGACTTGCTTCCCCTGTTCTCACCAAACACCTATAATTTTGGTTTGAATCTCGGTCGGCCCCTATTATGTTCCTACATTCGTCAGTCGTACCACCAAACAGATAAACGTCTGAGACCTGCATTACTATCATTCTGTCAAACCCGCGATTAACCCAACTCACTCACTCACTCATTTCATTCGTGCAGTCGAATATAAAAGACAACATGATAACTTGATATTTTACCACAGATATGAACGAATGTCATAAGTGAAAGAAAAGATATCTGAAATCACCAGGTCTATGTTCGCTGTGTAGAGTTGCTTCCCTTGGACTCACCGAAAACCTAGCGTTCAGGTTTGAATCCCTATTGTTTCTACGTTCGTCAGTAACAAACCCATATTCGGGTTTCCACCAAAGAGATGGACGCCTGAGACCAGAATTACTCCTATAATACTTTCTCCATTCATGCAGTCAGATATAGAAGACGGCACAATGACTTCAAATTTTACCACGAACATGAAAGAATATGAAAAGTGGTGGAACATGTATTTGAAATCACTAGGTAAACCGCTGAAATGCAAAATCCATTTTGAGCTGTCCTCATTGAATTATTGATATGAAACGCTGAACTGTCACGACACTGTATTGTATTTAGTTGAAACAGTAACGAGCCAAAAGCGATTTCGGTCAACAAAGATTTTCATTTTTTAAATGAATCTCAATCTCATTGTCTAAAAGTATTGAATTTCATAGATTACAAACATACAAATAATATTTTTGAAAATATAGTTTCTTCTCAGGCCATGTGTGTAAGAGTACACAATCCTTGTTGAGATTTGTCCTTTGAGTGTGTGTGTGTGTGTGTGTGTGTGTGTGTGTGTGTGTGTGTGCGCGCGCGCGCGTGTGTGTGTATGTGTGTGTGTGTGTGTTTGGATAATTTTTATCATCAATGTCCAACAACACATGCGACGTAATAGATTCAATGTCAGAAATATGTCCTCCACCCGACTGAAACACACACACACACACACCGAATTAATGTGATCTGAAAATTACCAACCTGATCATCTTCTGGAATCCGAAACTCACAAATTATCCGGATCCGATCCGGATACTCACTTCACCAACAGGTTTCAGAGATGTACGCAAACAAACGGTTTGGGTGAGCCAGCATACCCAGATATGTTTTTGTATAACATATTTCCTGACTCTGTTTTCACTTTAAGTCATCTTCTCAATGATCTGATGAACGCACCAATAACACCAGGGATTAATACGTGCATAGATAGAAATGATTGGGTGGTGGTCACTAAGCAGGCTTTTAATGTTAGTATAAAAATTGCCCTAGCAAACTTAACTATGACAATCCGAAATATGGACATTAGAGTCACAGGATGTCATAACATTCTTCTGAAAGCTCAAAGCGTGCTCGAAACAACGTACAGGGACTGTTGAGGGGCGAAATCCGAACGTATCAATAACCACATCGACAAAAAGCCACTGGACGGCACACCTGCACACCTTAATCCTGATGCAGTCCAAGCGTTGCTTGTTGAACAGATCCGAAACTTGCGTCCCTGTTAAACCTAATGAACAATTGACTGATCGTGGATTGGCAATATAGTATTACGAGCAGCATACGTGGCATAGCCCGTCAGGTAAACGTGACACGTGCGCCAGTTGGCTTGGTTAACCATGGCGTGCAATCACGAACTGTCACCAAACGTTAAATTCGGATCCTTCCATCTGGCGCCTAGATTAATCTCTAACGTCGGATCCATAATGAAATCGCGGATCGGAAGCCTAAAACATACGTTGGGACATTTCCGAGACAGTATCAGAGGCAGTGTTGCCCGTCATAGGGAAATATCGGATCTGATCGGATTTGGGGAAACGACGGACATTCTACATTCGCAAAACCGGCGGACACGCAGCATAACCGACCTACAAAAATCTATTTGTAAACAAATATTTGTTGGATTTTTTTGGAATGTTGATCTCTAACCGCACAGGGAAGGTCTTACTAAGAAATACGTATGGTGGCGTAATACGAAGGTTAAAGTGTTCACGTCGTGCTGACGTCACGGGCTCCATTTGCGCCTTCGGTTCAGTGTTTGAAGCAGCAATTCTGGTGACGCCCCACGCACCTCCACAAAGACACTGCTAAATAATTGCTGAAAGTGGCATGAAACCATAGTAAATCCTTCCTGTCCACATTTCAAGATCAGTCCGAGGCTATATAATCAAACCAGTGTCAACTCTCTCTTTCATAACGTTTGAGCACAAAAGCCATACCACATGCACTAAACTGAACCATTATTATGAAGTTTTATTGGAATTTCAATGATTTATATTATGATTTTATTTAAACCAAACAGAAAGAGGTTCATACATTCCATCCAGTATCCTGTTTGCTCAAACTCGGCTTATATGTGGTGACTTCAATCAGCTCAGTCAATAGACTATAATATCGCTTCGACCTGTAATGATATTTAAAGGTTTATGTTTGGTCTAGGATAATTATGATACCTAGAATGTGTTATTAGGGAATTAGCTTGGGACCGTGACAGCATAACATAACCAAGAGAAGCATCTATTAGTGACCAGTCTTTGTTCGGTGTATTTCACAAGTGATTCACATTTCATTAAAAAACATCAGCAAAATTCCAACCTCGGAAATTAATATATTCTGAGTATCATGAATTAATATTTACGAAAACCTTACTGACAATGTATCTTACAATAAACAAATGCAAAGGATTACAAAATAAGCGAAAACACTTTACATTATATTGAAAATAAAATACACGTGATGTAGTAAAACTAAAGACAAGCAATAAACCATACGACATGAGGTATCAACTAACATAACGTTACATTTTGTTTTATATATATGGAGAACGTACGCAATGATGGAATTTCCTTTCATACAACCCAGCAGAATACATCTTACAAAGAATGTTAAAATTACACACATCTTTACATATACGAACGGAAGAAAGTAACTGTACATAACATAAAATTGTATAAAATATAAACCTAAATGAGCTTACAGAAAATCAGCTTCTCCACGCCGTGAGCTATGCTGGAGACTGGAATGGCCCAAAACGAAGTGGCCAGACATGTCAGTGTCCATCCAAACACGATCTCGTATCTACGGAGACGTTTTCAACATAATGGGAACACAAGAGATTTGCTTCGGACCGACTGTCCACGAGTGACGTCACGTCAGCAAGACAACCATATTCAGCTGACCCATCTAAGGAATCGATTCCAGACTGCAAATTTGACTGCTCGGACCATTCCTGGCTAACGTCTAATCAGTTCCAGGACTGTACGGAACCGACTGAGGGAGCACACCATCCAGTCCAGACGGCCTGCAATACGTCCAATTTTGCTCAAGATTTCATCTGGACAGCACAGATGGCAGGACAAGGTTGTTCATACGGCGAGGTGGACGGTATGCTGACGCGTGTGTTCTTCAAAGTCTACAGTTTGGTTGCGCCAGCATTATGGTATGGGAAGCCGTCACAACTCGTCATTGTCAACGGCAATCTGACAGATCTGCGGTACACGGATGAGATCATTAGAACATCGAGCACGTTTGGGATGAAATGGATCGACGTTACATAAAGCCCAGCATCAGGCACTGACGTTAACCGAATTGGGGCAAGCGTTGATTTAGATATGGAACAACATTCCCCAAGCTTTCTTCAATCGTTTTATATTTAGTGTCGTCTATGCGTCGTCGTTGTCAAGCCTGCATCAACTCCAATTATGGATACACACGTTACGAAGTTTGTGAACTGACTTTTGACACCACATCTCTTCAAGGGCGTGTCACGATCTCCAGTGTCAAATCATACAGATTTCGATACTATTCTGTCAACTGTTAAACAGTGATTAAATGGCACGACATCAAATCATGCATAGTTACTTCATTACAGTAGTATATATGTTGTCAATAATTAAAATAACCTTACATGTTCTTTGATCTGTTTATGAAGAACATATCTGATAGGCTTCGCTGTACTTTCACACAACCCGACAGAATGTAACTTCAACCGAATAATAAAGATGCATAAGTTGTGGTATTAAGATTTAAACTGCAGGTTGAAAAATATGACCACTTCTTCTATATGTAGACTACGTTACATAATTACTGAAGTTAATATCTCGTTAATATTGAATGACTACAACGTATACATAAATGGAGCTTAAGAATACTGTGAACGTAACTGTATGAGCAACAGAATACAAGGTCTGTTTGCTTGTACAGTATAGTTACCTGAGTTAAATGACCCGTGAAGGTCCGGGTTAGAATGAACTTTCAGTAACCCATGCTTGTCGTAAGAGGCGACTAACGGGATCGGGTACTCAGTTCGCTGTCTTGGTTGACACATGTCATCGGTCATCAATTGCGCAGATCGATGCTCATGCTGTTGATCACTGGATTGTCTGGTCCAGACTCGATTATTTCGGACCGCTGCCATATAGCTGGAATATTGCTGAATGCGGCGTAAAGCTAAACTCACTCACTCACCTCAGTTAATGTGTTCATTGTTTAAACATTGATTTCGTCAAAGACAGTTTGCATCATTTGAATTTGACACCCAGTACTTATTTACAAATACATTCACTGACTTTAATTGTAAACACGATCAAGTATACAACACATGCAAAAGAACTAGTTTACTTCCATCTGACAGATTACATGTAATTTTGATTTTCTAAACTTACAATGTCTACACTGTACTATATTATACTTTATACAATTTTGATGTCCACTAAATTGTTAGATAAGGGCTACATGATCTAACCTAACTATCACATAAATATTTTCTTGGTGTACTTGATCAATATTGCATAATTAGAATGATTATACTGGTATAAACTAACACCTTATGGAATGCATTAGAAAAGAGTGAGTGAGTGAGTGAGTGAGTTTAGTTTTACGCCGCACTCAGCAATATCCCAGCTATATAGCGGCGGTCTGTAAATAATCGAGTCTGGACCAGACAATCCAGTGATCAACAGCATGAGCATCGATTTGCGCAATTGGGAACCGATGACATGTGTCAACCAAGTCAGCGAAACTGACCACCCGATCCCGTTAGTCACCTTTTACGACAAGCATAGTCGCCTTTTATGGCAAGCACATGGGTTGCTGAAGACGCATTAGAAAAGAGAAAATAGGAACATAATTTCAGAACACCCATTAAGTGAACATGAACATGAATTACGTTAAAATAACCAAAAGAAGCATCTATTAGTAGGCAGTCTTTATTCGGTGTATTTCATCATTGAAATACTTCGACTTAAGGCCTTCATTCATACCAACACTGCTCTCAGAGGTAGTGTCACTTCTCCAAACTGCTGCTAATCTACGCTGCGGATTTATCTGAATCTTCAGTTGTGAAAGACTTGAGAATACAGAAATCGCTAAAAATAGCTAACAGTTTTCTCGGAGAGCGTGTTTTTACAGAGCTCCAGATATGCTTTTGGCCATGTGGGAATGACACCCATACTTTTGAAACTAAGTGGGTATTTCCAATTTCAAGTGGGTATCTATACTTTTTGACACCCACCATTTTTTTTTAAATCTGGGTATTTATTTCAAATAACAAGTTAAAGAGTTGCAACATTTTCTCATTCGATAATAGAGATAATACAAGATCCTCCAGATTAAAGATGAATAACAAATAATACTAAATTATAGCTAACAGCTAATACAGCTTTAGCCACTCGTACTGTAAGAAATATTATGTGCCTTAGTCTACATCTGTTTTGGTGCCGCGAACAGCTATAGTGTTACAAGTTCATTTAAGATATCACCGTCAATTGAATCTGATTGTGAAACACAGCAGTTGCCTATTAATTCATCTAGCAGTCCTCTAATGAAATAGTTTTTTGTTTGTAGCGTAAAAAAACTAGATATTTTATTTTGAGTGTGTTTAATTCACAATTCAATTCAATTCTTTAATTTTCATAAACCACTTTGGTGGTACAAGAGCATATATTGTAAACATATATACAAATTCAAATTCAAGATGGAAGTAAACAACATATTCAACATTTTCTTCTGACAAGAGATGATAGATGATAGATAGATTTACTATGTCTCGAGATGTTTTTACAGATACTATTTTCGTGAACTTTGTTTCATTGGGAAAAGAGGTTAGATGGGAGGGTAAATATTGTTTCCTCAAAGTATCTAGTGCTTTGCAATGAAAAATATAGTGATATTCATCAATAGGTAAACTATGGTTACATGTTCTAAATCTCAAGAATGGTAAAGAAATGCGTTTTGGAAGGAAGAGATATACATGAAAAATGGGAAATGGCTTTAGGTGCTGATAGTGTATTCCCTTGGGACTAGAAATAATGTCATTGTGCCAGTTTTGGATAAATTGATCTTTGAGAATATGTTCAACTTTTGCGACCAGCCACTGGGTAGTACAATTTGAGGGATTTTCAAAAACATACGAGAGTAAGCTTTCGACCACGCTTGCTCGACATTAGCAATTGTTGATCAGCTGATGTTTCAAGAGTATTGGGCATCCATCCTTCTACTATGTGCAAATTTTTGAAAAGATATCGAGAACGTGAAAATATCGAAAACAGACGTCATTCCGGTAGACCTGCAAAAATCACACCACGGGGGAGTAAACAACTTTCGAGGATCGTTAAAGTTACTCGCCGGAAATCTTTGGAGGATATTACTCACATTTTTAATCAGTCTGTGCCACAACCTGTTTCCAAAAGAACTGTTCAAAGAAATTTACATTCACTGGGGTTTGTTCACCTTACTGTTTGCAAAAAGCTGGGAATACGTGAGGTCAACAGGAAAAAACGTGTGGCATGGTGTAGAGGAAACATTCGTTGGACTGTTGATAGGGACTGGAAAAAGGTCAGCTTTACTGATGAAATGACTATTGTTCTTAAACCTGATGGAAGAGTTAAAGTGTGGCGAAAGCGATCAGAAAGATGGAGGGGCGAGTGTCTCGGGTACTAAGTATTTCACTCAGGGAATAGGGCGGTCTATGAAGTTGATGATGTGGGGGTGCATTACGTATTACGGTGTTGGGTGTTTGTTGTTTGTCGATGGAAACATGAACAGTGCTAAGAATATTGATACACTTGACAACTTTTTGTGGCCTGTTGTTGATAAGCATTCCCTTGACAAACCATGGCTGTTTCAAGATGATAATGCACCGATGCATCGGTCCCGTGAGACGGAAACATGGAAACGCAGGAATGACATTCCTCAGCTACCATGGACAGCACAGAGTCCAGATTTGAACCCAATCGAAAATGTTTGGCTTGTTTTGAAAAGTAATGTGAAAAAAAAAAACCCATTTCTACGATCACGGGACTGGGAGAATTGAGAGAGTGTCTCCGGTCCGCTTGGGATGATCTGCCTCTTTTTTGCATTCAGAGACTGTATGGGTCGCTACCTAGGCGTTTACGACAAGTACTAATCTCAAAGGGACACATAACAAAACATTAAAGCAACAGGACACCGATAAGGTAAGTAACACGTTCTTTATTATCCAGAACCGGACGGGACCGAAATGTCTGCCAACTTGAAAATTGAAACAATTTTGACACATGAGTGTAGTTACTAACGATTAGTAAACTTGGCAATCAAGACGAGGGTACATCGACACTGACAGATTACAGACTTTGGACGGCTCTTGCATGAAGGCCTAACTTTCAACACACGAAGCTTATTGGCTTACGGGGCGGTGGTGTAGCTTAGTGGTTAAAGTTGTGTGTTGCAAAGGCGTCTCCGCGCAACACCGACGTAGCACCACCACAATTCAGTCTACAAGTACCATTCATAAAACTTGGAATGCTTCATTTTCTGTGTGTAAATGTCATTGAAGTATTTCGTCTGGGCATCGGTGAACCAGTTCTTCCAGTCACCAGTGATTCCTGAAATAGTGATTAAATTAGTGCTCGTGGTTATCACATTACTATTAATAGGGTTAAATTCACAGTTTTTCGTTATAGTCGTTACAGTCTTTACAGTTATTACAGTCGAATGAATCAAGGACGTATTAAGATGTTGAGATTCGAAACCCCTGACTGTCCAATCAGAATCGTGTATCTTGATCTCCAAGAGTTTCACAGATTTTCAGCGACCGGCCAGATGTATATGAAGCAGTGGTGCCATCTAAGACCTATGATAAACACACAATTGCCTTTACCTTTTCTGTAGTGGATGGCGTCACCATCACGTTTCTCAGCACTATCTCCCTTTGTCGTCTTCATTTTCGTGAAGTCGGATTGTACAGCTACGTCTCGGACAAGCTGATCCGGACAGTCTATATTCAGAAATTCCAAGATGCTTTTGATCACACGGACAGGATCCTGAAATAAATCAAACACCCACATATAACCGACTCAATTCGATACAATAACTTTTTTGTGACAAATAAAAAAGTGACAGATCATTAACAGCTCCAGTATGGATGTGGAAAGGGTTTAGCCGCTTAGATTTCGAAAGGAAATTCTACAGGGCGTAAAACATCGGTTACATTTATTTGAATGCATTACTGAAAATCAGTGGTATAACCTCCTCAACAGTAATATCACCGCTTCACCGATTGACATGAGCTAAAAGAAACCAACAAAAAAAACCAACAACACCAACAAAAAAGAACAAAAAGAACAAAAAACCCAAAACCAAACATAAGGAAGCACTAGCACGTGTTAAGAACCCATCATTATAGTCGCAGAATTCATCATCATCATCATCATCATCATCATCATCATACCTGTTTAGTCTCCTCGTATCTGACTGTCAACACTGGGTGGTCAGACTCATTCATTAGTTTCTCCCAAGAGAGAACATCGTCAAACCAGGAGCCCCAGGCAACTACAACACATTGTAAAAAGTATATTCACATATTCTCAGCCTTTGTTAGGGATAATCACGTATCATTCCATTTATTAATAGACATTAAGGTATACGCTAGACTATCAGCTAGCCTCTGAAATGAACATATTTTAAAGAAAATAAAAGTTTTTACATTAATATCATATATCAATAAAAAGGAGCTCAGGGACTTTCTTCATATTCAGAGTGGAAATCTAGACTTGCCACATTTTCTAGAGCGTGGGCTTTCTTGGATATATTTGCTTCAGGGTCTGTATGACACACTAGGTACACACCTTACATGTTTTAAGAAGCAGTGTTGTGTATCGTTGGAGGATACAACAATATCCCTATCAACACATTTATGAATAGTGGACATCCACAGCCTGATCAAACCCTAATTGATCAATCCGAAAATCAATCAATTGCAATCATACCGATATCTTATTGTAAAAATATCACAGGCCGCATGAGGAATGTATCGATTTGTTTGATTTCGCTAACTTACTGAATGACAATCTTTTTAAAATCATATCTTCACCCACTCTAGTCCTCTGAACAAAACCTGGGATATGCCTTAATGGCTCACTTCTGAACGTCTTTTCAATCGAACCAATACCGGGAAAGTGACACTCGGAATGTCTTTTCTGATCAGGCAATCTCCAGAAGGTGAGGTTGGTTGGTTAGGTTGTTTGAGGCCGCACTCAGCAATATTCCAGTCTGGTCCAGACTCGATTATTATAGCTGTAATATTGCTGCGCGCGGCATTAAACAACACATAAATCAACAAACAAACAAAAATAAAGCTGGAATACCGCGTGCAACGTTAAACAAACAAAGAAAGATAGAAAGATATCAACAAACCTTTTCCTTCAGCCGAAGCTACCACATATTCATCAAATCCCATCATTGTAACTTTCGCTATATAGTTAGAGGTAAGAACAAATCGAGACACTAAGACGTCCCTGGGGTCTCGCATCAAGTAGATAATCTTAGTTTTCTTCTTCTGCACTTGTGCTGGCAGTAAGTGAAACTGGACATGTGTGTTGATAATCCTTGGTGAAGGAAGACAACTCAGAACCTCTTCCGGTTGCAATTCTAGTGTCTGAGACTCCTTTTCATGAGGACTTAGTTCCGCTTTTCTTCTCAGCAACATATGGACCAGTTCAAAGGTTAAATGTGTTCCTGAAAATATGAAAGTAAGTTAAACGCAGTTGATACTTTGATTTGCACATCCTCATCTTTAACTACTACTACCTGTTAGATGATGGATTTCTTCTCACGCCATTACACGTCAATAATCGAAAACTCGTACATGTACCTATGGATTAACTGAGGAGTCCTGAGACCAGCATTATTTCGAGGTTTCTTTCCACAAAGAGCCTCCTGGCCTTGATATTACTGGAATACTATTCAAGGGAGCGTTAAACCCACTTACTCTTTCTGTTGCTGTATTCTTTTGCTTTTTGTCAAAAACCACGAAGATGTGGGATCAGCATGACAAACTTCTGGCTTTGTACCCATCGATTCATTTAGGATAGCATAACTATAAATTGTGATTTAATGCAGTTTTCACATGTACCTGATCTTGCGTGGCCACACAGCAGCACATCGTCGTCACGGATGTTGACGTTAGAAATGTTCTTCACCGTTTCCCAGTTGAAACTGGGAGGAAAGTACGTTCCATCTACGTCCAGGACAGTGTAGGGGTTTCCTTTGCAGTCCAATAACTTTGTCAAAGGCATCTTCACCTTGGTACCTAAGATACCAACAATATTTAATTACAGTTGTCCTCTGTTGTGTATTGGCATGGGTGTGACCATTAAAAAGAGAGAAACTGTATTAAAATATACAAATATAGGTTGGCAATAAGTGGACGGGTCATATATATACACATTAAAACCCGTGAAGATTCGGGTTAAGATTGGCCTTCGAAAGAGGTTACTAACGGAGGGGTTAGCGTATCCCAATTGAGTAGATCGTTGCTGATGCTGTTGATCACTGGATTGTCAGGTGACGACTCGATTATTTACAGATCGCCGCCATGTAGCTGTAGTATTGCGAAGTGGCGTTGAACAACAAACAAACAGACATTAAGTAACGCAGATTGTTTAGGATAGGACAAAACAAGATCGTAAGAGTTGGTAAATCATCGTGGGGAATTTGCAAATGATATATGTGTCTCGTCACACACGACCGGAATGTGTAAACCAAACCATACACACGAGTTGAAAGAGAATACACAAAACCATGCACCCGAGGCCTGCAGCTGACACCAGGTGTCATGAATAATTTTCAGTGGACCATTCATATAATTGTTATGCCTATTTTGACCTTTATATTAAATGGTGTCCTTAAACAGTACAGGAGGACACCATGAAGGAAAATCCCTTGTCGTCAGCAATCAATTCATAGGTTTCCAACATTGCACTGAAGTGCTGTAAAGTTGTTGTTTTTTAAATTTTATTTATTTTTATTTTTTTTATTCCATTTCAAGTCTCAGATAAAATGCATATGACATAAAAGACAATGTATATATACATAACATCAGTGGTGTTTTGTAAGCTTATAACAGATATATAGGACACCATGAAGGACAATCCCTTGTCGTCAGCAATCAATTCATAGGTTTCCACCATTGCACTGAAGTGCTGTAAAGTTGGGTTTTTTATATCAGTGGTGTTATGTAAGGTTATAAGAGATATATAGGTACATAAGATTTCATTAAAGTTTCTGTAGAGGGTATATAAAGTATAAAATTGGAGGGATAAGGTTGAATAGTGTGATTGTAGTGAGTGGGGTCTGGAAATACAGCTGATATTATAAGTAGAGTTCAATGCTTAGCACATAGTAAGGTAAATAAATGTTTCCATTTCCTTATAAAGGGATCTAAGCTATTGTTTTTCCTATCTATATATTTTTCAGTTGTACATTTGTAATAACTCAAGAAATCCCTCAAGGGAAAGTGCTTGTTGTTTTATACTTGAAACGAGAAAGGAATCTTTTGACAAGAAGTATAATATGATTTAGTATTTTATTGTTTGAGTACACTCCAAACATGATAGTGAATTTTGTAAATGTGACATTACACTGGAGGTGGGTATTTAGAAATTGTGCTGTAAAGTTTATTTCAAGTGGAAACTGTTTCGGTAGAAAATCGAGCCTGGTTTTTCTCTGGTGTTCAGGCTTTTTAAATAACTCAAACCATTGTGATTAGAAATGTCAATTAACATATTCTCACTAAATAGTTGGTAATGAGTAGATCCCAGACAAAATCTTAAAAAGTGCAATTAAGTCAGGGTCTGGTTTAGAACGGAGTCGCCATCATTCAGAGATGTTAGAGATGCTACTCCTTAGAACACCGAAGTGTCAGTAACAGGTTCGTTGTTGAAGAGACATGTGCGCACTCTGACATATTCCAGCTATATGGCGAAGGATTGTAAATAATCGAGTCTGGACCAGACAATCCTGTGATCAACAGCATGTGCATCGATTTATGCAATTTGGAACCGATGACCTGTGTCAACCAAGGCAGCGAGCCTGACCACCCGATCCCATTAATCGCCTTTTACGACAAGCATGGGTTACTGAAGACCAATATTCTAACCCGGATCTTCACGGGTATGTGACGTCGTAGACTATCCACAGCCGATCTACCAAGCTATATTGACTCGCATAACATTACATTATCCACCATCATCGTCCCTGTCTTGTTCAGACATAATTGGACAATTTGGGAGACTCTGTGATGCATGTATTAATCCAGCGCCACCTAGGGTCCTACAGACAAGACTGCAACTATTAACATCGGTTGTCCATCATTGACAAAATACGCGTGCAGTGTGTACGCACATTAACTATGGTATCAACAAACGCATATGAAATATGCGAATAACGCTATGATTTTAAAGCTATTGTAATTATATATATATATATATATATATATATATATATATATATATATATATATTTGAATCATATTGTAATATCAGTGAACGAATAGCGTTATAATGTTAACGCTAATGCAAATAAGTACCAATCTTAAGATTCCAATTAAGATATCAATTAAACCTATTGTAACATTAATGAGCGAATAACGCTATAACGCAATTAAGTCTCAATATTAATATAGCTATTATAATTTTTATTGATCCTATTCTAATATCAATGAAAATTAGAGTCAGCAAAAAGTATAATCATCCACTGTACGTTTCAGATCATCGGTCTTTACAATTGTTTAGGCTGATACCAAAACTGTGCGGAAAACTTTAATCCTGCCTCTGCAAACTGGAAAAATATATTTCTCCAGTACAGGTGTTGTACAAAAGATGTAAAACGTTTAGATTTTCAATTTCAATTTCTTCACCGCATAGTCTACACTAAGAGGGAAATAAAGGTTATGAACATAGTAAACGATAATATCTGCTCTTTTTGTAACACTGACCGGGAAGACTTAGCTCCAATGTGAATATGTAAAGGTCTGGAACTATTTTTGAATACCCACATTAATATGGGTATAACTCTGGATACCAATGCAATTCTTTTTGGCTATCCAGACCAATATAACTTGGTGAATCACCTAATCCTACTCAGCAAAATTCTCTCTATTTCAAGTACTACTTACCTCTCCAGAAGAGATCCACATATTGGCTGCAACATACAACACCAGCGACGCATGTGAGCATGAATATTTATGCGTGACCTTTGTGTTTGTGATAGTCCCACGAGGTAGCAATGTTAATTACTGGTCACATGCGTATAATACCTTTCATTGTGGCCTGAGTGGATATGCAGGTAAAGCTTTGAATTGTCAGGTATAGGACCCGTAAGTAGGTCACGGCACTTCGCTAGACCTTAGTGACAAATAACGTTTCATACTTTTTCGAATGGTCTCAGTTGACAGTAAGGAACAGATAATCCTTGCAACACATTTCCGATCAAACCATCACCAAATTTGCCAACTATTGCGACTGTCAACAGCTGTGACAGCCCAGCATGGTTCTATACTTTGTCTGGTCTATACATACCGGGGACGGTGGGGTAGCCTAGTGGTTAAAGCGTCCCCTCGTCACGCCGAAGACCCGGGTTCGATTCCCCACATGGGTACAATGCGTGAAGCCCATATCTTGTGTCCCCCGTGGTGATATTGCTGGAATATTGCCAAAAGCGGCTTAAAACTAAACTCACTCACTCACTATGTGTACCGGAAATATGGTTCCGGAAGTATGCTCGGCCCCGTCTCGGATATCGCAAAGGGAGCCGGCCTCAGACCGGAAGGAAAATAGGAGAATATAGTGCCTGGTTTGAATAGGCTGTTCTGTCTGCGCTATTCTTTTTTCAGGGTGACTTGTGATGACGTAAATGAAAGATCAGTCATTGTATTGTTTTGGTCTACATTCTACACATTGTCCCCAGCCATCCAAGATTTTACACTACACTTGTTGACACTTTTGTTGACAGTGGATACAGCAAAATTGAGATGGTGGATCAAGGCCGATATTTTGCCGGTTAAGTGACAAGTGGCAGGTTGGTCAGCATGCAACAGGAGAACATATATTATTTAATATTAATTATGGTAGATTGGCATGTCACTGTATATAGCAAAGAGGGGAAAATAATTGTGGTATGAGGCCAACCGGGAACCAGCTTAGTACCGGAAGTAGGCCTAGGAGACTTAAGGCGTCGCTGTGTACAATTGCCTCCCTTAGCTCACAGTAAACCTATCATCCTGGGTTCGAATCCCGATCGGACCCTATGTCGTCAGTACAATACACGTACTCGTCATACTATATTATATTATCAAACTCGAGTTTAACCCAACTCACTCACTCACGCCATTCGTGCAGTCAGATAAAGAGGACACAAAGGCTTGATAATTTACCATAAACAACACATATTTACTATCCCAAAAAAGAAACGCATACGCTAGAAATCCGTTGCGAAAATGTTGTATTTTCAAACATGCATAACTCGTCCACAAATAGACTTTAGTGCATGAATTTTTACATCAGTTTAGAAGAAGGTAATGTCTAAACAACCAAGTGGATAATGTTAGATAACGGAAACCTTGAGCGCAATGGCGACGACGTAGCACGGTCCCGACGTCGGGTCTCCTGGCTCTCTCTCAACCTGTTCCGTACCGTTTGACCAGATATCGTCCGAAGTCCAGGTACCCTGGCTGTTGTGCTTTCACCCGTGGCAGTACGATAACGTAAATGTAGTACACGGATGTACCGATCTTGGGCGACAGTGGTGACTAGGGGTCTGCCTGTACGGGGACGGTCATTTGTTATCCAAAAATATGAGCAGTCGAATCAAAACCATGGCAGTGACACAGCCTGGCTTAGATTAATCTTCACGTGTCCGAAACGCTTGCAAATCATCCCGATCCGAAATCATAAGTCACGAGAGAAGTGCCTATACTCATCGGGCTACAGAATATTTCTAACCAGCTACAGAACTTTGTAATTTGTACAGCACAAGTCCGCTCGACGCGGCCTGGTTATTTATTTGCTAGCAAGGGACGATCATGAATTCATGTTGACCATAATTGCGAAAACAACTGACACAAAGGCGGCGTGCTAATGTTGTATTGTGAGCGCCATACGGTGCACAACGAACGAGTCAGGTAAATCTGACGAGTAAATTTTACAGGCTTGGTTAACCCATGCTGTGCAATCGGTAACAGTCAGTCCAAACATTAAAATCGGATCCCCCCCCACCAGGCCCAGGGATTAATCTCTTATGTCGGATCCGCAAGGAAATCGCAGATCGGAAGAGGCACAGTAACACGTTGGTGAGTTGGTCACATTAAGTGACAGCATATGCCCGTCATGGAGCCAATAAGTTGCGAAAGGCAAGAATCGGATCGGATCGTATGTGTGCTTTAGATGAGATAGAGATGCACGGACAGCATTATCAGAGAGAGACGGAGAAGGTATTATCCAGTATCATTCAGTAATATCACTTGCTCCAACACTCACAAAACGCGACGCCATATTACGCGGGCTATGTCCCAAGCAGACAAAGGTTTAAATACTATTGCACTGGTATTGATGACGGACGTGTTAAGTTTACAAACATTCACCATGAATTGTGAAACATGAAGTTAGCGTTATATGGCGGCGGTGTGGACATACATCCTATGATCAACATCATGACAATCGATCTATGCAATTGGGATACGATGACATGTGTCAAGTATGTCATCGCGCCTGATAGCCCGATAATGTCAGTCGCCTCTCACAAGCATTGGTTTCTGAAGACCATGTCTTACCCTGATCTTCAATGGAATTTAATGTTGAACTTATTGGTGAATGTGAACATTCAAAATGTCATTTTGCGTGTCTTACACGATTCAAGGTCAATGCCAAGTGTAACCTCCATGTGACTGTATGACAGCCAGCACTTTCCTCCTCATACCCCCTGTCAGCCTCCTGATCCTCTGAAGGGGCAGTCTACGCCATTCCTCGTGTAAAGCAGCTTCCAAATGGGCCGGGTTCTGTATAGGAGGATCCCTTTGTTGCACACGACGATCAATCATGTCCAAGATATGTTCCAAAGGGTTAAGATCGGGGCTCATTCAATCTTGAGATATGCCAACGGGTGCTTAACTAAGTTCTTTGTGTACTTGTGTACTTTGGAAGTTAAAAATCCGTTCTTTACTGTACAACATTATTTATTGTCTTTTGTGTTATTAACAACATTTCCAACGTTCATTTTCACTCTCAAAACAATCCAATTACCATATTTCGAAATTTACAGGTGGTGCGTTTTCAATGATGTTCAGTATATTAACAATATAATTAATTAACAGCCGAATCACAACAACCGCAGTGACACACCCTTGCGTAGATTAATCTTCACGCACCCGAAACGCTTTCAAAATCATCCCGATCCGAAATCATACGTCGTGAGAGATGGGAATGCCACTAACTGCAGAACTTTGTACGGAAGAAATGTATTTATTTGTTGCTTTACGGGATGAGTTCCCGTTCAACGCAATGGCGTAAAGAACTGACTCATGTCAATGTTTAATGATAATGTGAGCGCAACATACCGCGAACTACGAGTTAGGTCAGTCTGAAGGGAAAAATTTGTTGGCCTGGGTTAACCAAGCTGGTCAATTTTGCAAACTGTCAGACCAAACATTAAATTCGGATCCCTCCACCAGGGCCCGAAATTGATCACTAATGTCGGATCTGCAATAAAATCGCGGATCGCAAAGAGTCTCCATTGTACTGCTCAGCTGGACCATTTAGTGGCAGTATTTGTCTGTCAAAGAGGAGGCCAAGTTGTCCATAGATCGGATCGCACGCTTGCATTGGATACGAGAACATATTTCTCGCGGACAGATCAGAGCGACGAATGTTGTCTTTTGATATTATTTGAATCAAAACCCATGTGCATTATATATAAATATTGTAAGCCAAATCTCCTAAAATTATCTGCTAACACATTTTTTCACCAGGAATGCAAGCTGTTCCTCCTTACCACTAGTTAGAAGTATACTGAACAGCAAAAGAAACGCAAGTCTGGCTTTTTGTCAAGTATTTTAATAGAAGACAACCAAAATTATGTCTAATCATTTATTCCATAGAAAACACTGTCAATTTAACAGCTAAAAGTTGCTGTTGACATTGAATTGCAATAAGTTCAAATTGATCACAGTCCGTCAAATGGAGATACCCCTGAACGCGAAAATTGACAGTCTCTTTAGTAGCGCGTATAGCCACCTTGAGCTTGCACACAGGCCGTGCAACGTGACCTCATTGAGTTCACTAGAGTCTGAAAGGATGCCTGAGGCAATTGGTTCCGCCCAAACACCAATCTCTATTCCAATTGTGCAAGTGTGAGTGGCTGTCTACCTGCCCCAATCCTCCGTCCAATTTCGTCCCAGAATGTTCAAAGGGAGCCATATCCGGGAAAGAGATGGCCATGGCAAAATGTTAATGTTGTTCTGAGCCAGATAATCCATCGACACCCTTGCTGTGTGAGGGCTGCAAACGTTATTGGCGTTGTTGACGTGCCAATATTGGCCCCACATATGGCCTTCGGCAGTGGATTCCAGCAGCCCGAAGACGACGCCTAATCGCATCGCTGGACACTGCTCCCCTTGATCCAAGAAGTAAGGCTGCTGTTACTGTTGCTGCTTGAGTTCGGTTCCTTAGATGAGTGACCCCGGATGAACCGGTGTTGTCACTCGTTGCCGTCCGGTACAGGGACTATCAGCAGCAACCCCGGTTTGCCGATGACATTGAGTAAGTCGTGTAATGGTGGTAAGATGACAGCCCAATTGTCTAGCTACAGCGGTTGCAGAGCTACCTCCGTGCAACTTTCCAATGGCGATTCCCCTCTGCTCAGTCGTTAGTCGAGGCATCGTTTGTGTGGCGTGTACACCTCCTAGCGTCAATGCTGAACTGTTTTTTAACACAAACCTTCATAAAGGATACCTCAGAGTGAAATGCATGCTTTCCATCCAGAACCGTCGATGCACGTGCTAAAATTATTGTTTTGCTGCACTGTGGTTGTGTTTGTGCCAGTGTTTCGTATGGACGTCAACTTGCATGACATCATCTCATCGGGGATCATGACGTCACTTTACCATGAACGTTCCATAAACATGAACGCTTTACCTTCATGAAATTTCATGTTTTTGAAACTTGCGTTTCTTTTGCTGTTCAGTATACTTGACATTGTCTTCTCTACTCTCACTCGCCTAAGTGTCCTAGTCTCGAAGTAATGGGTAAACGTAAAAATGGGGAATAAAATGTGTCATGAGGGTCAAAGCTCATCATGACTCTGTCTGTTAAGCTACTTGTTGCGGTGTTGGATTGTGCATCTATAAAACTGATTTATTAGTGATAAGTTAGCATTACGTTCTTCTTGTTTATACTGGTACGATTCAATAATTGGACAAATGTTTATTTCACTTCACGAAATATAGATAAATGCGGGTGTTTAGGTGACACGATATAAAACAACTGATACTAAGTGACGAACGTATTGCGAGATACGAGATACGGTTACCCCCAGTTGAGCTGGAATCGTGTTTGGGTCGTCAAACAAAAAGCTCTTCATGTATTCCCAGTACTACCTAACGGTGCAGGTTGTTCCTTGAAAATACGAAACAGTTCAATAATCCTAAAACTGTAAAATTAATTCTGGGTCAAAGGGGCAATTCAACGTAGTCGACTAGTTTTTTACTATACAAATCAACAGTACTTATACCAGACATTTCCAACAGCTTTCATTCATATGCAGGTCGACGGCTGTGATCCGAAAATATGAACAGCCGAGTCGCAACACCCATGAGAGAAGTGACGCTTCGCTCATCGGTCAACGGAATATCTGTAACCAGCGGGCATTGATTTGATACAGTGTATATGTATTTGCTGCTAGCAAGGGATGAGCGTGTTTCCTGCAGAACGTTATTGCGAAACCAACTGACACGACGGTGGAGTGCTAGTGTTTAGTTGTGAGCGACATAATGGCTCAACAGCCTGTCAGGTGACTCTAACGTGTAAATTTTGCTGCCATGGCGTGGAATCGCTAACAGTCAGTCTAAACGGTAAAATCGGACCCCTCTACCAGGTTCGTGGTAAATCTCTAATGTCGGATCCGCAAGGACATCTCGGATCGGAAGAGGCACAGTACACTTTGTTTGGTCGAAACAGTTTGTAGCAGCGTCATCGGGCGAACAAATTGCCCATATTAAGCATCGGATCGGATCGAGAGAGAGAACACACTTGCATCTAACACATCGCACATATCCTATGGACGAATTTGTTAGTTTTGTTAACATAACTCGTTTGCGTAAATATTGTGAAACAAAATCCACTGAGATCCTCAAACATTAATGATTGAAAATAATTTACTCTAGTATCCAGAAGGTTGGAGACAAAGTCCGATTCAGTCGGGATATGGTGGTTAAGATAATTGTTTGTGGTTGAAATTTACCTGGGAAAGCGGATTTCCTGATAAATGTAGTATTTTATGTTGTGTGTATTTCGTTTCATGTAAACTGTTTCCGGTAAGCAAAGTTTTCGTATATCTAGGGTCCATATAAACGGGGCTCCACAGTTTGAGACAACACATCACCGTGGTACATATTCCTAACTACCTGTTGTGTCTATAGGAATTTGCATGATGAGGGTCATTGGGTAGCTGCGCCAAATAAATTTAAGTTCATGTCACCACAACGTCAACGCTGCACTGGACGTCGGCTTTAAGGTCAGTACGGGTTGTGACCTCCGTTTGCACTGCTGGGCATCTCCTGGGTATAGACTGAATAAGTGTTCGGATCCGAGCCCTTGGTATTTTAGTTCATTCAGTCTGCAATGCTTGTCGTGGTTTGTGTTCGATTGGGTTCAAATCAGGGGATTTAGAGGGCCAGGGAAGCACTGTAATGTTCTGTTTGGTGAAGAAGTTCATTTTGATGCATATTGTATGGGATCCGGCGTTATCCTGCACGAAAATCTGTCTCTGGAAGGAGGTGACGTTTCAGGATTTCATCTCTGTAACAAATGGTGGCTAGATTGTTTAGAAAGTGACAAGCCTTCCCAATTGCTGGACACAATGGCATATTAGATAGGTATGAACTTTGCAATATGTGATGGGCAGAGGGGCATAGCAGAGGATCATTTTAGCAGTCCGAGGTCTGCATGGACGTTATTTTATGTACGTTGAACAAACTTCGAAAATACTCATTAAAGTTGTTTTTTTACCTAAACGTTTTCAAAGATTGGGCTAGGCAACAACTGACTCATCCTCGATAATCTCTAGGGTATACGTTACGAAAAATCTCCACTATACCCTGAATGCATCTACGGCTCGGTCCCATGATTTTATTACCTCCGTTAGCCGGCTTTTTATCGAATCAGGTGTCTACGCTGGGAAGTTGAGCGTACCAATCACAACTCACTTTTGCTTCTTTTATCTAACCATTAAACTTGGCAACACAATTGTTGCAGAGGTACTCTGGAAGTGATAGAAGGAGTTCTTGCATATATTATTTAAGGTTTCAGACCTGTCAAATTATCTGTATGATTTTTTCCCCTAAATCTGAGTCGCATATCGAGCAAACCTTCACGACTGCGTCCACTATCTGCGCACTGGCAAGCTCGGTTGCAATGGCTTATCTGATTGGCTACTGTGAGAAGGCGGAATGGGTTGTGCAATTCCGTTTGATAGACACCATACTCTGCAATATTCAAGCCATATGGCGGCGGGCTGTAAATAGTCGAGTTTGGACCAGACAATCCAGTGATCATCGATCCACGCAATTTGGATACGATGACATTTGTCAACCAAATCAGCGAGCCTGGCCACCCGATCCCGTTATGGTACTGGTTCAAGTACAGAAGGATCGACTTCAGATAATAAGCTTTTAGCGTGGTATAACAATATTTGTTCTGTGCAATGAGTAAAACATTGCCCCATCTGAAATATAACGGATACTAGTTCATGTCAACGGATCGTGGATAGTTGGTTTAAGATTAAACACATATGTGTAGTGTCTCAACCAGTCAGAACGCAAGCAGACTAAGCAAACATTTCCATACTCTTGAAGATAGCGTGTGAACGTTTCTGTCAACAACACCTAAGTGAGTTAAGATAAATAGGGCCCGTAAGTAAGTCACGGCACTTCACGAGACCTTGGTACTTCCGGTTACAAACAACGTTTCATACCTTTTTAAATGGCCTCATGGTTGTCAGTTGACAGGAGGGAACCGATAATCCTTGCAGGAATAACAAATTTCTGATCTAACATCACAAATTAGCCAACTATTACGACTGTCAACAGCTGTGACAGCTAAGCATGGTTGTACACTTGGTCCGGTCTAGTAAAGTCATATTTGGCGGTCACGCAATTTGGGACCAGAACTGGTTCTTGAATATACGCTTGTCACCGGAAATCTGGTACCGGAAGTAAGCTGGGTCCCGTCTCTCATAACGCAAGTTGGCGCACGCAAAGGGAACCTGGAACCAGCTTAGTACCAGAAGTAGCGCCCGCGAGACCTACAGGACCTATTGTAAAAAGAGGACAACGGGTGTTGAGGCTGGTGGAATATTGCTCCTCGGGAGGTTGAGTGTTTGAAAGATAAAGTTACCCGCTCGCCTTTCAATAGTTACAACACCCTTTTCTTTCTATAGTTTTATGCTGTCAGGGCTGTTGGGAATAGGACGGTCCAACTAAAGGTAATAAATCAGGCCTTTGGCTATGCATGGAAGCACACTAAATATGGAGGAATACTCACCTACTGTAGTTTGTATGGTGTGTTGATGAAGGATCGCGGCATCTTCACCTTAAAGTAAAGTTAAGCTAAATTCATCGTTTGTGATCCTTAACTCAACATCTGAAACTCACGTCTCCTTACGACGACGCTGCCTTGTCAACGGCGACTCCACAGATGTTTGACCAGCCGATCTACAACTATGAGGTAAAGACTGAATCGGGGGGAGGTCATCTACGATTCTGACTTTTTCTAAATTGTTTGTCATACTGACATGTGCTTGATAGCTCCTCATGATAACAAATCAAACCTTCTTGAACCTGACTCGCCTTTAAGGCATTTGAACTCCGCCATGCTAGCTGTTCCAAGTTATGTCTGCTATTTAATCCAGTCAAGTCAGATTGTATGCCATTATTGTTATCTGACGTTGAACTATATGTCTGTGGCCTCTTCAGTATTGGAATAAAGGAGATTTGACTATTTTATCATATCATTTAAACATACTTCGTGTTGTTTCAACGATATAGTATATGTGTACATGAACCATTGGATTAGAGGCGCTTCTGGTTTAACTTTATCCTGAATTGCTCGACAAAAAATATTTAGTTCGTAGAGATTTGCTGGTTTCAGTTTGAATACGTTGTATTTGTCTTTTTGAGTTACTTCAGCAGCGAAACAATTTTTTAAACTTCATCCTACACGTTCGTATCCTCAAATAGCAGTAGCATAAATAATGTAGTAGTATATAGTATAGATATAATAAATACAATTTGCTGTAAAACAATCTATTTGGGTTACACACTGAAACACCGTATGAAATGGGACGTTTTTCATTATTGTATACTTATATTACCGTCTAAACAAAATATATGTCGGTGTATCATCAGGTTTTCGGTGATAATGGTATTACAAGCTATAAATGACGATTGTGAAAGTTTAATCAACGTGAATTCATTATTTACCATGATGGTATCATTGAAATATATGAGACATTTGAAACTAAGAGAGTTCATAAAATCCACATGCCTTCTGTCTTCTCGGAACTATCTATGACATTGGTAAAACACAGAATGTTTCTCAATGTCGATGATATATTTCACACTAAAAACAATTCTGCTTTATGACGTCAGCAGAAATGAGCCACCACCGTATGGGTTTTACTCAAAACAAATTACATATGAATATGTAAGGACATATGAACTCGCACTATGACTGAAATGTGTGACTTTGTCCCATGGGACATATCAGAAAATGTTTGTTTTGGAAATAATATTCCTCTAACGGCCAATATTGTTCATTCTTTATCATATTACTGTGATCGTCTTTTGTTCCAATGTCTGTAGAAGATGGGTTGAACTTGGAGCAAGGAACATGATTGGCCCACAGTCATATCTGTGTCCATTCCCATGACGCTATTATACCTACGCGTGCCATTGGCAGAGTGAAGACATTATGGCGGTCAGGATGGACGAACATCAAGACCCTTTCGAAATAGATCTCCCTAGCAAAGACAACACAAAGAGCAATAATACATATCTCTCTCATGCAAAATATAGACATTTGTCAGAAGCACATGAGTTCGAAGATATGTCAGCAGAATTCAATACTCTGGTTGGCAATTACCTCGTTTATAAAAGGACAGTTTGCAATGCAAGAGATAGATGGAGTACATTGGTGGAGGCCTTTCACAATGAACATCGTCGTAGTGTCTGCCGTGCTCCCTGGCTGGCTGCAAGCCGGCCACGCCCTGCTGCAGACAGGTATGTTGCTGTTTGCCATCACTCTTTTATGGAATTGTTTCGTGCGTGAGTAAATGTTGTTTTTACGGTCGCAACATTGAAGCCATGTCACGCACGCCTGTCCGTAATCGAGTCACGCATATCAGTGAGAATTGAGTCACGCTTATAGGGACAGATGAGGTACAGTCAGAATTCTCAAACATAAAACGCCAAGGCCAGAAATTAACCAGTCTTGGTTATCCACCGCAACGGGTTCTTTTAGCAATAAAATCAAAAGAGCGGTGAAAATTCACTCATGGCATGGTTCATACTGAAAGCGGGGCGGTGGGGTAACCAGATGGTTAATTATCGTGTTTACATCTGGCTTTGTTACAAATGTTCACTTCATTAAGACTGACTGACTGACTGAGTTTGGTTTTACGCCGCTTTTAGCAATATTCCAGCAACATCACGGCGGGGAACACCAGAAATGGGCTTAACACATTGTACCCTTGTGGGGATTCGAACCCGGGTCTTCGGCGTGACGAGCCAACGCTTTAACCACTAGGCTACCCCACCGCCCCTCACTTTATTAAGACGGATAGAAGACTATACTATAAGTAAAATATGTGGTGAGCCAGTGAGGATTGATATTTGACGCATTATTGTCATATTCACCTAAAAAGTTGTATCAAAATGACTAAATGTTCTAATTGAGGGACTTATGTGACAACTTCAGACTTTGTTAGTGTAAACATATTTTATTCAAAATAAATTGAACTAGGATTGGTAAACAAGCCGTAATGGCTTATTTGAATACCTCTCCATTTCATTGATACATGAATACAACAAATATTAAATAATATGCAGCATGATAGGAAAGCAAGCAACCTGCGTATTAAACATTATTAATCATTTATCAAGCCTATGCGATTATATTATAAAAGAATGGACAGATTGTAGTATGAAAGAATTTACAAGTACATTTTTGTTTGGATTACCATTTAGGACAGAATTTAAATTGTATCCATGTTCGTAAAAATACATGCGATGTCTGATGTTAGAATAATTAGGACAAGTAAAGAAGTAATGTAAAGTATCCTCATAGGGATGACCACAGGAACAGAATGGATCAACTGAAATGTGCCGTTCAAACATGTGCGCTTTCAAATTACTGCACCCAAGTCTGAGGCGTGAGTGGATAATTTGGCAGAAACGTGTACCAAAGTTTTTATCGAATATATTAAAATTGGGTGGTTTAGATGATTGGAATGCATTTTTGAATTGGCCTATGGTTTCAATATCGTACATATTCTCAGGCAAATATTCCATTGATCGTATTGTATCAGGTAAAACGAGTTGCTATACAAGTCACTACGACACCTTATAGTTTGAATGTTATTTCTGTTTCTTAATCTATGGTCACTTAACTGTGATACTTTTTCGGGCAGTAGATCAGTTAAATAAACTGGTGTTGATGAACCATTTTGTAAAATAATGATAACTTGCTAATTTGTCTACGGTCAACTAGTGGCATAGAGTTAGTTTCCTTATATATTAAGTCATGACTTGTTCCTCTAACTGCCCCGCAAATCGTCCGCAGTGCGTCTAAATGTAGATTTTCGACAAGTTTTTCTTGTTCTTTAGTACAGTTATTCCAAAGGTGCGAACAGTAATCGAACGTTGGTAATATATATGACTTGTACATTTGCTCTAATGATTTTCTAGATAATCTATATTTACAACTACGTAGACAATTTACCAATGGACGAACCTTTTTAACTAATTCACCAATGTGGGAATTCCATTTACAGTCTGATTGCAAGGTTAGTCCTAGGTGTTTATGGTAGCCGGCTTCAGCAATGTCTACTCCATGCATTTTAAGCTTAGGAATTGGAAGTTGGTTACCGGTATTTCTGCGAGTGAATAAAACAGCTTCAGTCTTACCATGATTAAAGCTAACCTGCCATAGTTCAGCCCAGTGAGAGATCCTGTTTAGGTCATTATTTAAGGAAGCGGCAGTAACAACATGATTATCAAGAATAACATATACCGAAGTATCATCGGCAAAAAGACGAATGTTACTACTGATACCCTCAATGATATCATTTATGTAGACTAAAAACAGTAATGGCCCAAGGACAGATCCTTGTGGCACCCCAGCAGTGACTTTCCTTAGATCTGAATTGTAATTGTCTATAACTACGCTCTGTAATCTATTGTCAAGATAACTGGAAAACCAATCAAGTAACTTACCCTTAATACCATAAGCTTCTAATTTCGCTATGATTCCCTTATGCCAAACCTTGTCAAAAGCCTTGCTTATGTCACAGAAAACTGCCCTGACTCTCTTTGCCATTGTCTAATGCATGTAGTATAAAATCATACAAGTATGTCAGTTGGTGTACAGTTCCATCCCCAGGCATGAATCCCGACTGCAAATTCGTTAATACGTTATTATCTAAAAAAAGTTAAACACATGTTTAAAAAATACATTTTCTCAAATACCTTTGATAAACAGCTAGCAAGAGCAACTGGTCTAAAAGTTTTACATTCATTAAAACTACCTTTTATGAATAGGAATGACAATAGCTTCCTTCCATATTGTTGGGAATTTACAATATTCTAGGAAAAATTGAATAGATTAGTAAGAGGAGCAAAGGGATGGCACGATCATTTTGATAAATCTGTTACCTATTTTGTCTGGTCCACTGGCTTTGGAAATATCAACTGATAATAGGATGTCTCTTACTTCTTTGTGTAGTCAATACAATAGACGCAAGTTGAGTCTTTACTTTACATTCAAGTGTAGGAGTCTCCTTGTCAGGATAGTCAACTTGTGCGTGGTCAGCAAAATATTCATTAAATATATTTGCTTTATCTTTACTATCATTGAACATATTATCGTTATGAATAATCGAAGGAAATTTCTTTATAATCTCCATTTTGGATTTTATATACTTATTCACTAAAGCCCACCAAAATTTAGAATTACTCCTGATTGATCTTATCATCTAAATCAGAAATATATTTCAATTTGGCTGCTCTCACGGCTGCCGTTACTTTGTTCCGTAAAGCCTAAATTTTTGCCAGTCTTTATCATAATTTCGAGTCTTTACTTTCTTATGCTGTCTATTTCTTTTTCCTGATAAGTATTCTTATAGCACTATTCATCCATGGATTGTCCCGAGGTCTTATTGTTACCACATTGTTTGGGACATAAATATCACATATATTTCTCACAACATCAACAAATTCATGTGTTAGTAAATCAATATCATTACATCTAAAGATGGAATCCCAGTCAACGTTGTTAAGGCCGCGATTCATTCCCTCAGTATTAGCTAAATCATAATAAAATACTTTCCTTTTAAATTTTAAAGGCGTTGAATCAGAGCCCCAACAGAGACATAAACTGGACAATGATCACTGCAAAAGGATCAAAGCACACCCGAAGTGCGAATACAATTAGGGTTTGAAACAAAGATTAAATCAATTAACGTACTAGTCGTTTGGGTGATCCTTGTTGGTTCTGTGATAAGTTGCTGTAAATCATATGTATCAAGAAGATTGTCAATCTTGTTATTAGTCTGGTTATGTATATTGATGTTAAAGTCACCAGCAATAATAGTATCTATGCCCATGTCAATGCCATTACCAATTGAATGGAGGACTAGTTCCCAATAAAGATCACTTTTATCTGCTCTGTAAAAGTTTCCAATCAAATAGCTCTTGTTTTTACACATAACTTTAACCCAGATCGCTTCTAAACCTAAGGGAGACAACTTATCAGCATGTGTAACATGCAGGTTCTCTCTTACATAGATAGCAACACCTCCACCTTTTGATGGTCTATCTTTCCTAAAAGGGGCGTGGTAACCGGGGATAAGAATATTATTGTTATCAATTGTGACATTCAACCATGTTTCTGTTAAACATATAACATCATAGTCACTTAATTCTGCCTGGATTAAATCAACTTTTTCTCTTAAGCTACGCACATTCAGATGAACTATTTTTAAGTCAGGATAAGCAAGTGGGCCTGGATTTGGGTGCACATCACCACAGCTGCACTTGCGGATTGTATAAACATAAGGTCATTATGGCATATGAAGTTTTTTTAAATTTTGCATAGGAATTTAACTGTGAAATCATTTCAAAAAACCCTATTGTCTGTCGGTATGTCGAGATATCAACCGGCATCGTCAAATATGAATATAAACAGAACAGTTTGAGGACAGACGGGGTTATTTGTCAAAGGATGTGAAATACGCTCAGGTTGCTGCTTCCATTTCATCAAGATAACAAGTTTCACCTTTACAAGCTCAATGTGTGTATATTCAAAACACAAGAAACAAATATACAACGCAAATTCAACATCAAATAATTTCCATAAGTCATAATGGAAAATATTAAAATACTGTTTAGGGGCTTGAAATACTGGGGGTTGAAATAGACTTTGCTCTGAATCAGATAAAGGGACGGTGGGGTAGCCTAGTGGTTAAAAGCGTTCGCTTGTCACGCTGAAGACCCAGGTTCAATTCCCCACATGGGTACGATGTGCGCAGTCCATTTGTGGTGTCACCCGCCGCGATATTGCTGGAATAAAACCATACTCACTCACTCACTACAGCGGAAAACAGATAGGCAACCGTCACAGTTAACACAAACCAATGTCAGGTAGGATGTCAAGTGAGTGAGTGAGTTTAGTTTTATGCCACACTCAGCAATATTCCAGCTATTTAGCGGTGGTCTGTAAATAATCGACCAGACAATCCAAGGATCAACAGCATGAGCATCGGTCTACTCAATTGGTATATGAATTTTGTGTCAACCAAGTCAGCGAGCCTGACCATCCGGTCCCGTTAGTCGCCACTTACAAGCATGGGCTACTGAAGATCAATTCCAACATGATCTTCACGTGTCAGATAGGATGCCAAGCTGAGGAATCGGAAATGCTTGTTTTCTCACGAAAGACGTATACGTTTTACTCCCCTGTTATTCTAACCATTTCAGCATCTCTAAACATTAGTGTGCCTGGGATGACTGCAGACAATTACTGAGAAATCGACGTTTATGTTATAAACAATATTTGTATATTGACTGAAAGTCAAACAGACGAATGAACAATCATTCAGACTAAGTGCATACCCGGTATGTCGATACTGTAATTATAGTGGTTCCATTCAGTATTCATTCACAGAAGGTCCAGTTATTTTTAGCAGCCGCTTTTGGCTTGGCGTTAATACCGTGTCAATGTTTTATACAGGTGTTCCTACCTGCAGTACTACCTGGAAGCGTACAAGACCAGGTGTGGCTGGTACAGCTGGGGCAGGTGCTGGAGCTACAGGTAACTCGTCATCATCATCATCATCATCACTTAATGTCAACGTCAATGTGTAATGTTCTCGATAATATTGAATAGCTTAGCACTTAACCTATGTAGTAACGTGGTATTACTTGAGATAACTTGGTATAAATATTATGGGGAGTTACCGTTTTCAGAGTGGTGCGTAAGTTGTGCATAAGTTGTTGTTTCAAAATATCCATGAATATTCTCATTAAACAAACACGTAACACTGAAACAAATAGTCAGTTTCTCTTGTATTCTCGTAAATGTTCAACCGATAGTGACGGAAACCTGTGGAAGCCTTCCGGGGCCATTTCTTTTCCATATGTTTTCTTATGAAATTTCGAACAATACTGGCACATAACTTCACCAGTATAGTACAATTTTGATCTTCTTAACAGGTGGATATTGGGATTAAACAATACATAATAGTCATACTAAGCAGTGAAAGTTTGGAACGATCATTTAACGCATCTATTCCATTCATGGTCTGCGCATGTGCGGAAATGAGCCAGTTGCCTATTTTGTTATGCGTCTCCACTGCGAAACATAGTCAAATTAGGGGTTTATTCTTTGAATATGCCACAGCTACACGTGAATATTGGACTGTGCAAGTGACTTGAAGAAACAGAAATAAAACGCTTCAAGAATTCAGGCGCGTAGCAAGCCAAATGTTTCGTGTAAGCCCGATAGGTTGCAAATCTTTATATTTAGATAGTACAATGTATATTGAGGACTTGCCCAACCTTTTTAGCAAACAATCATGTGTAAGCTCGGGCTTTTTTTTATAATGGTAGCTAAGCCCCTGGAATTGGAGACATTGAAACACGAATATCAATCTTTGTCAGCTCAAACATCGTATTGATGAGGGGTGACGTGTATTTAACATGTTGAAATCTGATATCATCATGAACATTATGAAACATGCTGGTGTTGATAGGTTGTATCCTTTTCAGGTACAAGACGGAGGTGCGCTACAAGGACTGCAGTAAGTTTCACTGAAGATTTGTGTGACGAATATTTTCATGCATAAAACCGTGAAGATTAGGGTTAGAATTGGTCTGTCGCAAGAGGCATTTATCGGGATCGAGTCAGGTTCGCTGACTTGGTTAACACATATCCTAATTGAGTAGGTCTATGCTCACGATGTGAATCACTGGATTATCTGGTCGAGAGTCGATAATTTACACACCGATGTCATGTAGTTGGAACATTGCTGAGAGCGGTATTAAACAACAAATGAATAAGTTTTATGCATATTATGTTTCTCTGAAACATCAATATTTCAGTATTTTAAATACACACCGTAATACAAATTTTCAATAAAAGTAAAAACAATGCATTGTATTTTAAACAAAAATAAAATTTATCTATGTGAGCAGAAATGGAACATGAGCTTAACTATTCACGATACGTCATATTTGGTATAACGTTGATCTCGCAGCTCATGGACAGTGGTCAACCTGGTCAGCCACCAGTGAGACGCAGTGCTCGGTGTCCATGTGGAGGGGAGAAGGAGATCTACGCGGACCGCACCTGCATCTCGCCCCAGCCCCCAGTAATGGGGGACGCAAGCGTTCAGGGAATGCCGTAAAGTAGACGTCGCCGACTGTAACGAACAGCCTTGCCCCAGTGAGTGCACGTCGTCCTCGTTAGGACTACGTTTTAAGTTTTGTTTTACCGATATCTTGTGTTAATTTCCCCAGAAGCAGAAAACTAAAATAATAAAGCAGCGCCCTGTATTATGTTTTGTTTGTGTGAGTGAGTTTGGTTTTACGCCGCTTTTTGCAATATCACGGCGGTGGACACCAGAATGGGCCTCAATCATTGTACCAATGGGGGAATTGAACTCGGACCTTCGGCGTGACGAACAAGCGTTTTAACCACTTGACTATCCCACCGCCCCATCTTGTATGAACTTATGTCATTAGGAAGAATATTTTCAATCTTTGGGTTTTACCAAAAATAATTTATGCAAGTGCTTGGGTGACGGGCAGGATCTGCTTACCCGTTTCACGAACAAGTGGTGTCACCAAGGTATTCTGTGGCGGATTCATGTAATTTTCACATCTATTTTTAACCCTATAGTCAAATTATAATGAGCTGCAGTTGACATTCCAGACTCTCAAGATCTTTACTTTTGAATTTCCATTTTATATTATTACTGCATTTTCCCACTGCCACAAATATTATATTTGGATGAGAAGTTTTTTATTATTATTTCACACATCAGAATTCGCACAACCGTGGTAGGGTTAATCAGTTAAAGAACACATCCTTCCATATTTCTATAGTAATCTGCCATGACAAGACGGATTAAGTTTGAGCGGAATATGATTTACAAGTATTATACTTCTTGAATTACAGTATCACAGACAACTTGGGTATTTATACCGTAAGGAAATATTACTGTACACCTATTTTCCTCGTCGTTGTTGTCGTAACGGTCGCTGTAATCACTGTAATAAAGATGTTGACGGGTCGTTCGATGGATTGGTGATTGAAGTTACTGTTCGCTACGTCGAAAGGAGAAAATTGATATTTTCATATGTAAATTGATATTCCTCCTAAACAGTTATATTTTGTGTTAGAAGTTAAATACACGTATCGTTTTTCAATTTACGTTGAAGGTTCATGTGTATACAAACATCTGTATCGGGCATTCAGATACGTATATTTATAAGTACGTTGCTTGAGATAATATACTCATACTAATAATGGTTGTCATCCCTCCCCACCCCCAACACCACACCCCACCTCTACACCCCCTCTCCAATTAAAAAATTGAAGGGGGTGACAAACATTATTTCATTAGTATATGAAACCTCAGTCAAAAAGAATACCCTATCCCCAGAAACCGTTTCCATTTGGTAAAGGGCTGTGAAAAGTATATGAAATATACCATTAAAAAGTCACTGATGACAGCAGGTGTTCGTGAAATGGGTAATTTGAATAAAATATTTAATTATATACACAACATTAAAAAGTACATAATTTTCTCCGCCTCTGGAAATACTTAATCTGATGTGAATAGTTACCTCTTACGCTTGAACACTCAAGAAACATAGAAAATCAGGTCAGGTTATTTCTTAATCTACTTTTATTGAAATTGTGTTCGAAGCCAGTTGATCTACATCAGACTTTAATTTATTACCAAATGATCAATTTTGTAAACCTTTCTTAAAACGTCACTCAGGTATTCACTAAAAACAGTTTGACCGCCCATTGAATTTAAGGCTGGATATGGGAAAAATATATATGGATGGCTGAGGTTGTTTATCTCTGGCTTTGAAGTGTTATTACTTCGGGCGATGGGGTAGCCTAGTGGTTAAAGCGTTCGCTCGTTACGCCGAAGACCACATGGGAATATTGCAAAAGCGGCGTAAAAATAATCTCACTCACTCACTCACTCGTGTTATTACTGTTATATTTTTGCCGTATTCCAGTTGACGGTGGCTTGTCGGACTGGGGGGCGTGGAAGGGCGGAGACTGTTCAGCCATGTGTGGGGAGGGACCATGAACCAGCACCGGAAGAGGACCTGCACCAACCCCTGCGCCTCAGTTTGGTGGCGCTGGCTGCACTGGTGACGACAGGGAGAACGGAACGGCTGATTGTAACACCGACGCATGCGGTGGTGAGCGTTGACATATTTTTTATTTTTTTTATCTAGGTGTCATAGGTGGTCAGTTGTCTAAGGCGCCATAATTTGCTGTGCAGAGTGACGTCCCTTGGCAACACCAAAAACTTACATGTGTGATTGTGGGTTCGAATCCACGCGTCTGAGATCTGCAACTTCGGACTTTCCTTTCTCACTGATATGTTTTAAAATGAAATTGTTTCGACTAATGAAGCAAAGCGTAACATAGAGCGAAGAAAGTTCACCAATTTTGTAGACGTCACTGCCGTTATTCGTTTATCTCAAGAGATTACTAACTCATTCAGATAGCTGGGCGAAGATTTGGCTTGGGCTTCATATGTCGCATAAAACGTCATCCACGTACTCGGACTGTGAGGGAAGAATCCTGATCCATGTGTCCCCACGTCAGCCTATTTTCAGTGATGTCTCCTCGTCCATATATCTCAGAGATAAATCCTGGTCCATAAACAACTGAGTCAGCGTATCTCAGTGATATCTCCTCTTCCAAATATCTCTAAGTCAACTTTATTGCATTGATAAATCGTGGTCCATATATATCTTAGTCACCAATTTCTCAGTGATAAATTCTGGTCCAAATATCTCAGTATTCTAAGTATTTTTGTAATTTTCCTGATTTACATATCTACACGTAAACGTATTCTCAATGTTTAAAATGATAATATTATGAATTATAAACGTAATAATATATTGTTACTGATTTACTCTTCTGAAATGTTCGCTTGTAATTTCCATTCTATAAAAATCACACAATATTTCCAGATCGCTGTCCCCTGGTGTGGTCAAGTTCCACCTCACGTTACTGATAGTACTCGGTACTACCAATGCGGCAACGGAAAGTCGCCGTCCGCAGGCCATGCGCGCGCCTGGCACCATATTCGACGCCAGCATCAACAGCTGCAGCTTCAATCGCGCTACTCCACCGCCCATCCCTCCTTGTGACCAGCCAGACCCTCCCTGGGGATGTTTCAGCGCCACCCCCGTGACTGCTCCAGCTTCGTGGATCTGCGTGGACGGTGGTCGCGTGTACCAGCAGGAATGTCCAGCCGACATGAAATGGAACAAATGACATCCAAACCTGCGACTACGCTCACAACGTCGACAAGCTAGGGCGATCTCCATACGACAGCATGCACCTACGACTCTACTTCAAGCTAAATTTCTTCGATTAGCTTTCATGAAAATCCTAATCGATCTTGAAAAGTATATCTTCATAAATATCAGCTTCAAAAATATATAAATTAATTCTTGATTGTGACGCTTCTATATCAATAAAATTACAAGAAATCTTCGTTGTATGTGCTATTTGTTAATGAGAACAAATGCATTATCCGAATCAAAAAGTGTGTTTATTTAATAGATATTTGGTAAGTGTTTCTCTTCTTCATTGTAAATATATACTACGAACGTTACAATATGTAATGACGAATGGCAGATATCCACTGCCAGCATGTTTTTATGGCGTTGTAATGTCAGGTCACAATGAACTTTTTTGAATAACGTAGCTTAATTATCTCGGAAGTCAATGTATACTTAGCTTTGTGGTGAAAGTGCCCCTTCTGACAGTCCGGGTTCTAATAGTCACACGAGATATTCATGTATAAAGGTCACTTTGGATTGTTCGCGATAGTGTTGAAGTCGGTGTTAAACGTACTTAATAAAGCACAGAATATAAAGCTACTCAGCACTTCTATGTCAAGGCACCGGTGAACCAATTCTTCCAGTCACCAGTGATTCCTGTAAAGATAAAGGAATACTGTTGAATATTTGAGCTATCAACAGCAATGATAATCATCGATTTTCACTATTTATTTTTTATCTTCAATCTAAAAAGTTTCAATTCAGAGAAAACAGTATTAATAAGTAAATTAAATTACATTTGATTAAATAAAAATGACTTATATCAAGCATGGCCATAGTGACTGTTCCAGCTGTATGGCGGCGGTCTGTAAATAATCTAGTCTGGAGCAGACAATCCAGTGATCGACAGCATGGGCATCTTTCTACGCAACTGCGATACGATGACGTGTCAACAAAGTCAGCGAGTCTGATCACCCGATCCCGTTAGTCGCCTAACCTAAAGAAGACCTAATTCTAACCCCGGATCTTCTCGGGTGATATAATGATAGACGAATTTTGATTAAACAAGTATCCCGGTCTGGTTAAAGCGCTTCGGGATATCTGTCTCTTCAAACACAGAAATCCATCAGTGGGTCCACAACACTTTATTCGGCAGCTAAGTATGGAATTACATGATAGTGCAGCAACGGCCAGGCAGCATCACAGAGACGATCGTCAGCCCACCTGCTCTAGCCAGCTGCTGTCCGAGGGTCAAGTCCCGTTACATTAAGAATTCATTGTCTATATACTACTGACTGTCAGGCTGCCCTGTATCGTATTACGATACATCTATGGTCAACCTGCAGTATCCAGCATGCACCTCATCCACAATGTTAAGCTTCCGTGGCCAGCCGGCCATATACTCTAAGGTTCATTAGGGTTAATTACACGCAGGCAGCTGATCTGTACATGGCTGTGCGGATGGTCATGATAATAAGCTGCTGATATTTCATGTATATTGTCAGCACTGTGATTAAGATTTAGATAATACAACTTTAACTTAACTCAGAGAATATACAAACATGTCTATATTTCCCGATAAAACCCATACCACATCAAAGTGCCTACGATACAAGTATAGTATACGATACAATCAGACCTGTGTTCCGTGACCACCCAGAGTATCACAAATGGTCAGTAAGCCATACGTATATGAAGCTGTGATGCCATCTAAGACCTACAACAAGGAATTAACCATACCTTTTCTGTAGTGAATGGCGTCACCATCACGTTTCTCAGCATTATCTCCCTTTGCCGTCTTAATTTTCATGAAGTCGGATTGTACAGCTATGTCTCGGACAAGCTGATCCGAACAGTCTATATTTAGAAATTCCGAAATGCTTTTGATCACGCGGACAGGATCCTGAAATAAATCAAACACTCTCAGATAATTGACTCGAGTCGATAATCTGACGAATGTAAATCATCATCATCACACCATCATCATCATCACACATCATCATCATCGTCATCATCGTCGTCGTCATCATCATCATCATCATCATCATCATCATCATCATCATACCTGTTTAGTCTCCTCGTATCTGACTATCAACACTGGGAGGTCAGACTCATTCATTAGTTTCTCCCAAGAGAGAAACATCGTCAAACCAGGAGCCCCAGGCAACTACAACACATCGTAAAAGTATATTCATATAGACGTATTCAACTTTTTGTTAGGGATATAAATGATATTTATCTTACCTCACTCATAAATGTCGTTTTCTGAATGACTGAGCGCTTTTCTATTATTTTCAATGTGCCCCAGTAATTTACAAGCCAGTAACATGTTATATGTTACCCGCTGGGAATGCCGAACTTTGGGAATTCATTTGGTAATTCGTGTTAGTAATTCTTTATCTCGAATTATTGAGTCACGTATGATATACGGAAATTACCTATGTTTTAGGAATGCAAACCGATGTCGTCTGTTTTCCTTGTCGTCTGGTAGATTCCATGGCATCTGAAAATCTAGTATTGCTCATTGCCTGGGGATCAATGATGATAGTAAAATGAGAGAGCCACGCCACCTGACGATGGTGCCATTATTTTGATTGGTTAATCCTGTCTGATGACGTCGCGCTAAAAATAGATATGGTTGTCTTTAACACAGCTCTAGCTGAACTTGGCAATGCCTGGCGTTTATGTACAGTCTCACCACGTTAACATGCTCGTGTATGCTTATGGGCTATGGAGGTCATAGCAAATTGGTTCAAACTACCGGTAACATCTAAGTTTTGCTTTTATTTATATCGCAGGTTTACAACGTTCAGTGAAGTTTTGATTTATCTATATCGCAGAGTGCATAAAGTTTATTTATCTAACCTATAGAAGCATCAACAATTACTGAGGTTGCAATTAGTTACAAACGGATTCACTATGATTACAACACAAATGTGGTGTAGCTAGATTTTTTAAAAAGTAGGTCGCATTAGCCAGTTTGAATTCGAAATCGACGAGCGATTGTCAGGTTTTGCACAGGCTGAGACATAATGAAAATGACTGTGTCAGCACCTAAGCCATATATTTTTCAACTACCCTTTCACTTACTGCCAGCTTATTTTTGCTTTGTCATCAGTCCACGATAAACAAAGCTGTAATACACATATTACAGGAATATGACTTCCATACTCAAACACCAAACGTATTAAACATTGAGAATATTTTACGTAAACTCAGTGTATACCGCAAACCGATATAACGAGATATTGTGAATTGCTGAGGCGTAAATCCCTCGCACCCCTGTGTGAATTGTATGGTTGGTAGATGGGTGCGCCAACGTATCATAAACAAACCCTCTGATCGCTATGATAACGTGTGATCTAGATATCTCTCGCAACGCATTCCACTGGCTCAACAGCGCGGGGCTTTGAGTAACGGTTGGTCGAGTTAATGATAAAGGGTGATTCACTGACCCATTTAAGGTGACTAGGCTTACGCAATGAATGAATGCCACCTCGCCACCCCCGCCTAACATGAACCCTTCTATTTGTTAACTTATATGAAAGTTTAGGCCATTCACTTATCACTCCAGCAGTAGACGTCGGACGGGACAAACAGCTTTTGCCTGTCAGCGTTGACATTGCATGGGAAAACCTGCTTCAAGTGTCATTTTATCAGCGGTCGCGGATCGAGAAGGACGCGTTTTTTCGAGTTCTCTCGGGAGACAGATACTTTGTGTCGCTCACAGCTTCTCTCCTACCGTTAGCGAGAGAGGTGTAGTGTTAAAGCTTGGTATGAATGAATTGTCTCCTTTGCTTTAAAAACTATTGTATTTATCTGTTTTAAGTTTATACATTCCCACTTAGCTACTATATATTGTTTGCAGGTGAGAATTAAATTTTCATTCAGCGGCTAGGAGGCTGACTGATGGTTCTAAACCCGACTGTATGAGAATAATGGAAGTGTACATGTCTCATACGGAGGTCGCCCCCTAGCTCACTTTGAATTGAGTAAGTCATGGTAAATGAGAAAGTGTCTCCGTTCAAATGATGCGAGAACCTGGTCTATTGATGTTCGCAATGCATCTTTGAATAGAGTTACTGAAACCAGCTCTCAGTGACTAAGGGAATTCTCATTATGACGTGACCCACTCAATAGTGTTAGACAGATTAAAATGTATTTCCTATTCAACCTAAGGTGATGTCTTACAAGTTTTTGTTTTCTATGTAACATTCTTATGGAAAGTAAAATGAATGAAGTGATAGTTTAAGGGAAATCACTGCATCTTTCTTAAAGGTAATTTGATTATGATTTAATAAGATCTGTCGGCACCGGCTAGGAGGCTGACTGTTGGTTCTAAAACCCGACTGTATGAGAATAATGGAAGTGTTGATTTCTCATATGTAGCTCGCTCCCATAGCTCACTTCGAGATGGGTTAGTCATGGTAAATGAGAGAGCGTCCCCGTTCAAACGATGCGAGAACCTGGTCTATTATGTTAGCAATGCATCTTGGAATAGAGTTACTGAAAACCAGCTCCCAGCTTCTAAGGGAACTCTCATTATGACGTGACTCACTCATTAGTGTTAGATTACTAAAAATTTTTAATTTGAATTGATGGGCGATTGTCTGGTTTGAACAGTAGACATGGTGAGACATGTCTGAACTAAGTATGACGATAACATTGTTAAGGGAGAGGTAAAATACTGCTTCTTGTTTTTCTTTAAGCTATGCTGCTAAATGTTAAATGTTAAAATTACATATGACGTGTGCATATAAACTACATAACATGAACTCATCATTTAGCATGAGTGTAAAAAGCTGGCATAAGATTAAAATTTCATTCCATAACCAACAGCTAAACAATTCGGATGTTTTGAAGAACTCTCTCACAGAAACAACTGATACCTATCAATTAAAGGTAAGAGCCAGTCTATTTCCTACGATTAGTTTCAACTGAATGTTCAAAATAAGAATTCACATATATCATGTAATATTTAAATATGTACATCCCTAAGTACTATAATAATATAATTTCTATGTTTCAAATGTACTTACATAATATTGTTTTAGGTAAAGTGCACATTTTTTTATAAATACATTTTTACATTTCTTTTAGATGGAGCAAAGCGAGATTTCCTCAGCAAGGTGAAATCCTTACAAGAGCTGGAAATATGGGCTTCAAATCACCACTGTGCAAATGATCCCGAAGTGAACCTAAAACGCATTGAACTCTTTAGCCACACGAAGTGTGAAAACGTCAGAGCAATGTACTCAACAGCAGCCTACACATTCCATGCCGCACCACTGTCATCTGTGTAATCGGAAATTTACACAGAATAAATCTCTTTGCGTCATGTTCGCACCGTACATGATAACCAGCGATTTCAATGTGTGCAGTGTAAGAAGTCTTATTCTCGCCTCGATGCACTTCTTTGAGGCCATAGCTGTCAGCTGTTCACTTTGAAGAGAAGACAGTCTTCATCAGGACCTGCAGCAAAACGTCCATGTCTGCAGTCAGCGGAAAACCCCTCCAGCACGTTTTGACACCTGTAACTGGTGTGGGCACTTTGGCGTGCCTACTGCCGGGGAAACTATTTTGTGAATATTGTTCACACAATGGAAGGGAATGTATAAGCTGTCGAAGGCCTCTGGGTGAACGCTTTTTTCAGTAATAATGTTCACGAATGTGACTCATGTGTACGGCGACGGGGAGAGGTATCGAGCCAGGCGCGTTAACCAGTACGAAGGAGGTCAAAGGTCAGCCTTAGAGGGACGCTGAGGACGACCACACTTACTCAAAACCAAACAAATGATGTAGACATTCTAAAATATCTCGCAGATGAAGAGACAAACATTATCGATATTCTTCATGCGTTTTTGTTGAGAGAAGAAAGGTATGAAATGGTTCCTCACCCTCAAGTTAAGTTATATCAAATATGACGAAAATAATCAAAGTCATATGGCTGAGCCTGTTCTGAGAACAACAAATTTTGGGTAACAAACTTAGCAGAAATCAGTGAGCAGTTAGCCGAGGCTTTCCAAAAGTTGTACTCTTCTGCTTAGGAATTTCAGGCTGAGGGGAGTGGGTGGATCTTAGATCACATCATACACCTTGAAGTGAATACAGCTGAGTATGCTCCTTTGTCCGCGTCCAGTTTCATTCCTTTACCAAATTACTTGAAAAACAAAACTGCTATTTTGAATATTCAAAACAATGATCAGAAATGTTTTGTTTGGTCTATTCTTGCAGCTTTGCACCCATTATCATTCAAAGGTCATGCAAACAGAGTTTCAAAATATGATGCCTATGAATCAGAATTGAACATGTGTGGGATTGACATGCCTGTCCCACTGTCTCAAATTTCAAAATTTGAAAAACAAAACAATATTTCCGTGAATGTGTATGGTTATGAGGAGAAGGATGGAGAGTTTCCTCTACATGTCAGTAAGCTCTTGTGTGATAAAACGGTAGATCTATTACTGTTGAATCAGGAGGAAAAAGAGGCATTTTGTTTAATCAGAAACTTTAGCAGATTAATGGGAGACCGATCAAAACATAATGGAAGTGCTTTCTACTGTAGACATTGTCTTCACGGCTTCACTCGAAAGGATTTATTAGAAAACCATGCACCCTTTGCTATGATCATAAAATGCAGAAAATCAAAATGCCCGAGGGGGAAAAGCATGGGTTAAATTAAAAACATTCAAAATCAGCTCAGAGTACCATACGTGGTCTACTGTGACTTTGAATGCCTGACGAAACAAGTCTGTGAACAAGCACAGAAATCCCTCTTTACCCCCATCTATCAGAAACATGAACCGTCCGGTTTCTGTTACAAAGTAGTGTCCTCTGATCCAGACAATTACGAACCTGCTGTAGTGTACAGGGGCCCAAATGTCATTGCACGCTTCATTGATTGTTTGTTGGAAGAAGAAAAGGCTATTCGTGAAAACTGAGTGAATCATTTCCTATAGATATGTCAGAGGCTGATGAGAAGGCATATCAGTCAGCTGATACATGTCACATCTGTCATCAAACATTTGGTGAAAATTCGATCAAAGTGAGGGATCATGATCATTTGATGAAAACCCATAATTACCGAGGTGCCGCCCATCAAACCTGTAATCTTCAGCTCAAGTTTACAAAGAGTAAACAGAAGAAAAGTCAGGATAAGGGTCAAGAGAAGGATGAATTCTATTTGCCGGTCATCTTTCATAATTTATCTAATTATGATTCTCACCTGTTGCTAAAACATTTAGATAAAACTTACAAAGGAAAAATTGAATGCATTGCTCAGAATTTGGAGAAATACAATTCTTTTCTCTTTAGGCAGACTGGGGTTTATTGATTCTTTCAAATTTCTTCAAACCTCTATAGACACTTTGGTGAACAATATGGTCAATGATTGTTCTGACGAAATTGACAAGACAAAGGTTATTAATTTGAATAAATGTAGCGCTAAATTCAATCATTTATTTTGGGAATTTGACAATGATGAACAAAGAAAATTACTTCTGAAGAAAGGGGTTTATCCATATGACTTCATGAATCACGAATCAAAATTCATGCTGAATCATCTTCCAAAACAAGATGAATTTTACAGTAGATTGACTCAGAGTTCGTTATCCAATGAAGATTATGTTCATGCCCAGCAAGTGTGGTCCAAATTTCATATACAAAATATGGGGAGTACCATGATTTGTACATGAAAAACTGACGTTTTACTTTTGGCGGATGTGTTTGAAGAGTTTAGAGATATGTGTCTTGAGAACTATGAACTTGACAGTGCCCATTATTATACACTTCCTGGGTTCGGTTGGGATGCCATGTTGAAAATGGGTGAGGTACAGCTTCAACTCCTGACGGATGTAGATCAGCATCTCATGCTGGAAGCAGGTTTGAGAGGTGGCATATCTTGTATCTCAACAAAATATGCTTCATGCAACAACCATTTAACAAAACTCAAGGAGTTTAATCCGAATGTTCCATCAAGCTATCTCATGTATTGGGATGCAAACAATCTTTATGGTTGGGCCATGTCTCGAGCCCTGCCCGAACGAGATTTTCATTGGGTGGAGAACGTTGATGAAATTGATGTGATGAGTATAGCCCCTGATGCTGAGTTTGGTTACATCTTAGAGGTGGATCTACAATACCCTTCTCATTTGCATGACCTCCACAATGATTACCCTTTGGCAGCGGAACCCATGATAGTCACAGATGACATGCTTTCTAAACACTCAAAAGAACTGAAAGAAGAACTAAACCTAAAGGGGAAACCCTTGAAAAACTAGTGCCTAACTTGTTTGACAAAAACAATTACGTGTCACACTACAGAAATTTACAATTCTATCTCGATCATGGTATGCTTCTAACTAAACTTCACAGAGCTATTCAATTCAGACAGACAGCCTGGTTACGCGCCCTTCATTGAATATAATACAGAGAAGAGAAAACAAGCTAAAAATGACACAGAAAAAGCCTTTTTCAAACTGTTGAACAATTCTTGTTTTGGCCGTTCCATGATGAATGTGAGAAAGCATCTGAATGTTGAGCTGGTGAATTCAGCTAAGCGTCTCAAAAAGCTTTGTGCCAAGCCTACATTTGAGACCTTTAAAATCTTTAACCCAGATTTGGCAGCCGTTCATTTGAAGAGAGCCAGCCTGACGCTCAACCAGCCTGTCTATGCAGGCTTTTCTATTTTAGATCTATCAGAGCTGGTCATGTATGATTTTCATTACAATTTCATCAAACCCAAATATGGGGGGAAATCATTGCTGTGCTTCACAGATACCGACTCTCTGTGTTACAAAATTGAAACTCCTGATCTGTATGCTGACATAGGAGGACATAGGCATCTCTTTGATACAAGTAATTATCCTCCAAAACACTCTCTTTTCTCCAAAACTAATGCTAAAGTCTTAGCAAAGTTCAAGGACGAGCTGGGTGGTCATATCATGGAGGAGTTTATTGGACTACGTCTAAAACTATATTCATTTTCTTTGAACAAGAAGTCAACGAGAATAAAATAGAAAATGGTCATGACAATGACACAAAATAGTTATTGCAGAAAAACATACAGCAAAGGGGTTTCCAAAACTGTCATTAAGAGACAGCTGAGACATGAGCTCTACAAGCAGTGTCTTTTGACAAAACTCAATTTCGACATGAGATGAACCAAATCAGGAGCTATGAACATCAGCTCTATACAATTGCTGTCAATAAGGTCAGTCTTTCACCTTTTGATGACAAGCGTTATGTGTTAAAGGATGGGATCCACACACTTGCCCATGGTCATTATAAGATCAAGTCTTATACAAACAGTTAAATCTATCAATAGTGTGTCTGTTTGATGTATGGAAGCCATTTCATACCTAGCTTATTCAAAGTATATACAAATAATGTTTCTGAATGCAGAACTACATAACCTTTTCACTGATTTGAGTTGGATGTAGAGTACCTTGTTATATTTGTATGACTGTACCACAGTGTGTAGGCTATTCAACCTGCACTGGGGAATATCAATATGTCTGTTCTAACAAGAAAGAATAAGACCCTCGTTATTCTGACGTACATGTTTCACATTTGTTGTTTGTATCATATCTATGTCAATGTGAATATATTTGAATCCTTGATGTAAACACATCTATGTTATAAAGTTTATACAGATGTTATTTCTATTAACTTACATTGTAGATATGAATAGAATTTTGTAATTATCATACTATTTTTGTGTGATTATGAAATAAATATCTTAACTTTTATTTAGAATTGTGTTATTCTTTATGAGTGTTGTTATATCTTAGCGAAATTATCAGTGTCATAGCACCAAGGTTTACTACATATATATATATATATATATATATATATATATATATATATATAGATATATATAACACGGGCTTACGAACAACTCAACATAAAAGTTGATTGAGTATGGATCACAAAGGTTCCAATAAATAAAATATAAAACGAGGTGTGCGGTGTTATTTACACATTTTAATACATAAAGATATCAACACAGGGATACACACAAACATACATGTACATTCTTGTTAGTGATTAGATATTCGGTGTACATATGTGTCCTATACAACCACAAGTGTTTTTTCATGAATTATCAAAGTTCATCATCTGAAGGTTCATTGTCAGATTGTTCATCAAGTTCTATATCTTCAACCTCGAACAGGTCCACCTTTGAGAGGATGTCCTTCACTATTGGTTTCATCCACTGACTGATTTTAACATCCATATCTGCATGATCCATGTCAGGGTCCAGACCTCTCACTTTCCAAAAGAGGCTTGAAGACCGGTCCATAACCAATATAGCTGGCGAACCTGATGGCTCTTACAAGTCTTTCCAAGAATGTCTGTTCCCAACACTTCTTCAGTTTGTTCTCAATCCATCTCTCTCACTCTTTGCCTTTATCTTCGTATTCCTCCTTCTTTCTCAAGATGATCCCCTTACAGGTTTTCAGTGTCTGATCCCACATGTATTCAATAATTCCTTCACTTCTCTCTCTTTGTCAATGCCAGTGACTTTAGATGATTCAATGGGACGTAGGATGTCATCTTTGCTTTCATTGAGGGATTCGGATTTAGTCCGTTTCCTTAAAGGTTCACCATCATTCTCAGGACAAGTTCTTACATGACGCTGGAGGTCGTGATTGTTCTGAAATACAATCCCACACTCGTCACAGGAGGGCATGCTCTCGTCTTCAAGCAAGGTTGTCTTCAAGGCTGTCAGTATCAACAGGGTCAGAGATGTTCACCTTTTGAGTGTCTGCTGGCAACTGATTCAAGGACTCGTTTGGCTCTTCTTTTTATACTCTTGCTGAAAGTCACAAACTGTCTCGATACTGGTGGTCCTTTTTTCTCCATATAAGATGGTCCTCTGTCATCTTTTGAGAGTATATTTGGCTGTAGTCTTTCTGATTCGAGGGTAGTGGGTCGTAGATCAAGTGTCAGATTGTCATAAGGTTTGTGAACAGCTGTTTCATACAGTGACATAAACCTATCAGTATTGTTTGGGAAAATGCGTCTAGCAAACAGTTGGACGATGTAGTCTATCCACTGGGGAATTAAAGAGAGTCACATAGTGGGAATTCAGAGCGATGTCACTTGACTCCTTCCCCGCGGAAATAAGTTCTGTAACAGTAATAATATGATGACATTTTTGTGATGAGAAGTTCGTGTAAATAACTGACTGACACGTTTATCATCCTTGGCTTCAGACATCCAGTCATCCAACACAATCATGTTGTTATTTCTGGCATCCAAGTAGGTATCGTCAAAGTACATTGCAAGGAATTCCTTTAACAAACTTCACATGGGGCAACTGTTCACTGATCACCTGGTACAGGGGCTGCCATTGGGTATAGCACCAGATAATGTGATTAGGTGCTGGCTGTATACATCCCTTCGTGAGAAGGTTGTATACAAACATCGATTTACCACTACCAGTAGGACCCACAACAACTGCATTAGAGGGATGGTAAACTTGAAATCTTCTTTATCATTGAATTGATTGTGGTTTCGCTGTTGCTTATGCATTGAGTTATGCGACGGTTACGGTAATTGTGTCTGTGGCGGCGGTAATTGCGTCCTTGGCGGCGGCGGCGGCGGTGGATTTTCATAATCAATAATGTGCTTATGTCTCCTGTGTCTCAGCATAACATCCTTCCTTGAAAACCGTCTCTGACAATCGGGACATGTTGCTTCCATGGTGGTTCTGTATCCAATGAGAAGTGCATCACATCTATCCTTATTTATACACCCTGGAGTTCCTGCTCTGTGATCCAGCTGTTAAATTTCTTTGGGTAGCCCATCCATTTAACATACACCTCTTTTTCTACCAGCTCTCTTCCTCTTCTTCAAGACTTTCTCAACACGCCACATGGTGTCTGCAGACTTATAGACTTTCTGAAGTTCATTCGCATAGAAGGAACCAATGACATGATCTCCTGCCATATCCTTGACTTTATAGACTGGTATCCCATCCCTGAAGTACCGTCGGCTAATAATGAATATTTCCTCTGTCCATTTCTCCTGATAGTCACGTTGAAAGACATGTCTCAAATGTGACAGTCGCATCTGATCCCCTTCTTTGAATTTAAAGGCTTTCCGTCTTCTTTCATTCATCTTCTCTGCTTTGGGTTTGACTTGCTTGTGCAGTGGATCAACGTACTGTTCTTTCCAAACAATAGGTTCATTGGTTTTGTTGATATCAGCAGGTGCCCATTCATTCAGTGATCTGTGGAGTCTTTGGTTGTAGTTCCTTACAAGATCTTGTAACAGATGAAGATAGTGGTATGATTGTTTGTAAGTAAAAGTATCTGTACATAGTCGCCTTAAGGGTTCGTATGACTCTCTCGGCATAAGATGCTTTGGTTTCATTCTGAGTGACATAGTAGGTAATACCCTTGTTTGCTAAATATGATCTCACTTTCTTGTTATCAAATTCAACGACCTTTGTCGGATCTGATAATGTGTGGAAGAGTAGCACGAGCAAATATCTTCTTCATGGCCTTAAGGACTGCGTCTGGTGTTTTTAAGGGTTCCGCCCATAGAAATCGATGTGAATACATTGATAGCTATCAATAAGTATTTCACACCGTCATTATCGAAGCTATATTCGAAACATCGGCCAAATCAATATCCCACCGATCGTTCAAACCAGTTGAGATCACTCTGTTCCGCTTGAACTTGTATCTAAGAGGTCGCTGAAGTGAATAAACATCTTGAGAAGCGAGCCACTTCTTGATGTGATGTAAGCTGATGTCAAATTTCCTTCCTTTTCACCACGTGATATAACTTAGTTGAACCCGAGAAGGAGGCTGGGTGTTTGGGATTAAAGTAAATGCTGGACAAATACACTTTCCATCCTTCCACGGGCATGGTTGTAGGAGAAATGATATAAAAATAAATTGCATATGTTTTAATAAGAAACCATGTTTCATTCAGAAGCGATCGGTTTACACAGGCTATGACTGGCCGACTATGTGACCTTGTTTCGATGTACCGATAGTGTTGAACCAATTTGCTATGACCTCAATAGACCATAAGCATACACGAGCATGTTAACGTGGTGAGACTGTACATAAACACCAGGCATTGCCAAGTTCGGCTAGAGCTGTGTTAAAGACAATCATATCTATTTTTAGCGTGACGTCATCGAGGCAGGTAAAACTGACCAATCAAAATAATGGCACCATCGTCAGGTGGCGTGGCTCTCTCAATTTACTATATCAGGGAGGTATAAATACAGCCGGGGCACCTTGCAGGTTGCAGAAATACATAACTTCGGCTCCTGGTGGTCTGTAACCCTGCTTTAGATTGTAATGTTCTGTATAGTCACATTTTGATTCTAACGTAACAGTTTTAGGCCTATATCTGTGAACATCTAGATATATTACTGTGTTTTGATGATAGGTTTATTTTGAAATGTAATGTTTTAAAGTATCGTAAAACTGTTTAATTTGACGAACACATAACATGGCTGAAATACTATTGATGTGACCTATATTTAACTCACTCAGTCTTTTGGTCTTAAGTTTATCTATAGTCGTTTGACCCTTAACTGTTCACTGTATCATTCTCGATTCACTGTATCATTCTCGATAATCATCAGGGTATACGTTACGATAAATCTCCACTATACCCTGGATGCATCCACGGCTTGATTGCATTACCTCCTAATAAGGTGTCTATGCTGTAGGAAGTTGAGCGTACCAATCACAACTCACTTTCGCTTCTTAAATTATCCAACCGTTTTAAACTTGGCAGCACAATTGATGTAGAGGTACTCTGAAAGAGGTAGAAGGAGTTCTTTCATATATTTGTTTTAAAGTTTCGGATCTGTCAATTTGTCAGTATGATTGCACCCAAAATCTGAGTGGCACTGCGAACAAACCTTCGCGACTGCGATCGCTATCTTTGTTGACACTGGCGTAACGACGAAGCAGCTGATTGGCTACTGTGAGAATGCGAAGCCAGCCAAGGGGAGGTAATACAATTATCGGGGCAAGCCGTGGATGCATCAAGGTATAGTGGAGATTGATCAGAACGTATACCCTCGAGATTATCGAGGATGTTCACTGTATTTGCTCTTAATGTTCCTAATGCTGGTTTCCGCACCATATCATGGAATTCGTTCTGTCCATATATGTTTTTATCAGTTCAATGTTACTTTGCGACTATTTATAATATTTGAGTCTGACTTTTGTTATTGAACGAGAAAATGTCGTAGGGAGCAGAGAAACAACGATAACGTGAAGGTGAGAGAGTGGGGAGTTTAGTTTTACGCCGCACCCAGCAATATGCCAGCTATATGGCGAGTCTGGACCAGACAATCCAGTGATCAACGGCATGAGCATCGATCTGCGCAAATGAGAACCGATGACATTTGTCAACCAAGTAAGCGAGCCTGACCACCCGACCCTAACCTACATTCAATCCCCGCACCTGGTCAGTCTCCAACATCGCGGTTAGGACAAACAACTTTGTTGAAGGTATACATTTCTTTATAAATTATTATTAAATATATTAATAAAGATTATTATACTATTTTGGCATTTTCAAATTTCAATTTTTAAAATGTTTTGTAAAATTATGTGTTCATCTGTTCAGGCTGGCGCAGGCGAATGACCAACAAAGGTGGCAGAGCAGTCATTGGGGATTTACAGGTTCATCCCAGAGCTCCACTGTGAAGCCAGCCTCCTACCTTCCAGACCAGGTTCATTTAAGAGGGACGTCTGAAGGCATACATCCGAAAGTCATCATCACAGCAAGACAGGATAAGGTCTTCCAACTGTTGAGTTTGTTCAAGGATGGTGACTTGTCTATGTCCAAAACTCCCTCTAGATGTTCTGTAATCCATGGGCCAATCATTCAATGAATGAATGAATATGACAATATGTGTAATGATGACGGTGCTGTTATAATCTTGTTGTTATCATCTTGCTAATGTGATTTTAATGAAATGAGTCAGTGAGTGAGTGAGTATGGTTTTACGCTGCTGTTAGCAATATTCCAGCAATATCACAGCGGGGAACGAAAAATAAATATATGAGTTGTTGTTATTATTATTATTATTGTTGTTGTTGTTGTTATCTAGCTAATGTTATAAGGAAATGAAATATAAAACGCCATACTTTGTTTTATATATGTTGTTATAATTTTGCTATTGTTATAAGGAAATGAAATATAACATAAAAGTTGACGTCATACTTTGTTTTATATATGGTGCCGTTTTAGTCCAGAAATCAGTAGCCGTTTTCGCCAATATGGTGCCGTTTTCGCAAAATACAAATTTGGTGCCGTTCTGCTGTGGTACCGTTTTAGCTATTACTAATTAAGACACTGAAGGTGCATGGACACGTTCGTTCTACCTTCATTGTTTTGAGTGATACCAAATATTTATGCTGCCTCATTTAGTATAACTATAGGCACGTGACACAAAATTCGTGTCAGTTTTTCATCGCCCTGTCTTTGTGTAACCATACCCAACAAACCGCGTAGCATAAGCAGCTTGGGGACTTTGATGAACAAAGAGTCACGCTATACGATTACTGTTTGGTGTGCACTATGTCTCGTACAGTAGTGTTTTATGACGAGAGCAGCAGTAGGCACAGACTAGCGAGATCATATTTTTTAGCCAATACGATTTTATTCATAACGTCACAGGCTCATGAACAATAACATAGACGACACAGATTCTATGGAAAACTCCCATGACTGGTGTGTAACGAAATACACAGACTTGCATAGTTAGACATGATGAATAACACACGGCTGAGAAATACAGGGCCAAATGTCAGCTCACATAAGGCTGCTGTAAGGGAATGAACATAAGATAATTGTTAAGGTATGTTTACGAAACACACTTACGTCGTTGGTTAAAATCTTCAGCACCCAGGTCTCAGCGGGGATGCTGAAAACATCTGAATGTTTACCACCGCATTTATGACAAATCGTACTGATCGTACGGTAAAACGCTGACTATAAATGCAGTCCATTTTGGTAGAGCTGATATTTGGCGTTGAGTGATTCAGTGGCCATAATTTCATTCGGAAATAATCCATTTGTAATAGGCGGGGTTCTGAACAAACTCCTGTCGCCCAGTGACAGTTAAAGTTAAATCAGCCTCTTTGGACTTCTTGTTGTGTGCTTTAATTTTATAATGTGTTGCTCGCTACTCAAAACTCAGTGACCAGTTCATCATCATAAACCTTATTAAGCGTAAGCTTATTAACAGAGACAGACTGGAAAGTGGTAATAGTTTATTACAAAAACCTGGTAGAAAAATAGAAGCAAAAAAATCAACAACTTGTCAATGCCACAATTCTCTAACTGACATAAGCATTCGGTCACATACACGAATCCCTTAAACTACTCTTAAAACACCATCCAAACCAACCCTTCTAACCCGAACATTACCCCACAACTACAGTCTAAAACCCATTTCGTTTCCTTCGCTAATGCCTCCCCTTCAACACACACACACACACACACACACACACACACACACACACACACACACACACACACACACACACACACATGACCTAACTTTAGAATAAGATCACATGACACCCCCATATTGCGCTTAGCATCCTGCTTTATAACAGGGAGGGAATGATCCTGAAAACATGACCTCAGGGGCATCAGTACTACTAGGAGACACCTCATATGATGTTCAAAGCTAGACATTGAATTCAGAAAGGCAGTTCACTTATACAGCGCTCTAGGATGACCTTTGATGTGGGTCAAAGTTCATGTACTGACGTCTACGGACGTCTCCACCAATCAGCGCCTACCTAACATCCACGTGGCGTACCCAATGTATCCAGCACTTCGATGAACGGTAACACCAGACAGAGAAGTAGTCCCTTAATTAGAGCAAAATTGAAACAATGTTCTACAAGACTCTTCGATAAACAATTAATGTGTCAATTGTAATTACTATCTAAATATCCCTATATGAACCCCTGCCCCTACATGTACCTCTTACTTACATTTACTATTTAACAATAAATGCGACACTGAATGCGACATGAAAAACGCGACTGCATACGCATGTGATAATGTTCAGTTGAATGCTAGGACTTTTTTTAAACACATACACATAGCGCACATCATCTATTATCTAAAAGAGCGTGAATTTATTGTATCCTTTATATCGAGTTATCGAGATTCCTTTCTAATGTTAAGAGTTTTATTTACGTTTTTAGGCCACAGGCCCACAGTACAAAACATTTCAATATTGTGATTACAAATGGAGTGATTCATACAATTTCAAAGCAAAATATATGTATTTAGACAAATTCACAGAAGTAAGTTGATGATTTGAGGGACATTAGTCGAACAAATGTTTCAAATGAGGGGTTACTGTAGTATTTGTACTCAATATACTGCTTTCTTAAGTCGGTGAAGGCACAGCAACGTCTCCCCATTTCGATCATTAGCTGGTGGCAGCACATCTGAATCTAGTTAACGCTTGCTTCAATGGCGGGAACTGATTTGTGAGAGATAGGATTCCGCTTGCAGAACTGTTTTGTAAGATGAATAAGCTGTCAACTTGGAGTTAGATGCTATTGAAGCCTGCCATCGTTGAATGTTGTAGTCAGACACTCTTTGTTTGAACTCAGACATGAAAATATCAATATTTCAATATCTTGCATAATCCAAGCGTACCCGAATCAAACTGGAATAGGATATGTTTGATTTTTGTATTAAAGAAGATCTGTTGACGTTGTCTAATCCATATAGCATAAGATAGGTTTGCTTCGGTAATCTGTCGTTAGTCATGTTGATTATTTTTGCCCAATATTTAACACATTTATTTACATAAGAAACATATAGAGGGTCGTCCACTTTCGCCGAGCACCGCATCATTGCAGGTTGTCAAGGGTAGATGTAGAATTCGTTTAATGAACTTTGTCTGTACCCTCTCGATTTGTTCTACCACCTCATATCCCCAGAGCTCGGCGCCGTATGTAAGTATTGGAAGGACCATACTGTCGAAAATCCTCATTGCAGTGGTGATCTGTAATCCGCCACACATATAGTGAAGTATGTATATGTGTAGACATACTTTCTCCGCCTGCTGTGCTAACACCTGTTTCGATCTTGTCCACACTAGTTTGGGTGCAAAATGAAGTCCGAGATACTTGTAATACAGAGACAGTTTCTATTTGGGATAATCTGTAGTACCATTTTCATATGAACGTAAATATCCACCTTTCGGAATACAACGATTTTGGATTTCTGCATATTCAACGTCAATCCCCATTTTGTACAAACATTACTGACACAATTGATTTGGTCCTGTAGTTTTCCGGCAGAGTCCGCGGCGTTAGCAACATCATCGGCGTAGAGCAGTGAACATACATTAGGGAATTCCTCTGATATAAATATTCCTTTACAGTTAGAGGTTGACATCTCAGTGACTAGTTCGTTGATGTATAAAATGAACAACAGTGGACTGACCATACAACCTTGGTGTGTACCAACACAGCACTGAAAAATCCGTAAGCCCTTTTATCTGTACGGACACACGACTGAAGCTTAGAGTACATATTTCTTAAAACTTTCAAGATGTTCCGATGTATTCCATATTTGATAAGCCGATGCCACAGTAATAATGTGATTGACACTATCGAAAGCCTTAGAGAAGTCAATAAAGAAGACGCACATTCTCCCTCCAGTTGATTAAGACAAGTATTTCGCGATCATACCGTAGAGAGAGAGAACATGTTGTCAACTGTACTATACCCTTTCCTAAAACCTGACTGATTCTCATGAATGATGTTGTTTTCTGTGATCCATTGTTGAAGTCGCTGATTTAATATTTTTAGTGAAAATCTTTCCAATTACCGGCAGGAGCAGAGATTCCTCTGTAATTATTTGGATCGGATAAGGAACCATTCTTGTGTAGTGGACAGATAATAGCTTTGCATCATGTCATTGGGAAATTGCCAGTTGCCAATATTTCATTAAAAGGTATGTCAGACTAGCTGAAATGTAATTGACAGAATGTTTCAATAACTCTGATGAAAGACCATCCCAGCCTGGCGCTTTTCGGCATTTAAGATTCCGTATAGTATCTGTGACTTCACGCAGTGTTATTTCGTCGTTGAGTTGATAAGGAAATAGTTGGTTACAATCATTACAATGTGAGTCATGATCTGATAGGTAGTTTGTTATGCCGTCAATAATGGTTGAATCCGTTGTTACAGAGTTTAGCAAGTGTTCGAAATAGGTAAACCACTCGGTGCCACTGATTTTGTTGGTAGACAAAGAAGTAGCTTTAATTGATTTAATAGCTTTCCACAATTCCTCAGGGTTGTCACAGATGTAATGGAACTTCTCTTTAATATGTAACTGATGAGAGGATTTCTTAAGTCTGCATGTTGATTTAAAGACACGTTTCATTTTGTTGGTATTTTCGAAATCCATTGACGCGTCTGTCAATCTGAACTTGTCGAAGAGCCCGGTACTTGTCCCTTCGCTGACTCACACTGCTTGTCCCACCAGGCAGGCTGACGCTCAGTCGAGTCACGTGACCCGTGTCGTCTGCTCATCCCATCTGTAGCCCGCGCATAGAGACTCGAGATCATATCGACAGCACTATCAATATCAACACACAACAAATTGTTAATATCCTCTATCATTGACTTAGAAACATCATCAGAAATAAGTTTTCAAAATGTAAACTACGAAGTGAGACTAAACTGAAATCCCTGAAGCTACTTTGGAATTGACTGTTTTAAAGTGGAGCTGACGGATGTAGGGTTTCCTATGAAGTGAATGCTGATGGAAATATATTGACATCGATCAATTATTTATACAAATCATATTTGCTTCATGCAAATGTACAGTCATAGGTTTACTTTAAGAATGGTTTCAATTTAACCTCGGTATATATAAGCGTGTTGGGGAGTGTACCCACAAGTTAAGCATTTTTACTCATTTTAAATGAGTACTATCATTATTTCAAATCACTTATATCACTATATTCTCTTTTTTAGCAATTCAACACAATTCGTTGGCAGAAGTTAACTAGTGCTCAGCCTACCCAGGACACTTGAAATGTTAAAGTGGGTCGTTTCCTTCACTGTGGTACCAATCGCCGCATGATCAAAGAGCCATTGCTGGCAAAACAAGGGTAGCTACATGACCGCTGAAATACATGCTAATTTCTATGAACGCGGTAATAATCCATTTACCTATGATTGCTTGTTTCAGTTTAATTCTACGCCGCTTTTATCAATATTCCAGCAATATCGCGGCAGGGGACATAATACATAGGCTTCACATTGTACCCATTCGAACCCGGGTCTTCAGCGTGACGAACAGATGCTTTAACCACTAGTAGGCTACCCACCGCCCGCAATTACCAATGACCGTGCATTTTGGAGAGTATGATATATAGGGTAAAACCTGGTCATGCAAGATTTGATTTCAGGGTATATAAACCTGTGTCATAAACCGCAACATTACAAATATTTCACACATTATTGATAAAACCGATGGCCATATTTACACAACTCTGTCACATGAATTGTGTTCTGCCAACTGCACTTCTGTTTCGTGACCCGGATAAGAAATGTTTGACGGCCAAATGATACTGGCATTATAACGTTGGTCAATGACATATATTTCTCGCATGGTTGCATTAGGGGAACTACTGTTCCTTCGTGTGGTGTTAGTCTCTTTACAGAAACCTCGTGGAAGTTTAAAGACATGTAAATACACGATATGTAACAGCATTAGTTTTGCAACAAGGTCTTCCTGTTCGACGTCATATTGCATGCATAGCTGAAATCCAGCCATCTTGGCCTCTAAAGCCACTGTATCAAATGTCTTATGATCTCAAAGATGTCAAGGAGGACATTACTATCTACGTCAACTCTCTTAGTTTCTCTCCCAGTCACACATACTGTCACACACGGTGATAGAACATTCTGCAAAGCAGGAGCTGTGTTGTGGAACACACTCCCAGCCTACTTACGTGATAATACCAACAAGTTTCCGACCTGAACTGAAAACCCTCATGTTCAAAAGAGCATACAACCTAGGGGCTTTGAGCAGTTTTCTGGATTACGGCGCTATAAAATGCTCAACTTATTATCATTATTATCTATTTACCTTACACATTTCTATGCATTTCAGACGGATGAGCACCTACAAGTTCAGTGTCAGTGTCTCCCACATTTCCCCAGACAATGGTTACAATGAGCACAGGTAGGAATGGTCTACTTACCTGTATATCTAACTGTTCAAGACGCTCTGTGTTCTGTGTACGTGTGCAACGCTCAAGTCACCACAACATGCCCTGATTAGATGAATTGCCGTTTTGCATGAATGAACTGTCCTGTCACAGGCACGCTGGGATATACCTCGTCCGAGAAAGCCATTCCTCCATCCTATCACCAATTGAATAGAGTATGCAATGGAGGCATAGAGCAATAATCAGTCGATGCGTGCAAATGTTTCTATGGTGCTTTTTATGTTTACTAAATTTCATACTGTATAAGCTAACAATTTAAAAGAAACCTCTTTGTGCTGGAGTGGTGCTTTCAGTTAGTTCATCTATAGCCCGATTTTTATATTGTGTTGTTTTGAAATGATTTAACATTTTACACTGAACTAGTTTTAATCGATTTGTGATATTCTAGTCGTTATACTGTCCTTCGCTGGCAGGATTTTAAATAAGTATACATATGTTTCATTTTTATTACATAACTTTTGCCGTCACAATATGGCTGAAATATTGCCGATCACGACGTTAAATATTAACTCACTCACTCCACCCATTCAGTTACCTCAAAGAGGTGAAACTCAAAGCGGATTAAGGCTAAAGGAATTATAGCCTGTATCTGAATTGTGTTCACTTAAGTGAAAATAACTCAAATAACTGAGTTCACCAGCTAAATAAAGTTTGATTTTGTGAACTGTGTTCACTTTGACTTTGATGGATTTTGATGAGATTTCTCACAAGAGGTTAACAAAGGCATTAGCACAACGCAACAAAATCACCTTCCAGTTGAAATTGTGCTGCAAAGAGCATGCACTGTGTGGCTATAAAATCCTGATTACTTTCGAAATCGGCATTTTGTTTTAGAAGGAGTTTCACTAGCCACGTCTTGACGCTGCGACACGGAATATCGCCATTGAAAGAATGCACGCTGGAGATTACCAATCTTCTGTTGCCAGGCGTCTGAATGATAGTCTGAGCACGATATCACGCCTTACAACTCGTCAAAACCAAACAGTCATAACAAATGACCCTCCAGGTCAGACCTCGAGTCACCACTGTAGCCCAAGATCGCTACATCCGGGTACTACATTTGCGTACTGCCACGGGTGAGAGCGTCTTCGTTATCTCAACTTATCCATTTGGTTGTATAGACATTTCTTTCTTCTAAACTGATGCAAAAATTCATTTCTTAAAGGTCACATGCAACCAAAAAATCAAACAGAATTAAAACACAATTATCACTTATTCATGACATAAATATACATTTGCTGGTTATGAAAAAACATAAAAACATAATTATAAGCGTAAAATCGCCAAATCAAAAGTGTAATATTTTGTACATGGGTTTACTTTCCAAGAAACAGAAGAAGCCGGGATACCGGAACCAGTCAGAGCAGGTGGGTGTGCACTCAAGTGTAACGGCTGGTTCATTTGCAGATGCCCTCACGGTTCATTGTGTGTCTGTATATAGAGATGTTGGGTTTTGTAAATGCATGCTCATTTTTGTGTATAACATTTTGCAATCAACAGACATCATAACATGTCATGTGCACAAATTATCACCACCTGCCTGTCTGTGTAATTACATAATGTGACAGAGACCGAACTCGGGCCATAAATCAATGCGTTTTGTTTATGGTGTATAGCCTGATAGGTGTTAAGTTCAAATTGCATGTGGTCAGTGATAGCAGCTGTGTATTGAATATTGTCATTAGCAGACAGGCAGGCAGACACACAGGTGCCAATAAAACAGACATTGAGTTTTGTCTGTGACAACGACATATCTATATCACAGTTAGAAATTCTTTCGACGCTAAATAATGACATTGCTTTTAAAGTATCGAACTGAGAAAGTGACTCGGTAAGAAGAACGTGTTGTGAAATAGACAAATGAAAGTATATAAACAGGTAAATGGGTAATCTACTGTAGTAACATATAAATGGCTCGCGCCTGTGAAATATCAACAAAACATTAGAAAAATGAAAGCTCACACCAAAGCCTTCACCAAATATTCACCTGACAAGCCTTCCAAGCTCCGCGAACCTATTTCACTGCGCATGTGCTATGAGCGCAGCCCAGCTATTGAAACCACTTCTATTCCCCAAGCGCTGGTGGAAAGTCAGTGAATCGTTTGAACTACGATTTCGCGCGTTTTTTTTTTCATCGCATTATTTTTCAACTTTATAAGTTGAAATTGCATTTTGATGATTTGTTTCGGTAAGTCCATACCGAAAGGTATCAGAATCTGCAAAAAGTTGTGTTTTACGTTGCATGTGACCTTTAAAAGTGTATTTGTGGACGAGTTAAACATATTTGAAAATACAATCTGAGTTATGCGTTTCTTTTGTTAATAGTATATATTACATAAGCACTGTGCGTGTTTTATTTGTTTTTTTTTTGTTGTTTTGGCTGTGTTTTGGGGGCAGTATTCTGAATCATTGAATTCTTCCATTTCAAGAGTCCTACATCATGGAAGTCATACAGTTTGTAGCTATGTACCCTTATATAACAAGGTTATGATTTCTGTCCTACTTTGATATAACTGAAGCATTTTCTGACTGTGTTGAGATATGCCAATTAGGCCTATTGTGTTATTACGGGATAAAACAGGAACACGATAAATACCAGGGATGATACATGTATGGACATTAATCACCAACACTATTACAAGTTATGCCGTGAGTTGGAACAAAGGGAAGGGGGAGTCAGTTATCCTTCAACCATCAGACCTGAAGTCAATGCATGAAACGCTTATCCTTCCTTGTTAGTCAGTATCGTGTTTACCTACAAGGATCATCAATACAGGCCAAAACACGAAAATGTATAATGTCTGACCACAAAAAATGGATTCGACACTATTTTTTTGCATAACCTGTTCAACTCATCTCCGCAAGTAACTGAATCTTCACTGAATCTACTGAGAACTGAATGTTTGATCCCATATATAACATATGTTCTCTGTTTCCAGTATATTTGTTGAAAAAAAACCGAAGTATCAAAATCCATCTTCTAACAAACAGCTTTTAGCAATTTGTTTTGCTTCATTTGAACGCCATCACGACTGTGACGAAGTTCGCTAAATTTAATGTCACATTAAAGCGCAGTTTAATTTACAGGTGACCAAAGTGAACATTCACCACATCACATTTTTAACAACAGTTAATCTTAAATATGTATATTCACCTTAACATCTTACCATCATGTATACCATTTCAAACCACTGCGTTTTACCTCAACATTTCAATTTAATATCATATCCTACTCCTCACCCGTTTTAGTGCTCGCAAAGCTGTCTCAGTACTTACTGAAATGTGATATGTTGCGATTCCTTGTTTTGTTCTGTCTTGTGTGTTTTACGATGTAACCAACATTTCCTTCAGGATAATAAAGTATTATCTTATCTTATCTTACTATAATCGTGTTTTCGTTTGTTTTGGTGCTCTCTCTTGAATTCTCATTGACTGAATTCAAACATACAAACGATGTTTCCCCTCATATTAAACAAGCACAACACCCAAAACATCATGTTAAACCAGCATGTGCGTACTGCATGCATTAGCCAACTGCCCGTCCCAAACATATAGACCGCCTCCCGTGTAGTAGTGGTTAGAGCGTCCGCCGGAGTGTGGAAGGTCGTGGGTTCGATCCTCGACTGCGTCGGACCAAAAGACGTTAAAATATGGTACTTGTTGGTCCCTGCCTGGCACTCGGCATTAATGGGTACAACAAAAGGACTGGTCGGCTCGGAGTCAGTATAATGTGTCTGAGTGGGGTATTCATGTGCTTCACTGCGGCACGGTATCACAGTGGGCTAGTACTATAAAACCAGCTTCAGTCTGGGCTAGTACAAGCAGCCACACATACACGCATGCATCGTCGTTCATATGAGCGAAATATTCTCAAGCGACGTTAAACCCAATTCCACCACCACTACCACCACCACTACCACCACCACTCAAACATATAAAGAGGTCGCATATTTCAACACCATGTGAAGTTGTTCTCACTCTTCCCCGCAAAACAATATCCTAACCAATGACGCCTACCTTTTTGTTAAGTATTTATTTTTTAACCAGAAATATACCTCGAAGATAATTAAAATGAACATAGCAAAGAGAACTCAAAATCATCGCATAGTATGTCAACGTGATCATCAAAATAATTATTTCTTATCAATAAGTTTTATATTACTTACAAAAGCGGTTATTTGTTACAGGTTTCATTTATCACAATAAGGCGTTTTGAAGTTAATGTTTTGCCTAATTTTTCCTCCACGAGGGTAGTCTTAGAGTTCGCCATTATGTTATCATATTATTGAATCATCTGGTAATCCTGAGTTCACAGGACGCCATTCACCATCAGGTCCCAAGGCACCAAGTATACACTTTCAGCAAAATTTCTCTGTGGCTATTATAAAGTGAAAAGTCAACTCGCATTTGCAGAGATATGTTCGTATATATATATCAAAGGATATATGGAAAAGTACCCGTGAAGATCCGGGGTAGAATAGGTCTTCAACAACCCATTCTAGTCGTAAAGGCGACTATGCTTGTCGTAAAAGGCGACTAACGGGATCGGGTGGCCAGGCTCGCTGACTTGGTTGACACATGTCATCGGTTCCCGATTGCTCAGATCGATACTCATGCTGTTGATCACTGTATTGTCTGGTCAGACTCGATTATTTACAGGCCGCCGCCATGGAAATCTGGAATATTGCTTAGTGCGGCGTAAAACTGAACTCACTCACTCACTCAATATATGGAAAAGTAGCTTTTGTCTGGACGGTTTTGCCAGCCAAGCTGTCTTTCGAGAACATTCAAGAAACGTTTTGTGGTCCAAGGGAGATAACTATTGTTGTTTTTAACCAGCTGATCACATTCGTCACTACTCGTCCTTTTCCGTACCTCTGTCGACAGATGCTATGTGCGAAAATACGACAAACCAATCAGAACGCGCGTAATGAGTGCGGTACTTTGATAAAAATAATCCTCAGTACGTACTTAAATCGTTTATGGCGTTATGTGATTGTTAAAATCATGAAAAATATGTATCAGCATATTAAAATACAAAGATTATAGCTCACAGAATTGTGTTGCCTGATGTGAAGTTATCAATAAAAGAAAGGGCCATGGACGATGAGAGATTCAAATACGCGTTTATTTACATAATGGTTGTCCTGGGCCCTGAGTCTTTTTTCTGACGAACTTGCAACAAGCTTGTTTTGGTGATTTGTACGTGCGCTTTCCGACATTTTTAGGAATCATAATTTCATAAATTGCTAATTATATATTGTTTCAAAACAATATATTTATTTTATTATTAACTAATAAACTTTAATCTTTACTAACGGACTTTCTTTGGGGATATTTTTAGTCTGACGTTTCCGGGAGTCCTTATATTTTTTCAGCTAATTCATTTTTAAAATTCGAACAGGGATATGGCAGCAAAGTTAAACAAATGTTTGGTTTGATAAATATTTTAAAGTCATTTTGTATCTGTTTTGGAATTAAAAGGTAGCTGAAAAATATTATTCTATTAAACAAATCCCATGTGTCATTCTTAAACCCCATTTAGCTGGTAATACTTAGGTTAGAATATGTGTTTAAGAAACATATTTCTCCTCTTAGTTGTATCCCTCCGAGGCACACGAGTCGGTATTCAGCTTGTCTCACGCAATAATACGAGTTAGTCACGAATGCGAACAACCATCTGAACTTGGGGTCAAATAAGCGCATGAAATTCCATATAAATCCTTCACAAAGTAACACTTGCGTCATCATCTTATATGCCGGCCTTTCCTCCAACTGGACAATGGATTGAAATGTGAAACGTCTGATATCGAAATTGGATTCGACACCATTCTTCCTAGAGGCTGACCTAACTGATCATTTGTTAAAAAGTATGTATCAGTTGCATGCTGCCGAAAACCAGCGACGTGGTGTTGCTCCTTCATGTATCATAACTTCTTTTGAGTGGCATTTTTAGAAGTTGGAGAGTCAGAAAAGGATGAACAACTTCTTTATTCGTAAGGTGATTGAATGGTGCGCTATTCCTTTTATACCGATACATGTTGGCATGCTGCAAGTGCAGTAAACATTTAACTTTAACTGAAGACTCAACTTCCATGAATTGGTATAAGGTACTATGTCCTTTGCATGACTTGTTTTGGTTGTTTTAAGCGACATATTATCAACAATTTTGCAACACTATTTGGAGGTTAAACATGTCAAAAGTCTTAGTTTGATAAATTCTTTAAAAATGAATTAAAGGTTTCGACTGGACCTTGGTTGCTGCTAGGTAAATATCATTTCACCGACTTCACTGTTTTTACCACTACTATTTATATTTATACTTCTATTCTACTATGTACTACCATAGTTTAATGCAATTTTTTCTGATAAGTGTGAAGGGGTTTCTTGTGAAATGTTGCATTAAAGCGTGTATTATCCTTGTTGGAAAGTTGGATCTGAGTACAATAAAACCCAGGTTGAAACACCAGCGTTAGGCTATATTGTTTGAACAGCAAAAACGAAGATAGTCCTGCTAGTTAGTTGTTATCTTGTCGATTCATCCTGTAACCTTGATGCTTCTGGAATTCGCAGGTCGCCAGTCATCATCAGGCATTAAGGCAAGACGTACACTCTGTCAATAAAAGCAATTTATAAGCAACAAATGTTTCATCCGTACACACTTAAAGGCCAGTGCCGAACAGGACATTCTACAATAATCCTGTCTAAATTCTACTTCCCTGCTACCAAATCAAGACCTTCAAATTCAAATGTGAAAAGCAGTGTAATGGATAGCATAATCTGAAATGTCACCAGAATTCTTTAAGACGGAATAAAAACAATGTATCACCTTCTTCAGGGAATTGGTCGCCATGTGCTTCCTGACAGTCGTGACCATGTAGACGGGTATCGGTAGAAGGGGCAGCACTGCAATGAACCAGCCGATTGCAGAGGCGTAGCCAGGATACTCGTACTTGCCGTAGGTTGGTGGTTGGTAGCGGAGAAGTGTCAAGATGAAAGTGATCTGAATATAAAACAAAGTGTCGTGAGGGTAACATGTATAATTAGTGTGTATTTGGCGCCGATACATTTCAGGAAACGTGTTTAAGAAAAATCTTAAGGTGTTACTGCGATGTTCTAAAACAAAAATGCCACTTAAATAATTGTCCTCGTCGGTGTAGGATACGCTCACCTTTTGGTGAGTGATTGATTGAGAAGTGAGGTTTTACGCCGCGTTCAGCAATATTCCTGCACTATCACGGCAGCGGACGCCTGAAATGGGCTTCACACGCTGTGTCCATGTAGGGAATCGAACCCAGGTCTTCGGCGTGAGGAGCGAACGCTTTAACCACTAGGCAACCCCCTCACCCACACATATTTTAAACACATATACAAATTATCATATGTCTATGTGAGACTTCAATGTCATCATTGTATCGATGCAACTGTTTTTGTACTTACTATCAAGATTGTCGGCGTTACCAGAGCCCAGAGGATCTTTACAGGCATCAGCAGTGGCTTGCCAATCATCATCTCAACGTCTTTACTAATTCGTGTTATACCTGACAGAACATATGGTCACACTGAGAAACATGGTAAAGGTAAGCGTTCATAACTAACATTTTATTAATATGTGTACTGTACCTACTTTCTGACAATGTTACGACCGGCTCTGTACCCCTTGAATAAAAAAGCAAGTAATCTATTTGTACAAAGTCCGTCTTCAAGTAAACACATTTTGAAGTTAAAACATACAGTGCAAGGAAACTGTATATTGTCATCCACGATTAGAAAGTTTAACTTTGAATACGTTTGAATACGTCTGTACCTTGAACATGTGTCTTGAAGATATACTTCTGGCAGCTGAAAAATACTGAATAGAAACTATGGCCATAAAATCCATTTTTGCCCATAAAGTCGGCAGTTGACTTTTCCCCATTCAAACGCTTGCTGAAGAACCACCTGTTTTCCTCTCATTACAACTAACTATGTATATCCTTGTGTGTTTAAAATGCGTGTTACAAATGCACATTTAATATCATTATGTAAACTACAAAGAACGAGTTTCAGGATTCCAACTGACCCTTACGGATCTTTTACTTCCAACGCTACAATATATAGGGATAAAATTCAACTTGTTCATTGACAAGAAATGAGCTGTTTGATAAATGTTTATAAGGAACTGTTGTATGCAAATGAAAGTGAATAGAAATCTTGGAATAAAGAAAGTTTTCTGATGGTGACTTATAAATCCATTCTGGACCAAGACAATCCGTGATGACTAATATTGCCCAGCGAGCAACGGCGACCACAAACCACACAAGCAATCATCAGCACATGATGGATTGAGTTAACTTTAAGAGTAAGCATAAATAAATGTACGCACCATATATCCACGACGACAATTACACTCCGTTGTACTTATCACCATGGGCCGAGAGACAACACATACCAGTCGACCAGCTGGAAACATGTACGGCCCTCCCTGCAACAGGAAGTCAGCAGAGTCCATATCGTCCTTCAGGCAATATATATAGCTATTATGGTTAACAGATTTTACTCCTTTTGCGTTTAGTACTGCCACCCTCGTCGCTGCCGCCTCTTCCTTGCTCTTATGTCTACCGGCGCGGCTTAATAGCTTCTGCTGCTCCTTGGGCATTGCTGCATATTACAACTTGTACGACGTTTTCCACTCAAAATACCACTACCATTGTCATAGATGCCAATACAAGTAACTCCCTCTACTACTACTACTACTACTACTTCTACTAGTATTGCTTCTGCTAGTACTACTACATCTACTACTACACTACAGTCACTGATACATGTTGTAATACCTTAACTATTTACTTTTATATTGCCATTAGGGTTCATTCTATATTGAATGACCTTGCTGGAATATTCATATCTGGCCACAGCCACTGTTTCATTAAATAAGGGAAGTTCCCCATGTTCTTCAATATTGGTTGTCGCCGAAGGTCACTGAGTCAGGAAGCATTGTTAAAATACTTGGTGTTTGGCGTCCTACTGGATTGTTCAACAGGTAAACATAGTCACCTGGGTACAGAAGATGAGTCAATCAGAAATACTGTCAGGCAGCATCCTCCTGTTAGAAACATCCTCTTCTTGCTCAGCTGTCGTGGATACTGGTCAATCCAGGGCAGTAATAATGACTTCCAGTACTCAGGAGGAACTGGAAGGACAACAGTGGACGGTATAGCTCGATGCAAACCAGTAATATGTTCATAAACATCGAAGTGTTGTCAGTCGTATTTTACTCTGAATGCTATTGTTGCTAATATTGCGATATTGGGCTGTAAATGTCGTTTAACACGTCCTTCAGACATATTTCATCAATGGCATTGCTGCTTGTAGATAATACACTGAACATTAAAGCACGCGACCATCAGTAATTATTGTTTGTGTGTTTTGCCTCCACGCTCAGTTTGATATTGGGTATTGAAAAGAGGAAGGCGTATGACTTCTTCAGGATAATAATGTACAAATGTCTGCGATAGTCGAATTCTGAGACCAAGACAAAGCGGTGATCTAGTTCATGCTTCAAATATGATGTTTAAGTTACTACCAGAAACGGCTGATGGAGACCTGCGCTTACCAGGCAGCCTTAATGCCGAGGAATTGACACTATCTCCGTTTGAAAGTTTACTAATAGAATAATGCTGATGGGAGACTGCTTTATAAATTGAAAGTGCGAATCCCAGGCTCTGACACTCACTCAATCAATGGAAGCTTGCTGGAGACTTGTTCTAGAATTGGAAGACCATGACCAAACCAATTTAGAACATAATTTGGACCACAAGTACCGCGTTCTCAGCTATCACGATGAATTAAAACGTTGAATTGAGACACTACATATTGTGCCTGTGAATCCAAACCAACCATGAAGACAACATCAGAAAGAACATGAATGACCACAGCTGAGGGACCGGAAGTTGTGCGAGGCTGATCTGGATGGGTCACAAATCCAAACCTGGACCTACAATGAGAGCTTGCGGATATACAGCATAAACCAATATATTCAGAATGTTGCAACTAAACACTTTGTTTTGCAAGGATAATAGCGTCTTGAAGCTGTTAGTGGATGACTGTAGTCAGGGTTGAACTTTATGTTAACACTGTAAAAATGTGAACTTTGCCTGTATTTTACATCCGGTGTCAATCCGTGTGCATATTGTTAATCGAAACAAGGTAATTTTGACAACTTAGCTTCTTACATATGTGTTATCGATCAATATCAAACAAATTGCCACTTCCCCTTCCACAGATTTACCAACCTGAACTTGAAATTACATGTAATGTATACCTGTGAGACCACTTCATGTGCATTAAATTTTAGATCCAATCATAAAGTTTCTGAGTGTCAAAAAACACTCCACCAGGTTGAACCATCAGATTACGGACTTCAGCTTTACATTTATGTCAATATTCTAACACCTCCAGCCTTTGGTGTGTGCATTTGAACACATTTTGAGGTACAATCAGGCCTCCACATGACTCTTGTTCATTTGGATCAAGGTTGTAGCATTCAAGTTGTCAGTAAAGCTTTCAAAATGTTTTACTGGAGTTTTTTTTAATGAAGAATATGGTACAGTTTGATGTATCAGTGACAAAATAATGTCTGATTCACTTCTCTTCAAAAGAAAGAGAAAAAGGAAATGAAAAGAAACGCATAAGATGATGAAGTCGCTCTTGCGGGAATTCTTCCCCACTCTTCCTTCATTACGATGGCCAGTTGTGGAAGTATCGGAGGCGTGTTTGACGTTGACGTACACTTCCATTGACTTCATTCAATAGGTGTTCTGTCCGGGTTTAGATCTTGTGATCAGGAAGGGCATGGCAAAGACATTGACGTCAAATTGGCAAGGTAGCGGACCGTGACGCGTGCTGTATGTGAAGTAGTGCTGTCATGCTGGAACAACTCCCTCTGTCGGTCACAGATCGGAAGCATGTGACGTGACAGCCAGGTAATCAATAAGCGTGTGCAGTGAAATTTTAATTTACAACTCGCAAAACCTGGCTGTTCTACCAGCAAGTGGTCCTCCCTCGTAAGAAGCAGCGAAAGTGACAACAAAATAATGATCGTTTGTTAAACAACTTTTTTATTCAGGTGTCAAAATTATGAAACAAATCATCAGAGTTGGTCTGTCGATTTCATGTGACTGTGCAAAGTTTGATTTTGTTGCATTTATTAACTAGATTTTGTGTTAGTGAAGCAATTCATCGGTCTCAAATGAAGTCAAACGGACTATAGTGTGTGACGAAAATACGTCGTAACCCTGGGATGATCGAGCCGGTTGCCGCCTGAGTAGTCTACCCTTTCCTACTGCTTGAGTGTTTGTACCACACCTGGGGAGGATCCAGCGACAGAGGGCCTAGATGACGTTGCATCTCTGACTCTTGTGACCTTCATGTAGCTGACATGAACGGACATTTAAAATTACCATCTTTGAACTGTACATTTTAATGAGTTTAAATATTCATGTGTTGGCACAGATTGTGAATATGGTTGTACAGATCATGTAATCATGTATGATCTGTTGTCATGTAATTAAAGTGTAGATATTAGTGCTTAGTTTATTATAATATTAACGTGTGTGTGTTATTGTGTGTGTGTATGTATGTGTAAAGTAGTTGCTTGTCCGTGTGATATAGAGGTGTTTAGAAGCGAGTGTTGGGAAAGTGTTGTGAGAGTCGGGTGAGACTTAGACTGACATATGAGTAAGTGAATGGGGTTTTACCTGTAGGGATTATGCATTGTATTGTACAGTAAGTGTGGAGATGGATGTTTCATGTGTGTAAGTGTGTGTATTTGTAATATCTTTTAAATAAACTTATGTTGTTAATTTTCATACTGTGTTTGTGTTGTAAGTGTAGATGATGACGCTCTAGGGCTATTTCGTGACAGTATCCTTACACTGTGACTCAAGAAGCAGTGGCCTTATCACTTGCCCCGTAATTCAACTGTCCAAAACACAATATACCATTGAACTAGTTAAACAGAAACCTCGTTTTCAGCAGTCCTCTAATCACTTTCCTTTACTCTTTCACAGAAATAGGTGTTTGTTTTACCCAATACGAAAACCCCCAGATTACCTACCTGTGACAACAGTTTCAATAGGAACGCCGTTCTCTGCGACATGACTCCGAGAGCAGCAAACGTCAACCAGGCCACAGAAGATACTGGTTCCTTCTGAGATAATCGTCAATATGATACTATCTCTTTGAATATAAACACACAGGTTATTAACTATTCAATTGTATCACTTTCTAAGCCTTACATTGCTAGAGGTAAGGTGGCACATCGACATCCATTACATTCCTTGAATAACCCAATGATGAAACAAATATTAAAACGTCTCTGTCCTCAAGAGGTTTGTACAGTGGAAACCCTCTAAACCGGCATCCGTTGGGACTGAGACCAAATTGCTTCGATACTGAGTCATGCCGGATTGGAGGGCCTTGCGGTTTAGAGGGCTTCCACTGTATATTACACCCAGCCTATTCGCCCTAACACGGAACACCTAACTAAACCACCTCAGAAGACCTCCAAACCTATTTTAATAATGATGATTTTCTGGGTTAAAAAAATGCACTTTGATCAGGGTGTAATGTCATTAATCTTTGTAACGTTTCATTGTGCTGAGTCTATGATTATAGCTGTACACACCTTCAGACATTCAGTTTTATACATCCTGATCCTTAATAATGCTATGTGTGTAATTTGTAAGTTTCCTTGACATTGCAGTGATAGAACACACGTCTATGTCAAAGTGATTGTCAGTAAAAAGCACGCAAAGAAGTAAGCAACAGTCCTGTTGTCTTAAAGTAATCATGTAAGGTTTCAGTTTGATACTTTGTCATGTTATCGCTCTGTTGTGTTTTAAACTCACCGCAGGCATGGTTCATGGAAGTTGTTGTAGCTGGCAGCAGTGCCAATCATCCTAATCCAACTCCAGTGAATAGAACACTTGCAAACATGCTTCCAAGCCACACCTATGAACGGTAGCAATGCAAATTCATCAATCAAACAGAATTATTTTTTGCTTCATTGCTCCTATCAACATTCAATTAGATGGGAAGGGTATGCTGGATTACTATATCTAAACAGGGGAGTTGATATTTGTCACAAAG